>NC_061094.1:43433756-43643756 GCF_015104395.2 Macrobrachium nipponense
AGCACCCCAAACCACAACACTGCCAGGGTGCTACACTGTTTTCACTGTGTACTGGGGGACATAACAAGACACATTACTCAACGACGGACAATGTTAGTGCTACCTCTGACCAACCTGAAGGTGCTTTCATCACTAAACATCACTTACTACCACTGTTCAGAGGTCCAATGCTTGTATTTATTACAAAAATTAAGCTGTTTCTTCTTCATTGCTACAGTTAGCCAGGGCTTCTTGATGGCACGACAACTATACTAGTTTTTTTTCCATCTGTCCATCCGCCTGTGGTGTTTTTGCATGGTAACACTGCATCCCGGGCTTTAAATAGTTACCCCATGTATAAGTTTTAGGTAAATAAAAGGATATCTGGGTGTACATTTGCAACTGAAAAGTGTTTTAATAATTTACTGTATGTGAATTACACTGTTAATATTTGAAATAGGATATTATTTAAAGCCCGGGACGCAGTGTTACCATGTGCAAACACCACAGCCGGATGGACAGATGGAAAAAAACAGAGTATAGGCATTTTGAGGTCCTTCTGCAGGCGGTATTGAATAGTCCATACAGACCTCCTTCAGGAGTTCAGGGTGCTTTTTCTTGATGGCTATGCAGTTATGGAAGGATTTGTTAGTAGTACTTCTCTCTTAGTAATTATGTTAATATGAACAAACATCTTAGGGCCCCAGAGCCAGGTTTTCTGAGTTGTGCAGTGCAGGGGTGCTATATGCAACAGCTTTCTTGAGGTTGTAAATTGCCATTCTAGTGACTTTCAGGTCTGCGGCTATGCATATCGCAGACATGCCTTGTCCTCACCTCTTCTCTTCCATTGGAAGCTTAGTTCGACCCATTCTGACCACTTGGAACGAAGTTATAGGGCAGCAAAGTTCGTGGAAAAGTGAAAATGGTGGCATTTAACATTGACGTAAATTAGCTTCTTCCTCAAAGAGTATGGACAGCTCACTGAAGGTTGTAGGCTTGGCAGATCAGTGGAGTAAATCTGAGATAACTACAAGCGAAGTTAAGCGCCACTCACTTTTCTTATGACAGGGATGCAAGTGAAAGCTACAAAATTTTCTTGTGTATAGATTTTTTTGCAGTAAAACTGTATAGATTTTTTTGTGGGCACTGTACAGTGGAGTGGTTTGGCAACTATGGAGGAAGGTCAAATATTATTAGCTACATACATGAGGGTAGACATCCTGCACATGCTCTCAGACAGTGTTGATCTCACTCTAGATTAGACAACAACACTCATTCCTACCTCTTGTTTTTCAGAGTAATTTGTCTTTTACTGTTGTTCTTGCACTGTTGATCCTCTATTAGTGGTTGTCTTGACTGAAGATACCCTTAGGATATTGATGTCATACTCCACTGATGCTACTATACCCTTCAACATATCATGCAATGTAGCGGAGAATAATAATACTTATGGACTGAGTACTATACTATTAAGTAAAGCAAGTACTAACTTCCCCCTTCCCCTCCTTTCTCCACGTCTTTAATGAACTTCGATTATGCATTATCTTGCATTCGGGCACATGCAGATGGTATGTCTGCTGTATGGAGGGTTGTTGCCAAGTCCTTTGAACCAGTTTCTGTTTCCTTCAGAGACATGAGAACTGCTCTGAACTCTCCTTATTTGTACTTCTGCTGAGTTTTGCTGAGAAGAGTTGGCACTAACTTCTTGCTTGGTGCACAGATAGAAGGTTCAGGCATAACATGTTGTTGATGTACAATATCAGTTGTTATTGTGGTGATCTGTATGTGTTTTGTTGACCATGCAGACCCTTTGTTTGTCCAGAACTCCTGTCATACATGTGCAAACAAGTCTACAATTTAAAGGTCACCTCATTATGATACTGCTGAGTATCATAGTAAGCTGTGTAGCCTACATGTAATTGTGCTGACACTGGTTGTTCCGGGTTTGTCTAACACTACTGATGTGCATGGGCACAGTAGTGTGAGTGAGCATTAAATCATATCCTATGCATAATTGTTTGGTTTGGGCTGATCATACTGCAATTTGTGGGAGGGTGTGATTCAGCATTTCATAGTTTTCCCTTGAAAACCCATTAATGATAATCTGAGTTCAAGACCACAAATGTAAGCAAATTATGATAGAGGGCTTGTTTTAGAAAAGTTTTGTTTTACCCTTGGTATTTGCATCTGTGATTTCTTAACTCTTAAAAACCATCAATTTTAGTAAATGACAAACTTTGTGGAATAATGGATTTTCTAGTACCATGAAATGATTATACCCTATATAGCATTGTGGTAAATTAATGTCTCAATAGTAGAGAGGGCAAATATTTATAATAGATAAATAAGGCCCTATAGTGCTCACTGCAGTACTGTACCAGGTAACATCATATAGGTACTGACTAGGAAAATGAAGATTTTGAAAAGGTGATCCTGTAATCCATGAAGTTGTATGACCCAGTCACAGAATACAAGATATGAAGATATTACTAATTTACCGTATATACTCGCATAACATGCGATCTCGCATATCATGCGACCCCCAAATTTTCACCCTCAAAAAAGGGATTTTGACGTAGGAAAAATCTATTTCTGGGCGAGGAAGCCGTGTCGCCCAGTGAAATAGGTTCCTTCAGCACTATTTCTAAGGTAAGATGTTGCTAAAATACCAGAGAACTGCCAAATTGGACCTTCCAGAATATTCCAGCTCGCTCACCTTCATATAAAAGGTGTCGGTATAGATCTGGGGCGAGTGAAACTCACTACCACGGCACCCACTCCAATTAGCCTCTCCTACATCAAAACCCCAAGAAAAGGAGAGCCGTTCTACGGCTTGCTACCTACGACCGCGTATGTAGCGTCATACCTGAAGATAGCATATTAGCTTGGTGGCACAGTTAGAAAAAGGGTGGGAACATTTGAAACATGAGGGTGGGATTTCACTGGGCGACACGGCCTCCTCACCCAGAAATAGATTTTTCCTACGTCAAAATCCCTTTTCTGGGCTCAGCCGTGTCGCTCCGTGAAATTGTACCAGAGAAAACACCAAGCTACTGACATATAAAACTATTAGCAATTAAAAGATAACAACCAAAGGGTGCCAATGAAAAACATAGTATCATGAAAATCAATATAATAATAACATATACATATAAATTGTAATCCTTAATTTACAGGTAATAGAGTTAAATTTAAGACATGATAGGCAATAAACCAACAATTTGTATACAATATAGTTTGAAAAAGGCACCTATAAATGAATATTATGTACATACATATCACATAAATCTGCCCAGCATTTAAAATATGTTACTGGGATGAGGTAGACTGATAATGAGGCTGATAGGAAGGAGTAAAGGAGGAGACAAGGTAACTACTGCAAACTACTTCCGACCGTAGCAGGGGAAACCGTGTTCCCTACAGCTATCGCCGCCGGGAACTTAAGGTCTTCCAAAGATTTAAGGTAGTGGCGTTTAAAAACTGAAGGGGATTTCCAACCAGTATATTTCTTCAGATCTTCGAAGCTCATGTGCTGGAAGAAATTAATTGAGGTTGCTATAGCTCTAATGTCATGTACCCATGGGAATGAATGTGGGTTGGCCTTCTTAATGAAATAAAGAATTTGCTGTCGTATGCCTTTCAGAGAGATGGTGCCACCTTCCCCTCAAATGAACAGGGGCCCTTTAGATATCGTAGAAGTTCTATGTAGGAAATCTTGCAATGCCTTCACAGGGCACAGGGATGTGTCCTGTGGGAGCAGAATAATTTTCCATGGAGCCCACCTATCTAGAGGATCTTCATTCTTGGCAAGAAACCTGCGATCCGGAGAAAGAAGCACCTCTCCCGAAGATAGGAACTAAATATGACCTGGGTCCCTGGATAAAGAAGACAACTCTGAAATTCTAGCTCCCGAAGCTAGACTGATGAGAAATAGAGTTTTCCGCGAAAGAGATTGATAATCACATTCTGAGTTTTTAATATCCGATGCCAACTTAAGGACATCGTTTAGGAACCATGACACTGCAGTTGGTTGTTCAACAGGCCTAAGCCTGGGACAAGCCTTGGGGATTGAGGTAAAGTAAGAATCTGTTAGGTTTATGTCAAACCCGAATTGAAAAATCTTTTTCAATGCTGATTTAGTTGTGGTTATTGTACTAGCTGCCAAACCTTGTTCAAATAAATTCCTGAAGGAGGTGATAGCTAGATTTGTTGTCATGGTATGAACATCAGATTTATTGAGGAAGACAGCCAGCTTCTTAACCGCCGAATCGTATTGGCGAAGTTTTGACTCTCGCTTATCCGATTCTAAGAACAGGATGTTTTGAGGATCTATGTCTGCGCCCCTTTGTGCAGCAAACTTCATGAAGTCCATAAAGTTAGGGCTTTGTGAAGACCTGTGGAATCGAACACAGTCTTCGTTTGGACTTGATTTTGAGCCTCCCCTATTTATGCAGTGCACGACTACGGCACTGTCGAGCACCAGCTTTAAGTGTGATTTCTTGGCCGGACGGAGTTTCCTCAGGGTAAGAAACACTGCCATAGCTTCCAGGACGTTTATATGAAGCTGTTGGAACTGGGGGGACCAAGTCCCTTGCACCTTCCTGTACTGAGAATATCCCCCCCAACCTGTCAGTGACGTATCTGTATGAATCATTAACGCCGGAGGGGGAAACTGTAGCGGGATCTTCTTCGCTAAATTCTTCGCTTCCGCCCAAGGACGGAGACGTTTACGCAGAATCACCGGGATCGGGGCGAGCCTCTCCTAGGATCTTGCGTTGGCCCTGGAATGCCAAACCCGATTGATGTCCTTGAGTTTGGCTTTCAGAAGTACGTCTGTCACTGAGGCGAATTGTAGAGAACCCAGGATCCTCTCCTGGTTTCTCCAGGACGTCTGTTTGCACTTCAGAAACTGCCTGGTTGCTTTGGCTATCTCTTTCCTCTTTGCCGGGGGAATGGAAAGAGTATGAGAATCCAAGTCCCACTGGATGCCCAGCCACTGAAACTGGGACTCCGGAGTCAGGCGGGACTTCCCCCTGTTGATCTTGAATCCGAGATGTTCGAGGAAACAGATCACCTTGTCTGTAGCCTTGTTGCATTCTTCGATGCTTGGAGCCCACACCAGCCAATTGTCCAGTTAGACTACTACCATGATACCCTGTGACCTTAGTTCCTGAACTACCGTTTCTGCTAACTTCGTAAAGATCCTTGGGCTATATTGAGCCCGAAGGGCATTACTTTGAAAGAGAAGGCTTGTTTGCCTAACTTGAAGCCCAGAAACGGACGGAAGTGCCGTGCTATCGGGACATGATAGTAGGCGTCTGTAAGATCTACAGAGGTGGTGACGACCCCACGGGGAAGTAAGGTCCGCACCTGAGAGATGGTCAGCATCTTGAACTTTTCGCAGCGAATTGATAAGTTTAGACGGGACAAGTCTAAGATTACCCTTCGCTTGTCCGAGCCTTTCTTTGGAACGCTGAACAAGCGCCCTTGAAATTTTAAATACCTTGTCTTTGACACATTCCCTTTTGGAGGAGGTCTTGAGAGTATTCTATTAACTCCGGTGTCGGCTCCTGATAGAAGGTGTTGGGTGTAGGAGGACCTACGATCCAACTCCAGCCTAGGCCTCTGGATACGATGCTTTGTGCCCAATTGCTGAACCCCCAACGATGACGAAAGTGGTACAGCCTCCATTCTACCTGCGAGACCTCATTGGGCTGCTGATGGACGCGACCCGCGGCCTCCTCTTGCAGCTCTGGCACGGCCGGTTGCTCTGCTGCCGGCACGTTGACGAAAGGGACCCCTAGCCCTGCCCCCCCTGCCGAACCTATTGAAGACCTGAAATGCCTGGTTCTCATACGCTTGATTAAAGGCAGGAGAGACAGCGAAAGGGGCCGAAGGTTGCTGCTGTTGGGGCTGCGGAAAAACGAACTGCTGCTTGGGCTGGGCCTTAGAGGTGGAGGGTTGAGGCGCAGGGACGGCTTGAACCAAGGTCTGATGTTGAGGGGCCTGGAAGGGCTGGAACCTCCTAGGCTTCTTTTTGGGCTTGGAACTTGAGGAAGAGGAATCTGGTTTCCTCTTGGTTACTATCCCCCAACGAACCCTTATGCTATGATTGAGGCGCGCAGCTTCGTGTTGGACTTCATTAACAACCAAGGCTGGGAAGAGGTCTGCACCCCAAATGGAAGAAGCCAGGAGTTTATTTGGTTCATGCCTGATTGTAGATTCGGCTAGGACATGCTTTCTGCAATTCCTCCTAGCCACAGCAAGGTCGTACAGGTCGCATTGCATGCTAAGCAGTAACGACTTCGCAATGACCTTAAACAGCGGTTCTTGTGAATATACAAGGGCCGCAGTTTCGGTCATCACTAGTGAGTTAAGAGACCTAGGAAGCCTTGTCCTAGCGTCGAACTCTGTTTGAATCAGAGTATCTGAGAGCCTAGAGAGACGTTCGCTAAACAGGGATATCGCACAGTCCGGTTTAAGCTTCCCCACAGAGAAGGATGCCGGAAGGTCTACCCAGATGTCTTCACCACCCGGAAGCAACAATGATGTAGGGTCTGTCTCTCTCAGTTGAGGCATAGGCTCATCCCTCATAACTGCCTGAAGAGTGAGAACCGCTACTTTGGAAGTGAACAGTAACGGATTCTCGTCGTCCGTTATAAACATCGTGAACGGGCTCTTGAAGGCAGTTACTTTGGTATTGGCGCAGTTCCACTTGTCCAGAGTGCGAATCCACGCCTGTTGGGCTTGGTCCCTTGAAAGGATTACAGTCTCCTTTGGGACCTTGTCCTCCCTAACTAGAGCAGACTCCGTAAGGCGGACATAGCCGATGAAAGGAGCCTGTAACCCCGGAGGGTAGAACTCGAAGTCTTGAAGGCTTCGAGTACCGCAACCCTCGATGGTTAACATTCCGTTGACGTAAGGGGCGTAGTTTGCCACCCTCCAAGGATTACCCGGGTGGAAAGGAGGGAGAGTGGAACTGTCTGGCATAACCTGGCTTGGTGCCAACTGAGTGGGGTGCACCTTACCTGACACCCCCTGCTGGAGTCCTGACATTAAGGACTCCTGTGTACCTAGCCTCTGAAGTACTTCTTGGACCAAGTTGCCTAAATTACCAACCTGTTCCAAAATGTTCGAGGCGAATGAATCCGAATGAAAGGAAGGGGACAATGACTTTTCCCCTTGTACAGTATGAGGTACCTGACTCTTAGAGGTCGATGGAATGGGATGTGAAGGGGAAGGGTAAGACATCCCCTTCAGAGGCTTAGACTTCAATGACCTTGGCAATGACTTTTGTCTGAGTTTGTCGACTCCGGTATGTTGAACCGGAGGTTTAATACTTAAGCTATCATATGATTTTTTGGGGTTGTCTTTAGTTTTTTGCAGCAGTTTAGGCTTAAGTTTAGATTTGACTTTAGGAATTGCTGAGAGGGATTTCAACCTAGATGGAGGTAATCCACCGGCAAAACCTTGAAAAGAATTAGTAGACGAAGGAGAAGAAGTATCAAAAGCGCTCAAGGAAAGACCCGGAGCACTAGGAAGAATAGCCTCATTACCACTCTTACCATAGCCCATGTCTAAAGTTAGGGGCTCTTGAACCATATCCGGAGCAGGCTCTTCCACCATTAGTTCCTGTTGCGAAGTTTCCTCCGACTCTTCAGCAACTGCAGCCTGAATAGAGGCGATGACTGGGGCTGCCAACTTCGGATCCACATAGCTTGCACTTTTTCCTGCCGGAAAGATTAGAGTATCCAAATCTTGTGACAGGATGTACGGTTTTGCTTTGCCAACGTTGCGCCCGAAGCCACCTGCCCAAACCTTCAGGGTAGAAAGAGCAGGGTCCCGGACAGCCTTCGAGGTCTGTAAGAGAAGGAAAATGTTAACCAAGAACTTAAATGGATATATTATAAACAAAATTAGAGTTGTATTACTCTTAAACTATACAAAGTTACATGTGAATAATGCCGCAAAATTAGTTGCAAGCCTCGCGGAAGAAGAACTTACGTCAGAGGTGACCCATTCGACTAGGTCGTAGCAGGCAAAACAGTTTTCGTGGTGCCAGACGATCGACCCTTCTAGTTGAACGGCGCAAGATACATGGCTTCTGCAAACGTCATGTCCACAAGGGTCTTGGATGACGGTGTTACAGCCAGCCACCAAACACTGGGAGGCCTGTAAGAATAATGATACATGAGTACCATTGGCAACAGGTATAGAAAGTTCTGGGTAACATTTAATAATACCGGAGTACACCGGAATAAAAAATATATCCGAACATGCCAAACCTTCCATGTACTCTTATTAATCGCTCCGGAGTTTATCAATGGAAAGCATATGCATTCCGGATAGACCGGAGCATAAGGCTCTAACCACTGACATTACTATAACAAACCGGAGAGGAGGAGCACTAGCGAAAAGTGAGACGGAACAGAGGAACTCGAAGGTTCCTTAATCTAAATTAACACTAGAATAGTAGCTCGAAGACGAGCATGTACTCTAACACATAAATGATAAAATAAACAATAATAAATAATATAATAATATTCGCCTGACGGAGGCTTGGCCACCGAGTAGACGTCCACCTCCGAGACTCCGGGTATATCCGGAAGCCTGTTCCGACATAAGACGGGGAGGTAGCGTTAGGGGCGAATGGATAAAAGATCCCAAACAGCTGAGGAGAGCCGAGCTCGCCCGAGCCCGGTCGGAACCGAAGCTGGGTAAGCGAAGCTCCTCCCCCACGCTGGGATGAGGTCGGCTGAGAAGCGTCGCCAGCGAACCGAGGGCCTGTGCGGCCCCCTCCCACCCCTCCACGAGAACTCGGGTCGGTCGTCACCGACGATCTGAGCAAGATAAGCTCCCACCTAAGTGGGGCCTCTGAGGAGGGGGGGAGGCAGGTCGGTAGAGGGAGACGATCACGTGACCGCCCGCCTCCCTCGCAGCATGGGGAACCGCGAGAAGGACAGAGTGGGAGGCTAGAGGACTAGCCTAGCTGACGCAAAACAAAAACAAAGCATAAATAAAGAAAGATAATAACATATGTACTGGACATGGGGTGTGAAAATCAAAATAAGAAACGAAAAAAGTGGTATTAGAAAAATGAAATGAATACATTAATGAAAAATTAACGCTTGTCCCGAGAACACAAACAAAGAGATGAACACAAAAGAAAAAACCCTGTGTCAGTGCACAAAGAAGAAACAACAAAATAAAATAAAATGACACAAGAATATATGTATAACCATCAAAAATAGCATCCAAAACACTGGGGAGATAAATAAAAAGCACTGTATACAAATCGGATCACAAGGTATGGAAGACAGCGTGAAACCGAAGCGATACACAAAAGGAACGCTCTAATGGCTGCTCGGAGCTGACGCCTCATGAAGCGACGCCTGCTAAAAGCCTAAATAATAATGGCACGAAGGCCAGAAAGCACTCCCTAAATAGTGTAAACGCTAAAACCAGTACGTAACTTGGATGCAGATGGAGATTGACGATCCATAACGAAGGAAAAAATCCAAAATAGCAAAAACACAAGAGAAAGGAAAAAACGTGTGCGTATAGCGTACGGATATCTGAAGGAATAACGCTACATACGCGGTCGTAGATAGCAAGCTGTAGAACGGCTCCCCATTTCTTGGGTGTTTTGATGTAGGAGAGGCTAATTGGAGTGGGTGCCGTGGTAGTGAGTTTCACTCGCCCCAGATCTATACCGACACCTTTTATATGAAGGTGAGCGAGCTGGAATATTCTGGCAGGTCCAATTTAGCAGTTCTCTGGTATTTTAGCAATATCTTACCTTAGAAATAGTGCTGAAGGAACCTATTTCACGGAGCGACACGGCTGAGCCCAGAAATGTATTTTATCACGTATCTCTTTTCCTCCTCCTATATCTATTCCATTTTTTAGTTAGGCTAACCCCTTTCCCTCCATCTCTTAATCTATCCCATCTTCTAGTTGAGTTTAAAAAAGTAAAAGAGAATGCAAAAAGTATCAGTAGTAACGATATACTACTTTGGAAAACACATACAGCCAGAAACAGCTGATTTGCTGTGAACAACCAATCCGATAAAAACAGCCTTTTTGCTTGCATTTCAGCCATCGTATGAAAGTAAAAAATTACCATATTTATGTTACAATTGATGTTGATGAGAATAGGACTGATATCTTTTTACATTACAGGTAGTAGTCGACTTACTACCGCAATTGTTTACGAACAACCAATCATAAATCGATTTGGACGAATATTATATTATACTAGCATAGCCTACACTAGGGTAATCAGTACCATCTTTACATATAGAGTAGCCTAGCCTACACCACACAGCATACTTTATACATATATGGCACACTAATTATTAATTTCAGCTAATTCTCTAGGTTCAATGCACATTGGTTTATGATGATTCAGTACAAAGAGAAATTGAATAACATTTAACAAGCTAGCGTTGCCCATACGATGATGATGATTTCGTGGTACAGATTTCGTATAGTATATACGAATACAGTAGCCTAGCCTTCAGTGCATTTTGGAGTTTCAGTGCATTCTGACTATGACATATCAGTGGAAAAAAATGGACACGAAATAGGAATCAGATTCGGACCGACATCGGCATACCTAGTTGAGCGATGTCAAGCTGCTGACTGCTATGTATATTTATGAAATAAATACAGAATGAATATACATCTTTTCTGATTCTTTTAAAAAGTTATACATTATAGTATCCAATAATATTGTATGTATTCTCATATTATTGTATCATAAAATACTAACAGAGTGGTCGTGTTTTGGTTTGGAAATCAGCTGATGGCAAATAAGAGTTTATTTCTCGTATTTAACTCATTTCGGAGCGAATTGTCTTTCTTCTAGTTCACGTAAAATATCTAGATACCCTACTTATATGAGACAAAGTAATTTGTCATTATACGACAAACCATCTCGTGAACTAAAGTATTTTTTTTCGTTAACAAATTGCGTTGTGGGCATGTTTGTGTGAAAATATTATGTGATTCTGTTTGCTATTTTCACTTCATTTCATCGTAGTACAAACTTTACCGTTACTTTACTTAACTTTTATTGGCGTGAAAACAACAGTAAAATGTGTTCTTTCAAGACCTGAAGTTTTGATTAAAATCATTTTCTCTCAATTTTATCAACAGTTGTTTGATAGCATAAGTTTACTGGAGTTATATCCTTGTTGCTGATGCCGATAACAGTATATTATGGCCTTACTGTGATGGTAATTGCTTCATAGCAAAGAAAGTTAAAGGAAAGGAAAACGCATTTTCGAGAAGTTTGGCAGTAAGGAGGCTTTCGCGCCCGTGTTGGAGGCGCCTGTTCTCGCGGCTGTTCTGGAATCGTCGGGTGTGTTGTGGAGCGCAACACGCGCCAATGTGTCGGGAGAAACTCCGCGTTTGTCCATGAAACTTACCTGTCAGATATATATATAGCTGTATTTTCCAAAGTCCGACAGAATTTTAAAAAACTTACGACACACGTAGTAGGAGTCAGGTGGTTAGTACCCATTCCCGCCGCTGGGAGGCAGGTATCAGGAACCATTCCCATTTTCTATTCATATTTTTTTCTGTCGCCGGTACTGTAAACACCTGTTTTCAGTACCTCCGTCTTAGGATTTTGAAACTTCATTGCCGCTAAGTATCCTAATTGTCTTTTGATTTATTTACTTGGATTTGTGGCTAGGCATACGCTATCATAAATTGATTTGAATTTGATTCATTTTTGCATAAGATATCTGAATCTAGTTTCAGAGGGTGTTGTCTGCAATGATAGGGTGTGGCTACCGAAAGCTTCGGTAGATCCGCACTTGGTATGCACGAGGGGTACGGGTCTTGCTTCTTTGTTGAGATATGTCATGTAAGGAGTGTGAGACTTTGTCTGATTCCGTAAGGAAGACGTATGATTCGTATGTACGCAAATTAGAGTGTGATTGAATCGGGTGGTCTTCCTCATAGACTACATCAGTAAACAAAAGTCAGGGTAGTGAACCTGCTAACCTTCCTGTAGACTTTATTTTGCCTAACCCTGTAGTATGGCCTACGGGCTATGAGCTTATGTCTGCGAGAGGTAATGCCCTTTATGTTATTATAGATTCCATCTGTATCTTGGAATCTAAAGTGCTCACTCTCCAATCATTGTTGTGAAGTGTAGTGCCCCTAGTGTTGTGGAGGGGGCGTCAGATCGGCCCCATTTCGCCTCTAGGCCTGGACCTCTGTCGGACTCCCAGGAACACAGGGAGTGGGCAAGTCGAAAGCTGAAGGAGGGTTACGGGGACTCCCCACCGATCTGGCGTCCCTTCGGCAGACCTGAAGACACTCCCAGGCTGCCAAAGTGCGTGCACGTGCACGAATCCCGAAGGATTGCTTCTCGTCCTCCGAAGCATCCTCCCCGCGCAGGGGTTGGAGCTTTCGGAAGGACTCGCGCCCTCTAAATAGAAGCTTTATGGAAGAGGACGCTTCACGTCCTCTCTCTCTCTCTCTCGTCATGCGTTGCAGTGAGAAGTAAGAAGGCGAACGTCGCCTGAACATGTGTACGTCTTTCCACCGAGAAATAGGAAAAAGAAGTCATCGTAGCAGGACGCTTTTGAGCGTGGACGTCCGAGCTTTGTTGCTGTGAGAAGTGGGAGGGCGTCCCCTCGCCCCTCATATTCTCACGCGATCAGCCCTTCTCCTGAGACTGCTTCGTGCAGTCGCATTTCTCTCCGAGATGTCTCTTGCTCTTCCCTGAAGGCAGTTTCTCTCGCTTGTTTTGACGCCTGTTGGGAGCGTGACGCTTTTCTGAGTGCTTCTGTTGATGCTCGGCTTGAACTGGATGCTCAGATGGACACCAGGCGCGCGCGGGTGCATGCCAGGCGTGCGCGAGTTGACGCCAGGCGCCCGCCAGTGGATGACAGGCGCGCGCCAGTGGACGCCAGGAGCGCGCCAGCGCACGCCAGGCGTGACGCCTGGCTGAACGTTTCTGTTGAACTCTTCAAACTCTCCTCGCCTTCAAGAGGCGCACCGTGTTTCTTTGATTAAGCTAGCTTCTACTTCTGTACCTGTTCATGCTTCGGAGTTTTTTAAAAGACTCTCGCTACTGCTTTGCCTTCGTCTTCGCAACACGCCCTTGTTAAGATTTGGGCCTAAAGGTCTTTTACCTCTACCTTCGGTAATCCCTTCTACCTCACCTGCAAAAGAATGTGAAGTAAGCAGTGCTTCGGAGGAAGCTTAAAGTGAACAAGCAACTTCGTCTTCGAAACCCAGCAAGACCATGGGTTTCGTGAAATCAAGAGGTCTCTGTCAATTAATAGTGCTTTTCGCAAAGTCCAGGATTGGATGGAGTTAAGGAAAGCTCAAGGGAGGATCTCTTTTGCTCTACCGCCGTCAATACTTTGCGGTAAGGCAGGTATGTGGTATGTAGAAGCTCAACATCCGGCGCGTCATGACGCTCGACAGAGCACATGCCAAGGCGCCCAACACGTCAAGACGTTCAGTAGGATTCTTGCAAGGACACTCATCAAGAGGACGCTCTTCAGGACACTCCACGGGACGCGCCTTCGGCTCCTTAGAATGCTCTACAGAAGCTTCTTTTACCGGAAATGAATACGCCTTTTGTAAGACTTTTTTTCCTGACAACTTTAATAGAATAGATGACTTGATGAACTTCAGGAAAGCGCAAGACAGGACTTCCTTTGCCATACTGCCAATAAATTTAAGAGTTAGCAGGCATTCGACATCGGGGTCCTACCTGCCGTAAGCCCAGTCTCTTAACAGGAATCTTGCCCCTTCCTCGATTGATACGGGAATGGGGAAGATTATATGCTCGACTTCCTGGATTACGTTTTGTCAATTCAGTGACTTTCCCCCATTGACAAGATACTATCATTTTGTCAAGTAAGTGGGTATCCCCTCATTGACAAAATAACTTTGTCCCGTAAATGGGTTAGTTCTCATCGACAAAGATCTCAATAACTTTATATTGCGTAAGTGAATAAGCTCTTATTGACAAGATTCGGAAGAGCTCTCATTCATCAATCGCTGACTCGTACAAGAAAAAGACTTGTAGACTACGTCCGTGAACGCTTATGTCAAATAACATAAGAAGCTTGAGCTGTCCGCTTCGGTTCTTGGTTCTCACTTGAAGATCCCCTTTGGCTAATCGTATCTCGTTCTCTTGCCAAAGAGAACAAAGGCAGTCGATTTCCATTCTCTCTCTCCCTCGTCGAGGAAAGAATGTAGTAGAGAATTAGCTGTCCAAGGGACTACAATACTCTACGTTTTGTTCATGAAACTTGCCTGTCAGATATGTATATAGCTGTATCTCCGAATTCAGCTATATATATGTCTGCCAGGTAAGTATGAACAAACTTTATTGTATCATAACAATATCATATTTTGCCTTTGCGTTATATTACTACTGTTTGGTTCAAGTCATATACGCATACTGTAGTTACCTCTTCGGATGGCAACCGAGAGGACTATTATTTTAAGTGCATTTAATTGGTACTCCCTGCAACCTTCCAGGAGTTTCCGATTTATCTTTTACCTATTTATGGTAGTGTTATGACAACACAAATGCAGCTCTGTATTTAGCGATTTCTGTTTCGCTTAAATATACCAGCTTGAGAGTCTCTTTCTGCTCAAATAATAACAGACCTATTCCTTCGTAGAATAGAGTAGCTGGCAACCCAGGCATAAGAGTAAGAGACAATGAACGTAAGCTGCTGTCACTGTACTCCAACCGAGCCAGTACCAGCTAGTTCGCTGTCATGCGCTGTCGGTTACGTCTCTCTCTCCAGCGGGATTGACTTCTTTCGGTGCTCGTTACCGCAGTGTGATGGGACTCTTTACGAGTCTACTGCGACATTGCACTATTATATGCTCTCCTGCTTAGGCAAAGCGCAGCCTTATTAGGGAAGTAAGCATGCTCGGTGAGGTAATGGATGAGCCTGCTGGGGACCATTTCCTTCCTGAAGAAGTTTGTTTCGCTGAATAGACTGCAATTCAGACCTCTACAGTTTTTTCCTGCCGGAAAACTGAAATATTATCCAAGATCTAGAAATGATTCTGAACATCTCTCAGTGCTTCAAGTATCACCTGAGGTGATAGCAAGAAGGTGCCAGGCATCTGGAGAGGGTTTCAGATGTCCTGGCACATAATCTGAAAGAATTGGAAGCAATTCGGTCGTCCCTCCAGTCCCTCGAAGAACGAGTTTTTGGAACCAGTGGTCCAGATCAACTCGGACAATTCCACAGCTCTCTCATATCTCAAAAAGTATCATCTCTCGGTCCCTGTTCGAGTTAATGAGAAAGAGTCTATTATGACAACAGGCATAGAACGTAACGATCCTCAAGAGGTTCGTTACAGGATTGCACAACGTCCGTACGAATCTTCTCGATCGACGGCAGCAACAACTGACTTCCGAGTGGAATCTTTGATTAGAAGTATGTTGAGAGTTGTGGAGACTTTAGGGACGTCCTTTCATACATCTGTTCGCTATGTTGAGGACGAAGAGGCTTCATCTACTCTGCTCCCTTTTTCTCGATCCAGGAGCGGTAGCATTACACGCCATCCTATGGTATTGAACGGGGATGGATGTTTAGTCTTTTCCCCTTTTTCAAACTCTTAGGAAATGTAATAAGATGATTTATGACGTCACAGGGAGCAAGAATGACGCTGATCGCCCCATGTTGGCCTTCAAGATGCTGGATTCACAGAGGTCACGTCCGTCCTAGAACACTTTCCAAGGACCTTTTCCGGAGGAGTCGGTCTACTCTTAACAGCCTCACTTCGAAAGGTACCTCTAAACCTCTCCGCTCTGAGTCTGACTACGTTCAGACTGTCGAGAAGTTGACAGGAATAAGAGGATTTTCAAGACTAATGGCAAGTGTCATTGCCAATGCAAAGAATGCTGCCTTTTTTGTGGGGTACCAATCGGAGTGGGCCGTTTCTGGAGATAGTGCAGGAAGAATGGCTTTTCCTCCACCTCGACCTCTGTAAATTACATTACCGTCTTCCCTTTCCGTCTGAAGAATGGGAGCGTCTTCCCTTTCCGTCTGAAGAATGGGATAAGCTGGCAGTCACAACTATTAAAGAATACGCAAATATGTTGTGGATGGCCTTTGCACTCAGAGATTTGCATCTGTCAAACAACAAAGCCCTTCACGATCTTTGAGGTCTGTGGAATCTTGAAACTGTCCAGATTGAAGCTTTCGGTATGGAACTTAGACGTAGTCTGAAGTTCTTGATGTCAAAGCATTTCGAACCTCTCCTTTCTTAAACTTAATGCACGTGACCAGAAAGTCTAATTTTCTAACCACTCTAGCTACGACAAAGAGGGTTAGTGAGGTTTTAAGCCGTCGTCAGACGTTTTGGCTTTAGAGAACACAATGCGGTGTGTTCTCTAAGCCTTCCGTTGTGGCCTAAGAATGGAAACCCGTCTTATCCTTGGGCCAGGAGCTTGGAATCAAGGGATGGCACAAGTTATTGGGCAAGAGCCAGAGAGAGTCCTGTGCCCTGTCGTGTCTCTCAAGTTTTATCTACATAAAACTGAAGAAAGTCGAAGTCCTTCGGACAATCTGCAGTGTTCCGAAAAAGACCAGACTTGCCCATATCAAAGAACACCCTGGCTTTATTGTTAAGGAGTTCTTTCAAAGAGGCTCTTTCGTTGTGTTTGCACACATATTTGAAATCTTTTGATGTGAATGCTCACGAGGTGAGGGCGCGGCCTCGGAAGCATTTCAACTGAACATGGCACTCAGTTACATCCTGAGCACCACGTTTTAGCGAAGCAACTCTGTGTTCGCTTCACACTCCCTGAGGGATGTGAAGACGTCATATGAGATCTGCTGCTCGCTAGGGCCATACGTGTCCGCAAACACAATCTTGGGGGCAAGAAGTACCACTCATCCTATCCTGTAGAAAATGGTTAGGAAGAGCTCTTAATTTTAGTTGTTGAGTCGCCGCCAATGGCGGACTTCTTAACTCTTAAGCCTTAGTTAAAACACCTTAACTTTGGCTAGGGGTCAGGTGGTGATAGTTATTTTACTTCTTAGCCCTCATGGTATGGTCAATATGATCTAGTCACATTGTGGTCACGCCCCCGTTGACAGATCATCTAGAGCGCACCAGCTACACAGGTCACTACCTTGCTGGCAACTCTAGTAAAGCAGAAGCAGACTTGGGTGACAGTAATCATGAAGTCAGCTATGCTAACAGGTGGAACCAAGATGTAAATCATCTGCATGCAATTTGTTTCCCAAAATCCTTCTATTCTGTCCCTTCCCACCTCCAACGGTGGGATTCAGCTATATATATATCTGACAGGTAAGTTTCATGAACAAAATGATATTGTTATGATACAATAAAGTTTGTTCATACTTACCTGGCAGATATATATATACCTGTATTTTCCGAAGTCCGACAGAATTTTCAAAAACTTACGACACACGTAGTGGGAGTCAGGTGGTTAGTACCCATTCCCGCCGCTGGGAGGCGGGTATCAGGAACCATTCCCATTTTCTATTCAGATTTTTATTCCCACTGTCCCCTGAGGGGAGGTGAGTGGGTACTTGATTATATATATCTGCCAGGTAAGTATGAACAAACTTTATTGTATCATAACAATGTCATATTTCTGATGCAATACCTTGTGTAGATTCATCTAGGAAGTTCTGGAAATCTCGCGAGTCTTTGACGCTCACCGTAGGCTCCGCCCCCAGAGTGCCGTATAAATACGACGGTCGTAGCAGCAGCAGCAGAGATCGTAAAAGAGAGACACCAGTTAGTCACAGAGAGATCAGTAAAAGCCACAGATCAGATTAACAGTGAGAGATCAGCAGCAGAGATCGTCAGAGAGAGACAAGAGACGAAGGAACCGATGAATGATCAGAAGAAGAGTTGGTTGGATACTGGTCTAGTCGTCTTCAGGAGTGGATGACCGTGTTATCTCAACGTTGAGCAGACTTCGGGGAAGAAAAGGTCCCGCTAGAGGTTTTGGGGAGTTCCTGCCTTACAAGTAGACTATTTTCTGCAATACGGAGTCAAGAGGACGTCCGGAATTGCCGATCTCCTTTTGTGAAGCCATCGCTTCGAATGGCCAAATTGACTAGCAAGTATTTGAATTGCCTCACTGTTCCCCCAGTTCATGCAGTGTAAGATTCTATTTTTTTTATGTAAATAGGAGATACCATTCTGCATTTACCTATGTTAGTAAGCTTGTAAATAAACATTTGTTGTGTTAGTGTTTCTTTCTATATTCGTATCCCCGGTTTCAACTGTTGGTGTTGAAATATATTTTTTTTTTTTATTATTTCATATCGAACCTAAAGCGGACCTCTCTCAGAGGCCGTAACACTTACTCAATATGGATAAAAGATCAGCAAGGGCGTATACTGCTAAATTTAATCTGTAAGTTTTAGCTGAAGTTGAGGAAAGAATGTTGATACGCTAACGGCTATTATCGTGCATCGGCAACATGGATGAAACTTTCGCAAACTTCGATATAGTACCATCAAACTCGACTGTAAACAAAATTTGAGAGAAACATGTTTTAATCAAAACTATTGGGGATGAAAAGAACACATTTTACTGTTTTCACTCCAATAAAAGATAAATACGTAAAGCTCGTAGTATTCTGATGAGATAAAGTGAAAATATTGAACGGAATGTTGAGTTTTGTTTATGCAATAAACATGCCCTCAGCGCCAGCTACTAACGAAAAAAATTACTATTAAGTTCACAAACGATATGGTTTCAACTATATTTCCACTTGAAAACACTTTGTATAACGTAAAATAACCTTGTCTCATATAAATAAAGTATCTTGAGATTTATTGGCGCTAACTAGAGGCAAGAAAGTCGCTCTGACTTGAGTTAGAGACAGCAAAACAAACTTACTTCGCAATCGCCCTCAGCTGATTTCCAGAGCATTACATTGATTGCTATGTTTGTATTTTTATAATAGTGGAACCTCGACATATTAAAGTTCCAACTTACGAAAAATTCAAGTTACGAAAGCTAATACAAAGATTTTTTTGCCTCTGCATATGAAAATAATTCAGGTTATGAAAGGGTGTTACTGTAAAGTCCCGAGATTCACCTAGACCACCGAGAACAATTTTAAAACTCGCGCGCCTCTAACTCTGTAGATTCGCCACCATCATCCTCTCACTCTCCTATTGGTTCCTGATGATAGTCACTGCCGTAAGATCCTGCTCTCCTATTGATCAGCATCTACCCCATCATGCTCTTATGTAAAGGCGTCGTTCGTAAACCCTCACAAGAGCATTATCGTACCCACGCGGAATTCGTTTGTTCACATATACGACTTCGTTTGTCAACGTAAATTCATGTTAGTGATTTCTCTTTGTACTTATCGTGTTGTGTGAGAACTTAATCAGTAACTTAATTACGTATGTATAGTCATGGGTCCCAAGGAAGTTGCTGAAGTTCACGGAAAGAAGAGGATGCTTTCTATGGAGACAAAGATGGAGATAATCAAGAAGTATGAGGCTGGCATGCGGTTGAGTGTGATCGCTAAGGAATACGGCACCATCCTTAAGCAGAAGGAAGCCATCAAAGCAGCTACACCTTCCAAGGGCATGAGTATTTTGCCAAAAAGAGGAGCCACGTGCATGATGAGATGGAGAGGCTGCTTCTTGTATGGATAAAAGACATAGAAATCGCTGGCAATATGATAACCAAGACGGCAATGTGCCACAAGGCCAGTGCTATTTTCGGCGATTTGATTGCCCAGGCTGAAGATGACGGAGGAGAAGGGACATCGACGCTAACCCCAGACTTCAAGGCTTCTCGTGGGTGGTTTGAAAAATTCCGGAAACGGACTGGCATACATTTGGTGGTGCGGCATGGGGAGACTGCCAGCTTGGACACGAAAGCGGCCAAAGCCTTTATTAAGACATTCAACGAGATGATGATCAAGGACGGCTACAGTCTCAGCAAGTCTTCAACTGTGATGAGACTGGCCATTTATGGAAAAAAATGCCTCCTTGGATGTACATCACGGAGGAAGAGAAGAAGCTACCCCGGCATAAGCCTATGAAAGACAGTCTTACGCTTGCACTATGTGCCAATGCCAGTGGGGATTGTAAAGTCAAGCCCCTACTTGTCTATCATTCGGAGACTCCTCGAGCCTTCAAGGCCCACAAAAGTGCTAAAGGAGAAGCTTCCAGTGATGTGGAGGGCTAATGGGAAAGCCTGGGTAATGAGACTTTTGTTCACGTAGTGGGTAAATCTGTGTTTCGGCCTGACTGAAGAAATTCTTGGAAGAGAAGTGCCTCCCTCTGAAATGTCTGCTGTTGTTGGACAATGCCCCTGCTCACCCTCCTGGCCTTGAGGAAGATATCCTAGCGGAGTATTCTTTCATCAAGGTTCTTTATCTTCCACCTAACACCACCCTCTCCTTCAGCCCATGGACCAGCAAGTGATATTGAACTTCAAGAAGCTGTATACTACGAAACATCTTTTCAAGAGATGTTTCTACATCACCGATACCACAAACCTCACCTTGCGTGAATTTTGGAAGGAGCATTTCGATATCATGCATCATGATATGCATCCGAATTTTCGATCATGCTTGGCAGAAGGTTTCGAGGCGAACCTTGAATTCTTCGTGGAGGAAACTCTGGTCTGATGCCGTATCTGCCTGAGACTTTGAGGGATTCGACATGGGCAAAGCTGATGCAGATTCAGAAACAGTTGATGATCCTGAAATTGTTTCGCAACCAGATCTTGACGAGATTGTCGCTCTCGGCAAGTCCATGGGGCTGGTCGTCGACAAGGACGACATTATTGACTTTCTCGAGGAGCACCAAGAGGAGTTACGACGGATGATCTGAAGGAGTTGGAGCCCATGTAACAACGTCATTCAAGAGGAGTTGTCTAGCAGCGGCGTGGAGGAGGAGGAGGACCCTATGACAACGGCAGAAATTAAGGATGCTGTAGCTGCTTTTCATAAAGTGCAATCATTTGTAGAAAAGAGACACCCCAAAAAGGCTTACACAGGTCGTATGCTTGCGCAGTTCGATGAAGTTTGCCTGAGTCGTTTCAGGAACATTGTGAAAAGCAGGCAGAAGCAATCTTTCTTGGATAGTTATTTTTTAAAGAGGCCTTTAGTGGGAGTAAGCAAACAGGAAGATCCAAGTGATACGAAAAAACAGAAAATTGAAAGTGGTGAAGAAATTGAAATTTTGTAAAGAACATAAAGTATAAAAAAAAAATAAATAAAAAAAAAAGAAAAAAAGAAAAAAAAATTAATTTTAAGTGTTTTGTAAAGTTAAGTGTTAATGTTTTCTGCCATTTGTTAATTTGTTTCGTAAAGTTTAGTGTTAATGTGTTCTGCCATTTTTTAATGTTTCGTAAAGTTAAGTGTTCATGTTTTCTGCCATTTGTCCTCCTCCTCTGTTGCCACCCTCACTCGAAAGGTAAGGTTCCACATTTTACTACATGCGTATGTACGTACAGTATTTCTTGTACCATGAACACTAATACACGTTTAATTTCAGAGATATGTAGTAACAATATTAAAGTTAGTATTGAATGTCCAAGTTTCTTAAGTTCAGGTTTTATTGAAAATTTGGTCCAATTTTGGTTGCAATTTTATTGTTTATTGGTCAATTTAGCTTAATTTAAAATTTCCTTTTTGACTCGGGGGAGTTTTTGTAGGGCTTGGAACGAATTAGGCAATTTACATGTAAAATGTGGTTCAAGATATGAAAAAATCAGGTTACGAAGGCCGCTTCGGAACGGATTAATTTTGTATCATGAGGGTCCAGGCAGCCGAGCCTGCTTGCCGCCAGGACCCAGGCACGGAGCGGAAGACTGGTGGCAGTCGCTCAGGCAACTCCCGCCAGGCCAGCGATCGCTTTCGCGGCGATCTGCCGTTTCCCAGGGTCGATGTGATGTTCCCACCAGACCGTTCACGTAGCGAGGCTGGGAAGAGGCCTCCCCCCCTGGCCACGGGGTCCAGCCTCGCCTGGACCTGGTTCAGCCTCGCCTGGACCTGGTCCAGCCTCACCTGGCCGCATCGAGAGGACGGTGCTCGCTCTCATCGCGTTAGTGGGCACTACCAGTCACCCGACCGTCACTCCCACCGGGACCAGACGGATCGCACAACTGGTAGCAGCTCCCCTGACGCACGAGACCGACGCTACTGTCCTTGGTCCAGAGCTTCTCCGGAAGGAGACCACTGGTCCAGACCTGCAGCTCGACCGCCACCATGGTTGGTGATCGCCTGCAGTCCTCCCAGCCTACCGGTTCTGCTGGTAGGCAGGGGAGGAGTGCTCGTAG
This sequence comes from Macrobrachium nipponense, assembly GCF_015104395.2. Taxonomy (NCBI): domain Eukaryota; kingdom Metazoa; phylum Arthropoda; class Malacostraca; order Decapoda; family Palaemonidae; genus Macrobrachium; species Macrobrachium nipponense. The sequence continues at coordinate 43,456,041 of NC_061094.1, forward strand.
CAGCTCTTCTGAAGAGACTGACACTCCGTCCTTGGTCCAGAGTTTCTCCGCAAGAAGACCGCTGGTCCAGACCAGCAGCTCGATCGTCACCGTTGGATGGTGATCGCCTACAGTCTTCCCAGCCTACCGGTTCTGCTGGTATGCAGGGGAGGAGCTCTCGTAGCAGCTCCCCGATGCAAGAGACCAACGCTCCGTTCCTTGGTCCAGCGTTTCTCCGCAAGGAGACCGCTGGTCCAGACCTGCAGCTTGATCGCCACCGTTGGATGGTGATCGCTTGCAGTCCTCTCAGCCTACTGGTTCTGCTAGTAGGCAGGGTAGGAGCGTCAGGTCTCCCTCACCTGTCCCTTTAACCTCCTCAGGCTACACCGGGAGGAATGAGGTGAACAGGAGTGACCGTGGTTCGGTTCGGTCTTGGGACCAACAGATCCTTGCTCAAGTGGTTGGAGGAGATCGTGGGGTGATGGCGAGGATGAATGACGCTTCCCAGACTCTCGGAGTGACCATTACCGCCGTTCACGTGACGGTCCCGCTGGACCACACGCAGAGACCGGGGTGGGCTCCCCCTTCGGTCCTCTTGAGAGGTTTCGACCTCGACGAGGACTGGGACGCGTTGGAGGATGGTATCGGCTCTCTCCTGTCAGGTGCTCACTCAGCCCCACCTAGATGACGGTCACGGTGGCGGCAGACGATTAGCCTACAGTACGAGTTCGTAACCCTCCTCGGGAAAACGTTTTCTCCAGACGGTAACGTTTTCCTAGACTGTGCGGTGATGGCTGCCTGTACTCACTTCTGCAACTGCTAGTTCTGCTGGGAAGGCGAGCGATTATCCAATCTTCTTCCCCCATTCCCTCTCTCCGTATGGCTGCGACGGGAAGGGGAGGGATCCTGCAGAGCGTTCTCCGTAGAATTCCACGTCGGGGACTGCGTTCCTGGAGGAACCTTCGGGTCCTACCGGACGTAAGTCCCCGTCGTTGAGGAAGGATCTTGCCCTATCCTCGATTTCTACGGGAATCGGGAGGACCACCACCCGATGATCGTCTGACGAATTCGGGGGGGTTTCGCCGATTGCTTAGAATTCTTCGGAGTTTTTAGCACTCTCCGAGTGTTCTGGTCTTCTATGATCTGCAAACACTTGGGCAAAACCACGGTACAGAGTGGGCGAGACGAGAATCCCAGATAATTGTTACTACGATAATTGGGAATCTTGCCGAATGCTCGAATTCCTGGAATTTCTAGTGTTCGAGAGAAGTACTGCTGCTGAAGGAAGAATATCTCGGGAGGGGCTCAGCCTGGATGGACGTGATGGTCCATCGCCTCAGTAGGTGGCCAACCCCGGGATATAGAAGAACGGGTGGGAACATCCAGTTCGGCTTGAACTATCGTCTTTGGTATCCTGTTATCACCATAGAAGTCTTCCTTCGGGAAAACTCCTGAGCTCTCTTCATTAGAGAAAGAAGGGTGTCGGCTTCCAGTCCTTATTCTTGTTCCTCGAATGGAAAAGAATTTAGGATGGAGGTCTATTTACAGGAACCTACAAATATACTATGTATACTATTGCCTTCGCGACATGCTTCTGTTATCAGTTGAATTGTCCGAGGTGTAGGCACACACCGTAGTTAACTCTATGGGTTGTGACCGAGACGAATAGTATCTTCTTAATTGAACTGCAACTCGGGACTGCCCTGCAACCTCCCAGGAGTTACCAGTTTCAATTTTGAGATACTTATGGTATTGTTACAACAACAACACCTCAGCGTTTGCATTCACCGAAATCCTTTTCGATTAAATGCAAATGCTTGAGTGTACTTTTTTGCGCTCGATGGTTCTAGCCAAATGCATTACTTCTTGGAATGGATTACCTGGCAACTCAGGATGACGAGTGAGCGAGAGCTAGCAGTGTATGGGCTGCCTGCCAGCCCTGCCAGGCTGCCTGCCGCAGCCCAGTACCAGCTGGCTCTCCGAGATAGTACGGTCGGGTATTGTCTCTCTCCTCTGCGATGATTGACTACCGAACCGAATCTCTGCCCGGCAATCACAGACTTAGGTCTCAGGTTGGCTGGAATTCTCGCATACGTGGATGACCATCTCTACTGCATCGCCTGTGACATTGTGAGAATTTTCAGACAGATATCTCACTAGACTCGCTATCAACTTCCTGTTTACCACACGGTAATAGAAGTCTGTAGCCTAGTCTCCCGTTGCATCGTACCTGCCGCTGCGATGACGCGGAATGATTTCTTCAGACATCTGAGTTTGTCTTCTAAATATATCTCGTATTCGTAGGTGTGCAATTATATAGATGTCCTCCCTGGATAAAGCTGGGAAGAAGATGATGATGATTCAGCCCATGAGAAGCAGTTCTTCAGGCAGTATAATCCCTGTGTTTTCATTACTGAAAAGCGCTCTGCTTTCATTGCAACTCACCAAACAGTAATGAAGTAGCGGTTTAGCGTTTTCAGTCCTCTGTAAATAACAGGGATTAAGCCGTTTTCGCAGGTTGGTGTCATCGGCAGGACTTTTCTACGTTCAGAATCTTGAGAGTTAACTTCTCTCGATTCAGCTGTGAAGACGTAGGTCTGCATTCGCCTATCACCTTCGTCTTCAACGGCACTTAGTATTGTTTCTCCTTAGTTGAGATTCAACTACTATGAGAACTTCTGTCTTGCCATCAGGGACCTCAGTCTCTAGAAGGCAATTGACTTTCGTCTGTTGGGCACACGCCTTGAGAGAATCATCATCTTGCCTTCCAGCATCGGTGGCTACAGATAGACGGTTTGTATGGTCTCTCGGCATAACCCTTCAAAAGGCGAGGGTCATGTGACTACGCCTCGGATGCATGGACAGCTTGCCTTACACAACCGAACGCAGTCAGTCGGCAGCTGTTGAAGCATCTGAGACTGTCATGAGCTACACTGTGGACTTTGTATCGGTTGATCCAGATCAGTTATTACTTCGTCCTACTGCCGTGTTCCGGTACCCATAACTATCGACACCCACCATGGAATGTTGGTGTCTTTATCCACTGTGGAGATGACGAGACTGCGAGAGACTTCGCCGCAGTGGGATACGAGACCGCAAGAGACTTCACTGCAGTGGGATTTGAGACCGCGAGAGACTTCGCTGCAGTGGGATACGAGACCGCGAGAGACTTCGCTGCAGATGGATAGACCACTGGACGGGTACTGGACATCACTCCGAAGAATATGTCGGACAGGAAGATGGATAGGTCACTGCGACCATATCCTTCTTTCCCTTCGGGACTGCCCACAGGTCCTTGGAATCTCATTTCCCTGGACCAGTGGTAGATGCTTGCAAGATGTGTTTGCTTACCCAGCTCCTTCAAGAAGACAAGTTGCATCTTGTCCATGGTGTGCAGTTGTAGAGGTAAGAAGGATGCGAGAGTGACTGGCTCTCCCCTTTCCATGCCTCGTCTCTCCATTCCTCGTCCTTGGGGTTGAGGATAGGACTCGAACTCACACTGGCTGGTCGGACGATTGATGCGGTGAGCCTATACAGAAGCATCCTTTTTATGTTTCTAATCAGAATCATAGAAGCAATCCTGCTCTTTCCTCTAGCAAGGGGAGGAAGGAGGCTGACAATAATGCAAACCCTTCCCAGAACTTTGCATTAATATCTCTGACTCCAATATTCTTCACAGCCCTTTTTCGGATGAGTCATGATCCCTCACTCATTTCAAAAAGGCCCTTGATCATGACTCTTGATCATGCAGCTCCTATACTCCGATCAAGTTGTCAGAGGCAGCAGGGCACTCCTCCTTGCTCTTACGACCAGGAGGAGTAGCCTAGCCCTTAAATGCCGAAGGGGTATATTAAAAATCTTCTTCCATGTGCCGAGGCGGTCTCAGAGTGAGCGCGGAAGCGGAAAAAATATTTTTTTCAAAAAATCACAGTGCGCTTAGTTTTAGTTTTCAAGATTAAGATTTCATTTTTGGCTCCTTTTTTTGTCATTGCCTGAAGTTTAGTATGCAACCATCAGAAATGAAAAAAAATTGTCATTATCATATATAAATAATGCGATATATGATAGCGCAAAAACAAAATTTCATATATAATTGTATTCAAATTGCGCCATGTGCAAAATGGTTGAAGGTAACGAGTTAATTTTTTTTCGTTGTAATGTACACTAAATTGCGATCATTTTGGTGTATAACACATTGTAAAACGATAAAAGCAACACAGAGAAAATATCATCACAAAATAATGCATGAATTCGTAACACGCGGACGTAAACAAATATTTTTTTCAAAAATTCACCATAAATCTAAATATTGTCCTAGAGACTTCCAATTTCGTCAAATTTTTTTATGTATTTTTTTTATATGCAATTATTTTGGAAATTAGAAAAGCTACAACCTTCAAATATTTTTCGTTTTATTCTACATAAAATTGCGCACATTTTCATATATAAAACTCTATGAAATGCCTAATATGAAACGGAGCAAATATTCCGAGAATGGGACGTACGCATTTTGGAGATTTGTGGCGGAGAATCCGCGCGCGGAGGGAAGGAAAGTTTTTTTTTTTAAATTCACCATAAATCTAAATATTGTGCTAGAGACTTCGAATTTGTTTCAAGATGAAGATAAATGACTGAATATTACTAGACTGTAAGAGTTTTAGCTTACAATTGCGTTTTTCGACTATTTCAGTAGAGTCAAAGTTGACCGAACGTGGTTTTTTCTATTTATCGTGATTTATATGCAAATATTTCAAAAATGAGAAAAGCTACAACCTTCGATTATTTATTGTTGTATTCTACATGAAATTGCGCACATTTTCATATAAACTTTATGTAACGGCTAATTTAAAATGGTGCAAACATTACCACAATCGCACGTATGATTTTTTCGGAAGAGTTACCGTGCGGACGTAAAGAAAATGTTATTTTTTTTCATAAATTCGCCATAAATCTAAATATTGTGCTAGAGACTTCCAATTAGTTGCAAAATGAAGGTAAATGATTGAATATTACTAGAATATAAGCGTTTTAGCTTACAATTGCGTTTTTCGACCATTTCGGTAGAGTCAAAGTTGACCGAAGGTTGAAAATTTGTCACATCATTTTTTATGTGAAAATATTTCAAAATTGATAAAAGCTACAACCATGGGTTGTTGTTAGTTGTATGTGCATGAAATTGCGCACATTTCCATATATAAAACTTTATGTAACGGCTAATTTTAAAATGGTGCAAACATTACCACAATCGCATGTATGATTTTTTTCGGAAGAGTTACCGCGCCGACATAAGGAAAAGGTTTTTTCATAAATTCACCATAAATCAAAATATTGTGCTAGAGACTTCCAGTTAGTTGCAAAATGAAGGTAAATGATTGAATATTACTAAATATAAGAGTTTTGGCTTACAATTGCGTTTTTCGACCATTTCGGTAGAGTCAAAGTTGACCGAAGGTTGAAATTTTTGCACTTATCGTTATTTATATGAAAATGTCTCAAAACTGATAAAAGCTACAATCATGAGTATTTTTTTTGTTGTATTCTACATAAAAATGCGCACATTTTCATATATAATACTCCATGTAACGGCAAATTTAAAATGGTACAAAAATTATGTCAAAGTGACAAAATAATTTCCGAGATGTGTCTCAGATACTTTTTAGTGCGGCAAGAAAGAAATTCGCGCTTGCGCTCCTGCGTAACGATTGTAAACAAAACAACACCTTGATCTGTGAACTCCCAGCATCCCCCAAGGCGTGTGATTCAAGAGTTTTTGGCTAGTAGGCCTAAAAGTATTTTTCCGCGAATTTTTAAAAAAACTTTTGTATGTCGACGTAAAATATGTCCAGTAGGCACCCGAGAGACAAAAAATGTTGACGTAAAATACGTCCAGTCGGCGTTTAAGGGTTAAAGGACCGAGGGTTTGTATTACGTATCGGAACAAATCACAATTTGTCGAAAATTGTATTTTTCCTAACTGTACAAACCTGAGGTCCTTTAACAGATATGCCTACCTCATGCCACCCCTCAATCTGAACCTGGGCCGAAAGGCAAAGTGGAGTGTTTACATCCGGGCAGGCTAGCCTGCCCCACGGTAGTTACTGCCTAATCACCTTGTTCAAAATTCAACGGCTGTAATTCCAGCTACGTTGTAAGTACATTCCTTATGTTAAAGGACCTCAGGTTTGTATAGTTAGGAAAAATACAATTTTTGACAAATTGTGATATTTTATTGTTTATTGTTCAATTTATTTAGCTTTATTATAAAATTTACTGGGGTGTTTTGTAGAGTTTGGAACGAATTAGCCAATTTACATGTAAAATGTGGTTCAAGATATGAAAAAATCAGGTTATGAAGGCCACTTCAGAACGGATTAATTTTGTATCCTGAGTCACCACTGTACAAACAAATAGTAATATGAAATTACATATAATATTATTGGATGCAGTCAAGTAAAACAAAACTTTTTTAAAATATCCATGGAAAAGATGCATATCTTTTATGTTTGCATTTTATCATATGATACTAATATATGATTATTACATACTCGAATTTTATATCTCATGTAAGATGCGACCCCCCTTAAAATTAGCTCCAAAATTAGGGCTTCAAAAGTCGCATGATACACAAGTATATACAGTATGTATGCTTTTCTCAAGAAAAACTTGTATATTTAATCACTGAGTAGTTGAAAGTTGCAACTGGTTAATTGTGTAATTAAGATACTATTTTTAAAAGAAAAATCCCTTTAAAGCCCCATACACACTATACATCATGATGCTCGCAGTGTTAGATGGATGCGTTGAAAAACAGCTTTTTCAACACGAAGCAGCATCACCAACGTGTTATTTGGGCCGAGCCATATCATTGGGCAGCTCAGTGATGCTCCAACGTTCAGAGGGGGAGGATGTCCGCTCACCACCACCCGCCAAACACCTTGAGTGGACAAGGATTAACACTACATTTTATTGAATTACTGAAGGAACATCCATCTGTTTGGAACATCAAATGCAAGCATTACAAGATGAGAAACATCAGGAGTGCAAGCTTGGACACCATAAAATCAGAGTTATCGAGTTTTGTCAACTGTACATTGCGGAATGAAGACATTACTAAAAAGCTGCACACCCTGAAGACACAATTCTACAGGGAAATGGCTGCAATCAAAGCATCACAGAAGTCTGGAGCTCCGAAGTTATGGTGTTTTGGTGAGCTGCATTTCCTGTAATAACAAAAATATTTGTGTGCTTTGTAACTATAATTGAACCTTACTTCCAAAATCCTCCCTAAGGACATTATAGATGGCTTCACAGGTTTCGGGGATGATTAGACCGAGGCTCTGTTTTGAAATCCTGGTTGATTATTGGAGGCTTGCATATGATCCTCCAGCTGCAAGAACGAGCTCCTGGTGATATGCTGTCTTGAAAGCTTACAAATATATGGTTCAATTTTTTTCCAACAATTTATAAAATGCAAGGGTTGGCATTCTTGTGTAATTTTCAAAGTCTGTTGGATTTTCGACTTGTAGCTCCAAAAATATTTCATAGAAGCTTCCCTTCAGAGGTCGCCGAGAAAGCCATTGCTTACACCACAAGGTTCTACGTTTCTTCCTCAAAAGTTTCTTTTTTGTAGCACACTGAGCAACTACACCCCACAGTAGAGTCTCCTGGCAAAGTACATCATTGGCAGACATCCTGCCGTTGAAAGCTGAACTGCGAGAACAAGTGAGCAGTGTTGTAGTACAGTTTGGCCGCTATCAATTTTTTTCAACACCACTACTGCATCACGTAGCTGATACATGATGGCATAGTGTGTACCATGCTTAAAGGTTGCCACTAATGTTCAGTTACATCAGTACAGTTATGCTTGCTCAGTCGACCTGTGCAGGCAAACATGAACTGTAATGTGAACCTGCACAGTTTTTCCCACCTGTGCAGTTGGCCTGAGCAAATAGCTCATCTCAGTTGATGAGCTTCTGGTCAAACAACTTACATAGCCACACTTCAATGTCAATGTGGAGAGGTAACTTTTCGGGCTGATGTTGCTTTCTGCTCCCAATGTACCAGTATGTACCAGTCAAGAACAGAGTGCTGAGTTTTATTAAATTTATTACATACAAGTGTTTATACCTAATTTAATGTACTAATTTTTTTGAATAACTGATAAAAGATGTCAGAATGATATTTATTAGCTCAAGCCAGGAGCAGCTACAATTGTGCAGTTAGCAAAACCCGTGACGTCACAAGCCCATTCGCAACATCACAGCCTATTCCTGACATTGCACAGCAGATTACTGTCACAAAGAGAGAGAGAATATTTTGAATAGTTCAGGAAAAGTAAAACAAAATAGTATTACAATTTTATCATTACTTAGTTGAATATCATTGATAAATGATGTTCAAAGCAAATCATAAGGTTGATATGCCCGCATGACTACGTTGAATTGTTCAGCAGGAAGGAGCTCTAAAAACATCAAGGAACCTACCACCAACAGTATTTACAGCTCTAAATTCTCACTCCTTCACAGCACAAACACACAAGGCAAAATTAGTGAATTGGCATCCTTGTCAGATGGAAGTGAAGAAGAGGGCTCTAAAGTTCTAGGAGTCTGCCGCCGCTGCCAGATTCCGGATGAGAAACCGGGCTGACAACTTCAGAGTCTGTAAAAAACCAAAATTCTCTCTCTCTTGGGAAGTTGTATTCTGAGAGACCTAAATAATTACAATATGAGAGGATGTAGGGAAATACGGAAGAGAGCCGTATTGCTTATGCCCCAATCCTCTTAAAATGACGGAAAGAGGCAAGACAACCATCATGACCGGCCCTGCAAGCAGAAGGGAAGATCACCACTCTCTGCCATTAATAATTGTCCCAAACATCCCGAAACACATTCTGAAAGACTAAAACATTACAAAGTTCCCACCCAGACACGTGTGAGAACATATAAAACATAAATGTCAATACACATATGAAAATTAAAACACTAAACCAAAGAAAGGGGTCTTGTCTCCCTAAAGGCAATACTGTCTAGGAGACGGACCAGCTTATCACACTTAATGTGAGCGATGCCAATGCAGAGTGAAAGACATATCTACTGCAAAAGCATCTATCTAAAGGAATGTCAATATGGTAAACAAAGATGGCTTGTCTAAGAACGTTGACATCTGCGAACTGGGAAGCGCAGGCTAAGATAGAAAAACCGTCTTGGAAAATGAGAGCGAAGTGAAACTCTGCTTTCCATGGCAGTAAAAGAAAGACTAGCATATTGTGGGAAATGATCTTTGTATGTGTTGGTAAACTCCTTAACCTTAAGTGGAGGGGCAAGGACACAACTTAAATGTAGGTTCCAAATGTCTATTGTAGAAATATATACAAGATCCAGGGGACAAAGAGCAGCCAGCTAAACAAACAGACAGATGAGACGAGACTGCCTCACGAGAGCAATAATTACAATGTTGCCAATACTTAAATGTTGCCATATCATATTACTGGACTTAACATGGGATACTCTAATGGCACGCAACATGTGAAATAATGTTTGAACATAATAATACTGGTACATGTGAAATGCGTCTTTTTCATGTACCTACACCTCCCTCCCCCTCACGCTCGTAGTGCATTCTCGAGCGGACTCCTTTTCCATGAGTCTTTGGGAACGACATGGGTTTACTGGAGGAATACTGACTAAGGACTCTCTTTCTAGGTCCTGGCTAGGGGCCACAGGGACAGGGAGAAAGGGGTCACTATTAGTGGGTGGCACCAGGCGAAGAAAACGACGATTACGCCACCACACACGACCACTAGGGAGACGAATTTGATAGTCTCTTGACCTTCCATGACCCATGACAGTGCCAACTTTGTCCCAACGATGAGAGGTCGGGTCTTGAATCCGAACTTGCTGTCCGACGCTCAACGTGGGTAAGGGGTTGGCATGCTTGTCGTACTTGGTCTTTACCTGCTTGTAACGAGCGGCAACACGGCGGTCACAATCTTCGGTCTTGACCTGCCACTCCTTGGAGAATGCTTGAGGGTGGGCAGGGATACATGACCTGAGAGGACAGCCATACAGGATCTGGGCAGGAGAGCGTCCAGTAAAGTTAGGAGTATTTCTGAGCTCCAATAAGCCTCGGTCAAATGCTTCACAATCAATGTTGCCAGATGGGGCTGTTTTGAGGATGAGGTGCTTGATCGACTTCACAGCGGCTTCAGCGTGACCATTCGATTGTGGGTAGTGGGGTGAGGTTAACCATGTGTCGAACTCCCCATCGCTTCATAAAATCCTTGAACTCTGCGCTGGTGAATTGGGGGCCTCCATCTGTCCTTAGGCGAAGGGGGACACCAACTTCACGGACATAGCGGCAGAAGATCCTGATAGTATTGGAAGCGGTAGTATCGCCTTGGCAGGGTGCGACAACAGGCCATCCTGACAGGCGATCGACGACGACGAGGAAAGACTTCCCTGCAACAACAAAGAAGTCGGCTGAGACGGACTCGAAGGTCTTGTCGGGTTGTCGTCATTCATTAGAGGTTCCTGCGGCTGAGATGGCTGCAATGTCTGACATGCCTCACAAGCTCTGACTGTGTTGGCAATATCAGAGTCAATGCCAGGCCAGAAAACTGACTGCCTTGCTCTGCGCTTGGTTGTTTTCACACCTCTGTGGCTGTCATGCAAGTGGGACAAGGTGCGACGACGGAGAGCGGCAGGAACTACAACCCTTGCTCCATACAGGACAAGGTCACCATCGGCGTAGAGATCTTCACGTAGTTTCCAATAAGGAAGTAAGGAATTATGAAGGTCATATCTGTTGCGAGGAAATCCTGATGTGACACAATTGAGTAGATGAGTATACGCAGGATCTGCTTTCCCGCTGCGTCACGAAGATCCTGAACTATCCGTCGGATCCTGAGCTGGAGACTCGTCTGAAAGGATAACGGCGTTCACAGCCATGACAGTTCGAAGATGAGCAGCGGAAGAAGCACCCGAGATCTCGTCCTCCTGTGTGGGGTGGCTGACTGGGGTGGGGGGCGCGAGACAATGCATCTGGGATGCACAGCAACTTACCCGCACGCCACACAGCTGTAAAGATGTAGGGCGAGATTTTCTCCTTGAGGCGTTGGAGACGAGAGTTCTCGATGGCATCCAGCGTATAACTGTTCAGAATAGGTATGAGGGGCCGGTGATCCGTCATCAGAGTAAAATTCTGTAGGCCTGCTAAATATAGCCTACATTTCGACATTGCCCAGACAACGGCTAGCATCTCAAGCTCAATGGTGGCATATCGTGTCTCTGCGTCAGCGAGAAACCGAGAACCACACTGAACTAGACGCAGGTGTCCATTACCATGGTCCTGCAGGAGGGCATATCCAATGCCGTGGAGGCGTGAAGCGTCCGTCTGAAGAACAACAGGTAGGTCTGGGTCAAAGAGGGCGAAAACTGGTTGACTGGTGAGAGCTAACTTGACACGTTGAAATGCTTCATCATGGTCGGGGGTCCAAACAAATGTTCTCTTGGGACTCATCAGGGGACGTAAAGGTTGGGCTGCAATGGAGATGTCAGGCGTGAACTCCGCTAACTGGTTGACCAATCCCATAAACGATCTGAGGTCTGTCAGGTTAGCAGGGGTTGGGAAAATCCTTGATGGCACTGACTTTCTGCTTATCAGCTGAGATGCCGTCTCCTGAGAGATTGTACCCACAGAAATTCACGGAGGGTGCAGCGACCACAAATTTATCCTTGTTGAGTGTGATCCCAAACTTGCAGGCGGGTGAGCACTTCGTGGATACGATGAAGGTGTGTAGCGTAGTCTTCGTCGTGGAGGAGAAGGTCGTCTATGACCTTAACACAGTTTTGGACACCTTGAAGGGCCATATCACCTCGCAGGCAGAAGGCGTCTCCAGTAGCTGCGAAGCCCATCGGTCCTGTGCAATGTATGAACCTACCATATGGAGTAATAAAGGTGGTTAAATGCTGATCTTCTTCTGCCAGTTCCATCTGCCAGTAACCATAGAGAGCATCAGCTGTGGTGAAATAACGAGCCTTCGGGCCTACACTGCGAATAGCGGCATAGGGTGTGGGTGAAGGATGGGCTGGACGAGAAACCTGGCTATTCAACTTGGTCAGATCGACAGTGATTCGTACTCCTGTCCCATTCTTGGGAACGACGACGAGAGGGTGGCAACCAAACTGACGGGTCATCACCAGCAGGTTTGATTATCCCTTGGGCCACCATGGAGTCAAGCTCTTCTTTAACTTGGTCCTTAAAAGCGAATGGAATCTGTCTTGGGGTGTGGATGGCAAAAGGCACTGCACCATCCTTAAGGTGGATTCTCATGGGAGGACCAGCCATAGGCTTGAGAGGAGCTGTCTTCAACTCTTCTTTCGAGACCAACACATCTTGAAACTCTTGAAGAAAGTATTCCTTTGCTGCTGAAGGTGATGTGGTCGCTGAGATGGGTAGCTCCTTGACTCTATTAACGTGTTTGACCTCTAAAATAGGTTTAGGGAAATCAGGAGATTTATTATGGCCAGTTCCTCACAATGACCATAGGATAAAAGTGGAAATTCCACATTTTCATGCACTTGAATCCTGGCAAGACAGGATCGCTTGCCTAGTGTAAGAGTAACTTGTAATATACCCAGAGCAGGTGACATTGGAGATCCATCCGCGGTGAACGTCGCACTTTGCGGAGGCGTCTGCAAACAGCTCCTGGAGATACCCAATGTGTCAAGGTGCTGCTTTCCAATTACAGTGACATCGGCACCTGTGTCTGGTAACATTTTAATGCGAGACTTAACATCGCCAAACGACAAGAGGACACAGATAGGTTTGGGTGTCTTGGAAATGGTGCGAGGCGATCCTAGGCGACGACAGCTGGTCCTTGAATCTTGCGATTTGTTGTTGACTGAAGAGGCACCACTGTTGCTTGAAGATCTGTCCTGACGAAGATTCTTCTTATTCTCCCTACAACACTTATCGAAGTGTCCAATGCGGTGACACAGACGGCACTGGACCTTGCTGGCAGGACACTTCATGGTCCTGGACCAATGACCAACGCGGTCGCAGCTTTTACAAGTACTGTTGGCCGCAGGGCATTTGTCTTGATCATGCTGACGAGCACAGTACTGGCACCAAGTTGCTGGGTTCGAGGGTTTCGGCGAAGGTGGATGCTTTCCGCTTGACTTCTTGCTTCTCTTGTAGGCCGAAACAGCACACAGCTGATTGGGTGGGGCACGTATGGCAGAAGTTGCAGTTTTAGCCGCCTCATACGACCGACAGGTGGTGATGAAATCTTGCAAAGAAGAATTGGCATCCAAGGCGATCAACTTCTGAACCAAGTCCGCGTCTCGAATGCCCATCAAGATAATCATTTTCAGCTGGGTCTCTTCACATGCGACGGCGGTACCTGGGCATAAATCAACTTCTTCCGCAAGGCGTCGAAGTTTCACATAGAAATCAGCGAAAGATTCTCCTTCCGATTGCTTGCAGCTAAGTAACTCTCTTCGGCGAAGTACTTTCATTCCTTAAACCCTTTATATGTGACTGTAAGGCGTCCAAGGACTTCATCTACAGGCTTATCTGTAGAGGGGAGATATTTGAATGTGTGTTCTAAAAACACGCTGCGTTTCCAGGTTAAACACATCCTCATCTGGATCATTTGCTTTTCCCGTGGAAGCTTATAAAGATCCACCATGACAGCATAGTCATCCCACCGACGTCTCCATTCGCTGAACATCTGGAATGTTGCATCTGCCTTCAGTGGGGGTGGCGTTTGCGCGGTTGCTTTCTGTGGTGGTGGAAGAGAGGGTTGACTGGAGTTCGAAACCACCTCTGTGCCAGGTGTAAGGGTACCTGAATGAGAATGGATGATTGGTGCAAGAGTTTGAATGAGGGCAGTAAACCTTGCATTCTCCTCTTCTCTTCTAAGATCATCTTCTCTAAGGCGAATTGCTTCTTGTTCCCTTCTTCTTTCTTCTTCACGTTGTCTGTCTTGTCTTCTTGTTTCATCTTCCTTTCTTCTTCTCTCATCCTCATACAAGCGAGATTCCTCTAAAAACTTAATCAAAGCGAGGAAATCTGTCCCAGTAGCTTGAGAGGTAGATGGGGGCTGGTAGTGGGGACTTAGAGTGGTGGGGAGGGAGAGACTGGATGCTCCAACACTCCCCCAACACTCAGAGTGTGGGCGCCCACATTACTGGATTGCCACTGTTCTGTGGGCTCTTCTAAATGGTCTGCAGGCGTACCTTTCGAGTCCGTCATTATTGTCGATGTGCAGTGCGCAAGAATAAAGTTTCAACAAATTTATTAAAATTATTCCGAAACGTCTGATACAAGAATAATAAATAAAATTCGTTGAAGCGTGAGTGTGTGCGTATGTGCGAGAAATACGTCAGCCAACGAGGGGACTAATGAGCGATAGTGTCTGCCTACGGCAGCTCACATCCAAGGCGACGTTGCCAAGTCGACTCAGTCATCCCGTGACATGGCATGAGTGCGGGTGTGACAGTCGGTGCTCCGGCAAAGCCACAACAGAATAAATGCATACTCAATAAAATCACTACAGCACACAAAAAAGGCACAATAAAAGCACAATGCACTTCACAGTACTTGAGGCACTACACTGCACATGACATAGAATATATCAGCTGGGACACACACGAAAGCACTTTTGAACTAAACGTTCATCCAATATGGCCATGACCGTCCGGTTCCTGAAGTCCAAGTCTTGATAATCTTCACACAATACGACACTTCCAAAGTTCACTGCGCCATGTATGTGTTGGTAAACTCCTTAACCTTAAGTGGAGGGGCAAGGACACAACTTAAATGTAGGTTCCAAATGTCTATTGTAGAAATATATACAAGATCCAGGGGACAAAGAGCAGCCAGCTAAACAAACAGACAGATGAGACGAGACTGCCTCACGAGAGCAATAATTACAATGTTGCCAATACTTAAATGTTGCCATATCATATTACTGGACTTAACATGGGATACTCTAATGGCACGCAACATGTGAAATAATGTTTGAACATAATAATACTGGTACATGTGAAATGCGTCTTTTTCATGTACCTACAATCTTGGTCTTTGACCAAACATCCACCCTGCATATGCATGAGTTGCCAGATACCACAGATTCCTTGTTTTACAACCTTTGATTGTTTTTACCAATTTTACTAATCTACCTTCAGTAGGCTATATTGTCGTGGACCTTAAAGAGCATTACTTGTACCCTTGTAATTGAGATTTTCTACTGAAAATTTTGTATATTATGGAACTGCATAAATTGTTTTATATTTTTTTCAATAAAAACAAGCCATAATCTTGATAGTTATAAACCTCGGTACAGTGTGCACATTGGTTCCTCTTCTTTTTCCCCTAGTTCTATTCAATTATTTTTCAGTGATGTTACTCAAGGTTTCTTTGTCAGCAGAGAATATTAGAACCACATATATTTCATATAGTATAGTATTTGCCTAACTTCTTTATGTTCCAGTACCTATTTTCAAGTTTAACTTAACATGTACCCTACTATGTATTCAATTTCTATTCTAGATACAGTACTCATTTCCCTTGATATGTTTCCTATGTATCACTTAACTAGCTACTGATGTTCTATTACATTATTTTTTTGTTCATGAAGCTTACCTGTCAGATATATATATAGCTGTATTCTCTGAAGTCCGACAGAATTTCAAAACTCCCGGCACACGCAGTGGACGGACAGGTGGTTAGTACCCGTATCAGGAACCATTCCCATTTTCTATTCAGATTTTCTCTGTCGCCGGTACTGTCAACACCTGTTTTCAGTACCTCCGTCATTGGATTTTGGAACTTCTTTTGCTACTTGAGTATCCTGATTGACTTTTGGTTTTTGATATTGGATCTGTGGCTAGGCATATGCTAATTGTGGATTGTTTTGATTTTGGCTCGATTATTTCCTTTAACTAAGATGTCTGGGTCTAGTTCGACTAGCGCCAGAGTATGTTGTATGGAAGAATGTAAGGTGACGCTACCAAAAGCTTCGGTAGACCCCCACATAGTGTGCGCGAGTTGTAGAAATCATGTGTGTATGTTTGATGATCGTTGCAAGGAGTGTGAAAGTCTGTCTGATTTGGGTTGGAAGGCATACGAGTCCTATATACGTAAGTTAGAGCGTGATAGGATCAGGAGGTCTTCCTCCAGGAGTGTATCAGGCAATATATGTCAGGGCAATAATGTTACACCTGCTACCCCTCCAGTAGAATTTATTCCTTCTAAACCTGTAATGCCTTCGGGCCCTGCAATAGCGTCTGTGGAGGGTAATGCCATATCTATGATTCTGGAATCTTTACGTAGCCTAGAATCAAAAGTGCTCGCTTTGGAAAGTGTTAATAGTGCAGTGAGGTGTAGTGATAATGCCCCTTCGGCAGGACCTGTGGACACTTCCCAGGCTGCCAAAGACCGTGCTCGAATCTTGAAGGATTGTTTTTCGTCATCAGAGACGTCCTCCCCGCGCAGGAGTTGGAGCTCTCGTAAGGTCTCGCGCCCTCTGAAGAGAACTAAGACGCTAGATGTCGCACAGGCGGCCTTCGTCTTTGGTTCCTCTGAGGAGGACGCTTCATGTCCATTAGCTCCTTCGGCTTTGCGGTCGTCTCCTGAGCAATTTGAAGACTTTCCGCCGCAAAAGAGAGCAAAGATGCAAGATGTCGCACAGGCGGCCGTCATCTTTGGTCTCAGGGAGGAGGACGCTTCACGTTCTTTATCTCCCTCTGATTTGCGAGCTTCGCAGGAGAGGACGTCTTCCAACGAGGGTGCTTTTGAGCGCCCTGGTCGCTCTAGCGACAGAGCCATGGCGGTCCATGTGAGAAGGAGGAGGGCTTCCCCTCGCCCCTCGTCTTCTCACAGGATCAGCCCTTCGCCTGAGAAGGAAGGTTCTCCGTCAAAGAGGATTATTTTGTCTATACAACAACAACTTGACTCGTTGATTGCAGAGAGAGAGGCAAAGCCGTATCGCAGAAGGAAGGATGATAAACTGCCAATCAAGAGGTCCAGGCAGTCCCCTTCTCCTTCTCCTCGCTCCTCTCTTTCTCATGTTGCTTCACCCTCTAGATTTCGTGCAGCTTCCCAGCAGTTGTCTAGAGAGCGCGAGGATCATCTTCCCAAACGTGCTTCAGTCGAGAGAAAGAAACATAGTCACCCTTGGAGCAAGGATGGTTTGCAAGAGATTATGCAGAGTCACGTAGCTCGCCGAGATGCCCCTCGCTCGTCTATGAGGGTCTCTCCGTCGGCTGCCAGATACAACGCTAGTTTGGCAGCTAATCTGGACGCCAGGCGTGACGCTCGGCTGGACGCCAGGCGTGACGCTTGGCTGGATGCCAGGAGTGACGCTTTGCTGGACGCTCGTCTGGATACTCAGCATGACGCTTCTATAGACGCTCGTCAGGACGCCAGGCGTGACGCTTCTATAGACGCTCGTCTGGACGCTCGGCTGGACGATCAACTGGACATTTTTCCAGACGCTCGAAAGATATTTTGGACTCTACTCATCTGATTGACTCTCATCATGAAGGAGACTTGTCGGAGGAAGCAACCGAAGAACAATCTTCAACACCGGCGTCTTCGGATTATCAAGTCTTGGTGCGCTTACTCTGCTTCTTTTGAAGAAAAAATCCAACCTTCGTCTCCTCGTTCTCCCCCTTCTCAGTTGTCATCTTCGAAAGCCATCAAGACTCCAGGAATCGTGAAGATGGCTACTTCACTTTCGACCAAGAGGGCTTTTAAGAAGATACATAGTTGGATGGAGTCAAGAAAAGACCAAAACAAGAATTCTTTTGCCCTGCCCCCGTCAAGACTTACAGGCAAGGCAGGCGTTTGGTATGAGACAGGGGAGGACGTCGGACTAAGAGCTCCCTCGTCTGCCCAAGGTGACTTCGCCACCCTGGTGGACGCACCGAAGAGATCCCTTTTTTCATCAGCAAAGGTGTCTTGGACTCCTCCTGAAATAGACCACCATCTTAAGGGACTTTTCCGTACGATAGAAGTGTTTAATTTTTTGGACTGGTGTTTAGGGGTCCTGGATACACAGTCACGTAGTCCTGATTCAATTAGCCTGGGGGAGCTGTCCAGCGTTCTTGCATGCATGGACAAGGTCGTCAGGGATGGTTTTGAAGAGCTAGCTTCGCACTTCTGTACAGGAATCTTGAAGAAGAGAGCGCTCTATTGTAGTTTTACTGCGAAGGCGGTCTCTTTCGAACCATCTCTTTCCCCAGGCTATGGTCAAAGATCTGGCCGTTAGCCTGCAAGAAAAGGCAACCCAAGACCTCCTAGCTCAGTCTTCGAGATGTACGGCAGGGTTAAGAAATGAAACGACAGTCCTTCAGTCACCGGTAGGAGCCAGGCTTCATTTATTCTCAAAAGCCTGGAGAGAGAGGGATGCAGACAGCTGGTCGCTCAACATCATCGAGAGGGGATACAAGATACCTTTCTTGAAGCCTCCCCCACTGTGCACGACACCCAGGGATTTATCACCTGTTTACCATCAAGAGAAGCAGCAAATTCTATACGATCTGCTCGAGCAAATGCTCGAAAAGAGAGTGGTGGAACAGGTCGTGGACCTGGAATCCCCAGGCTTCTACAACAGGTTGTTCCTGGTGCCGAAACAGTCGGGAGGTTGGCGACCAGTCTTGGATGTAAGCAGTCTGAATCTTTTCGTGCAGAAACAGATTCAAGATGGAGACACCTCGGTCAGTTCTTGGGACCTTAAGACCAGGCGATTGGATGGTGTCATTAGATCTTCAAGACGCCTATTTTCACGTCCTGATTCATCCCCAGTCGATGAAGTATCTGCGGTTTGTCCTGAAGGGGACAGTTTACCAATTCAGGGCGCTTTGCTTCGGATTGAGCACGGCCCCGATGATCTTCACGACTCTTATGAAGAATGTGGCAAGGTGGCTTCATCTTGCAAACATCAGAATCTCTATGTACCTGGACGACTGGCTCATTCGTGCCTCCTCGCAAACGCGGTGTCTGAAGGACCTTCAAGCAACTTCAACTTTGGCGAAGTCCCTGGGACTTCTGGTGAATTTCGAAAAGTCACAGCTGACCCCAACACAGTGCATCGTGTATCTGGGGATTCAGATGGATTCAGTGGCTTTTCGAGCTTTTCCGTCCCAGGGACGTCAGCAGCAAGGCTTAGACAAAGTGTCAGCCTTCGTAAGGAAAGAATCATGCTTGGTGAGGGGGACCATTTCCTCGCTGGAGAAGTTTGTTTCCTTGGGGAGACTACACCTCAGGCCTCTCCAGTTCTTCCTGCAGGACAATTGGAAGGACAAGAAGAATCTGGATACGATTTTGGAAATATCGAAAGAGGTAAAGCATCACTTTAAGTGGTGGCTCGATCCGGTGAAGCTGTCGGAGGGTGTTTCTCTCAAGCTTCAGAGCCCCGACCTAGTGTTGTTCTCCGACACGTCCACCACAGGGTGGGGAGCAACACGGGGGGCGAAGTGTCAGGCACCTGGAGAGGGGAACAGGTGTCCTGGCGTATAAACCTCAAAGAGATGGCAGCCATCTTTTTGGCGCTCCAGTTCTTCCAAGAAAAAGTTTCTCGTCATATAGTCCAGATCAACTCGGACAACACCACAGCTCTGGCTTACATCAAGAAACAGGGAGGAACACATTCTCGGTCCCTGTTTGCTCTGGCAAAGGAGATCTTGTTGTGGGCAAAAACACGGGACGTCACAATCCTTACGAGGTTCATAGCAGGAGTAGAGAACGTCCAAGCAGATCTCCTCAGTCGGCAAGGTCAACTTCTGCCAACCGAGTGGACTCTTCACCAGGATGTATGCCAAGAGCTGTGGGGGTTATGGGGGACGTCCTCTCGTAGACATCTTTGCGACGTCCAGGACGAAGAGACTTCCGCTCTACTGCTCCCCCGGTGCTCGATCCAGGGGCAGTGGCGATAGACGCCCTTCTCTGGGACTGGACGGGGATGGACCTGTACGCCTTTCCCCCGTTCAAGATCCTGGGGGAGGTTCTAAGGAAGTTTGCAGCGTCGGAAAGGACGAGAATGACGTTGATCGCCCCGTTCTGGCCTGTGAGAGACTGGTTCACAGAGGTCATGGCCTTCGTAGTAGACTTCCCGAGGACGCTTCCATTAAGGATAGATCTACTCAGACAGCCCCACTTCGAGAGGTACCACAAAAAACTCCCCGCTCTGAGTCTAACTGTGTTCAGACTATCCAAAAGTTGGCCAGAGCGAGAGACTTTTCAAGATCTGTGGCAAGAGCTGTCGCCAACACAAGGAGAGCTTCCTCCCTCGCAGTGTACCAATCGAAGTGGGCCGCTTTCAGGAGTTGGTGCAAAAAGAACGGCATTTCCTCCACCACGACCTCTGTGAGCCAGATTGCTTACTTCTTACTTTACCTGAGGAAGGAATTGAAACTTGCAATCCTGACAATCAAGGGCTATAGAAGTGTGCTGTCGGTTGTCTTTAGACAGAGCTCTGGACTTGGCGAACGACAAAGACCTTCACGATCTCTTAAGATCCTTCGAGACCGCGAAGGTGACGCAACCTAAATTGCCGTCATGGAACTTGGACGTAGTCCTGAAGTTCCTCATGTCCAGTCCTTTCGAACCTCTGCATGCTGCATCGCTAAGGGACGTTACTAGAAAAGCTGTCTTCCTAACTGCTCTGGCGACGGCGAAGAGAGTTGGCGAAATTCAAGCTATTAGCAATCACGTTGGCTTTAAGGGACATAACGCCGTCTGTTTTTTGAGCCCAACGTTTCTGGTGAAAAATGAGAATCAGTCCAACCCTTGGCCCAGGACCTTCGAGCTTAAAGGTATGGCCGAAATCATTGGGCGCGAGCTGGAGAGAGTCCTGTGCCCTGTCAGGGCTCTCAAATTCTACTTATGGAAAACGAAGGAGTGTTCGGTCAGACCAATGTCGAAGAATGCTCTGGCTTTTTTCTTGAGGGACACCATCAAGGAAGCGCATTCATCTTGTAAAGATAGTGATATGAAGTTGTTGAAAGTGAATGCGCACGAAGTGAGGGCTATCTCTAACTCGGTAGCCTTCCAAAAGAACATGGCACTCAATGACATCTTGAATGCCACATTTTGGCGTAGCAACTCCGTGTTCGCTTCACACTACCTTCGGGAGGTGAAGACGACATACAAAAACTGCTATTCGCTAGGACCATACGTCACCGCAGACACTATATTGGGGGCAAGGAGTAGCACTCATCCTATCTGGTAGGAAATGTTTAGGTGAGCTTTTAACTTTATATTGAGTTATAGTTGTGGGGTCGACCGCCTGAGGCGGAATTCCCTTCCTTTAGCCTAAGTTATGTGGAAAATTAGCTTATGTTAGGCTAGGTCAGGTGGTGGGTTTTTGCTTCATTGCCCTCATGGTCAAATGGTCTAGTCACATTGTGGTCACGCCCCCGTTGACAGATCATCTATAACTCACCAGCAACACAGGTCACTACGTTGCTGGTGACTCTAGTAAAGCAGAAGCAGACTTGGGTGACGGTTTTTTGCTTCATTGCCCTCATAGTATGGTCAAATGGTCTAACCACATTGTGGTCACGCCCCCGTTGACCGATCATCTAGAACTCACCAGCAACACAGGCTGGTGACTCTAGTAAAGCAGAAGCAGACTTGGGTGACAGTAATCACGAAGTCAGCTATGCTAACAGGTAAGGAAATAAGATGTCAATCATCTGCATGGATATGTTTCCCAAATCCTATTCTGTCTCTCCCTGCCTCCAAAGGTGGGATTCAGCTATATATATATCTGACAGGTAAGCTTTATGAACAAAATGATATTATGATACAATAAAGTTTGTTCATACTTACCTGGCAGACATATATAA
This sequence comes from Macrobrachium nipponense, assembly GCF_015104395.2. Classification (NCBI taxonomy): domain Eukaryota; kingdom Metazoa; phylum Arthropoda; class Malacostraca; order Decapoda; family Palaemonidae; genus Macrobrachium; species Macrobrachium nipponense. Next base: position 43,477,877 of record NC_061094.1, read on the forward strand.
TCAAAGTGCCCACCCACCTCCCCTCAGGAGACAGTGGCACTAGAAAATCTGAATAGAAAATGGGAATGGTTCCTGATACCCGCCTCCCAGCGGCGGGAATGGGTACTAACCACCTGTCCGTCCACTGCGTGTGCCGGGAGTTTTGAAATTCTGTCGGACTCCGGAGAATACAGCTATATATATATCTGCCAGGTAAGTATGAACAAACTTTATTGTATCATAACAATATCATATTGAACCATTTTTCACTCCTGTTCATAAATTTTGTACTGTATTCCATATTCCCTTGTCTGATTCAAGCACTGCTGACCTATTGGTTTGGACTTAAGTGAATTTTTTGAATTGTTCTAGGTTATGGAAATTACTGAGTGCAGTCTCTGCTGATTGGGGAATATTATGCCATTAACACATATCAAGATCTTTGTATCTCTTTATTAGTGTTACATTAGTTCAAAATTATTTTTTCTTTTTAACTGTACTGCATAGCTTTGGACCATTTAGATTTCTCAGCGTTACATTTTAAATAATTTTAGTGGTTTCTTTCGTGCCATCTGAATACCTTATCACAGCTTTGTAATTTTTGTTCATCTGCATAAGCCACACAACTGTGCCTTATGTACATTTTAGGCTCCTCAGTCTGTGTTCTGTGTTCTGTGTTCTGGTATTAACAACAGAAATAATTTTAACAGTATTATAATCAGTTCTTCATTGAATACTAATCGGTAATTCATTGTAGACCTTCCTCATATTCCACTGCATTAGAGTCTGCTTGTTTTTTCAGTTAGTTCGTGTAGTTACAGTATTTGTTCCGATACGTATACAAACCCTTGGTCCTTTAACAATAGGAAGGTACTTAGCGGCAGTTGAACCGGTCATAAGCTTCGAACAAGGGGGTTTGGTAGTTAACTACTTGTACGGCAGTTGGCGGTCAGCTCGACTGCGAGGAGAGGAGTCACTTTTCTTTCGGCCGCGCTGGTGGGTGGCAGTGTTGCTTGCCTCTCTGCCCGCTTCTTGTCGTATGCTTTGTTTGCTTCACTGCATGAAGGCTATTTTCTTTCCCTTTTACTGTGTGTGTATTTGTGCAAGGATATATGTAAGTACGTGTGTGTTTTTGTATACAATACAGTGAATTGTGTGATTTTTGAGATTCAAAGTGGAATCCCAAGAGCTGGAGAGACCCCCTCGCCCCCCCATCAGCCGCAGATTGTGCCCTGGTGTGGAGGGCCGTAAGTGTGGGGCCGTAAGTGTGGGGCCTTTCGATCATCTGTTGAGGTTGACCCTCATGAGTTTTGTACTCTGTGTAGAGGGCGGGAATGCTCTCGCACCGAGACATGTGATGTATGTGGTTTTTGGTCAGAGGAGCAGTGGGAGCGCTATGGGGGGAGGAAGAAGTCACGTAAGCAGGCCAAGGAGTCGTCGGAGGGTTCTCCGGCTACGCCCTTGGTTACGGACACGTCTTCTTCTTTTCTCCCTCCATCTCGGCTTCCTTGCATGGCTCCTTCCCCTTCGGAGGAGGTTTCTCACTCCTCCTCTCTCGATCAGTCGAGCGTGGAGGGGGGGGGGGGGGGCGAGATACCCCGACATCCAGTTGTACCTTGGGTCCTCCGTTCGCTCGGGGTGGGAACTGTCCACTCCGGGCGAGGGGAGACCCCCCCTCACTAACTCACCCGAATTTTCCTTACTCAGATCTGTTTGCCACGGGGGACGATCTCGGATAGGCCTGGTACTCGCTGGGGCTTCGAGGGACACCGACGGTTCAGGGGCTGCTGAGTCACCTGGCGAGAGGGGCCATGTTGGTAACGCACGGCCCGACCACCACGAGTACCACGACGGTGTCCACGCCTGGCTACGCTGCTCCACCGCACCTGGTGTACACCCAGCACGTAGCCACGGTGACCCCTACAGCTGCTGTGCAGGCGCCGCTGCTGGAGGTTATGATGCCCGCTGTGACACCGCCACCTGGTTTTGCCGCTCTTGCTGCAGCCCCGGACTTCCGCTGTCCCAAGAGCTCTCCCCTGGACCTGCCTCCTGTGCAGAGGATGCCACTGGTTCCTGCCCCGCCTCCTGTTCCTGAGTATGCTGCCGCTTCAGTTCCGGTACCAGTTCCTGCCGCCGTCGTTCCTGCCCGTGGTATTGCTACTCCCACCCCAAATCCTTCTGGACAGGTGCAGTCGGGCCCTGTTGCTTCGGCAACTGCCTCGGCTCCGTCCTGGATGGAAGACCTGACAGTGGTGCTAAGGAAGCTGACGAAGAAGAAGAGGAAGGTGTCGTCGTTGTCGTCGTCTGCCGCCGCTTCCCCTTCAACTTCTAATGCCCCACAGCTGAAGAAGAGGAAGGTTGCCTCCTCCCCTCATAAGAAGGCTCGTCCTGAGACTTATAAGGGTCCGTCCCACTCCGGTGGGACGGTTGGGACTTCCGCCGGTCCTCCTGTTCTTTCGGGAACGGGGCCCGCCTCTCCTTCTGCAAGGAAGAAGAAGACGGGGACCGGAGGAGCGCCGGCTAACACCGGTACCTCCTCGGCTGGCACCAGAGGTTCTGCCTCAGCGCCAGGTACCTTCTTGGCCTCTCGTTCACGAGAGTTACCGAGTGTACGGTCACCCGCACCCAGGCAACCGAGTCCGCTCGGCACCAGGATCAAGGCACTGGGTGGAAGACTGGCGGGGGTCGCTCAGGCGACTCCCACCAGACCAGCGATCACTCTCGCGGCGATATGCTGGTACCCAGGGTTGACGCGACGGTCCCAGACCGGTCGCGGGCTGAGGTGAGGAAGGGGTCCCCTTGGTCGCCTGAACCAGCCTCGGCTGGTCCAAGCGGCGTGACGCACCGTGAGGACAGGCCTTGCTCCCACCGTGACAGCAGACTCTGCAGGTCCCCTGACTGCCGCTCCTACCGGGACCGGGCGGAGAGGGGGACCAGCAGCAGCTCTTCTGACGCTCGGGACCGTCACCGCTGTTCTCGGTCCAGCCGCTCTCCCCAGGAGAGCCGCTCGACCAGGCCTGCAGCTCGATCGCCACCGCAGGTTGGTGATTGCCTGCAGCCCCTCAGCACACCGGTTCTGCTGGTGGGCGCGGGGGGGGAGCCTCAGGTCTTCCTCTCCGATCCCTTCAACTTCCTCGGGCTTCACCGGGAAGAGCAAGGCAATCAGGAGTGATCGCGATGGGCGCGCTCCTCGCGATCCCGCCACAACGCCCTATAAACCTGGCACGGTCCTAGGACCGACCAGATCGTATGTGCAAGTGGCAGGAGGAGACCAGGAGGGGTTCCTGCTGTGGAAGGAGGAGGGTCTCGGGAGGCATTCTCGCTGGACGGGCTTGACAGTCCATCTACGCAGGATGCAGTCACTCCTGAGATCCAGAGGTCGTTCGCAGAGGTTATTGCACTGATTCGTATGGACAACGACCTCCGGAAGGATCGCCGTTCCCGCCGTCCGAGCCCACATCGGGTTTGGAGTCGTTCTGGGGACCTAAGAAGGAACCCAGGACGACAGTGGGTCTGCCGCGATTGGCCTTGGCTGACAGCGTACTGAGCCAAGTGGACGCTCTCGTCTCCGGGCAGGAGGGTTCGCTTTGGTCCGGTAGGTCTTCCAAGCCCCTTCCCCCACCTCTACCGCGACAGAGGCGTTCTACGTGTCTTCAGAGGGCCCTCTGCTGCCCAAACAGGTTAACCCGGAGCTAGCTAGGATAACTCCGGGGGTGTCTCTGCAGCAGCTCCTGTCGGAGAACCTCTGGTTCTCGCAGCAAGCGGCACTTGCCTTGGAATCTACCACAATGGCAGCATTCCAAGCAGTCTCCAGGATCGACCTGTGGTCCCTCACAGTGTCGAAAGCTGCGACCTCCTTGGGAACATCACTCATGAAGGGCACCTGGGTTTTGTGAGACTCTGCCAGTCTGGAGGTAGGGCCATCTCCTACCTGGCCCACCAGATGGCTAACCTGTGGGCCAACCTGGTTCTCCGGCGTAGAGACGCTGTTCTCACCCGAGTGACCAGGGCGGCTGGGTGTGAGGCGGCCCTGGGTCTTTGCAACGGACCAGTGCGGAGTTCCTCCTCTCTCTTCCCTAGAGAGATGTTGGACGCTGCGGTGGAACAGCGGTGCACTGACGACAGTGACCGTCTCGTCCACCAGGCAGTCTCGAAGGTGGCTGGGCAACCTCGGACGACTGCGGCTAAGCCCAAGAGTTTAGCTAGCGCTTCCTCTGCGGCCAAGACGATCGCCTCGTCGAAGCCGAGAGAAAAGACTCTGCCTTCGACTTCTGCTGTAAGGAGTGACCGCAACCAGCCCTCCTCCCAGTCCTTCTCTCGAGGAGGATCTGGGGAGAAGAAGTCGAAGAGAGGAGGGAAACGCTAGGGACGGCGTTCCCCCTCACCTGCTGCCAGAAGTGGGGGGTGGGGTGCCTGGCGAACCATTGGGCAACATGGCAGTGCTATGGAGTGGAGACCTGGATAGTGAACGTCTTTCGGGAGGGATATTTACTACCCTTTGAGTCTCGGCCACCCCTCACCTCCAACCCGGTCCATCTGCAAACCTACGTTCCTGGCTCGACCAAGGACGTGACGCTTCGGCAGGAAGTAGAAGCCATGCTGAGCAAATGTGCTGCGGAGTTCGTATGGGATCAGTCGCCGGGCTTCTACAGTTGACTTTTCCTGGTGGAGAAGTCCTCGGGGGGCTGGCTCCCGGTGATAGATCTCTCTCCCTTGAACCGATTCGTTTGCCAGACTCGGTTCACGATGGAAACAGCACGTTCAGTGCTTGATTCCATCAGGGAGAACGACTTCATGCTTTTGGTGGATCTGAAGGATGCTTATTTCCAGATAACCCATCCATCAATCCTCCAGGAAGTACCTCCGCTTCATCGTCGACGGGACGGTGTACCAATTCAGGGCACTTTGTTTCGGTCTCTCAACCGCCCCACAGGTGTTCACGCGAGTGTTCACGCTGGTGTCGGCTTGGGCCCACTCGGTAGGGATACGTCTTCTGAGGTATCTCGACGATTGGTTAGTCCTGGCGAGCTCCCGCTTGCAGTTGCTGCAGGACAGAGATCAACTCCTTGAATTCTGCTGCGATCTGGGGATCGTAGTGAATTACGAGAAGTCAGACCTCGAGCCCAAGCAGAGGATGAAGTACCTGGGCATGCTGATCGACACGGTAGTAGGGCGAGTCTTTCCCGCAGATTTGCAGATCAGCAGGTTCAGGGAGGCAGCAAGACAGTTCCTTCACCTGCGGTCTCTTCAGTGGAGACTAAAGGAGTGTTGGTCACAGGCAAGAGACCCTCCCTTCTTCCCCGTGTCCCCCACGGATGAGGTGAGGCAGGACCTAGCCTGGTGGCTGGACGACGGGAACCTTGTAAGAGGAGTGCCTCTTTGTACTCTCTCTCTCTCTCTCTCTCTCTCTCTCTCTCTCTCTCTCTCTCTCTCTCTCTCTCTCTCCCCGGAGATGTTGCTGTTTTCAGACGCATCGACCGAGGGATGGGGCACACAGCTGGAGGAGTTGCTGACTGCAGGCGTATGGGGCCATCGCGACAAGCACCTTCACATCAACGTCCTGGAGCTCAAGGCAGCGTTCCTCGCTCTCCAAGAGTTCCAGGACTGTCTGGTGGGACACTCGGTGGTGTTGATGAGCGACAACACCACGGTAATGGCGTACGTCAACAAGCAGGGGGGCCTAGTGTTCCTCCCGGCACAACAGAAAACTCCAGGTTTTCTACTCTGTTGTGCTGGACCCATGGGCAGCTGCAGAGGATGCTCTTCAACATCCGTGGGACAAACTCTTCGTTTATGCCTTTCCGCCGTTCTGTCTGATCCGCAAAGTGATCAGCAGGGCACTGATCACCGCGAACCTTCGGATGATCCTGGTGGCACCCTTGAGGATGTTTGGTACCCGGACCTGCTGGCTCTGCTTGCCGAAGCGCCGAGAGAGATTCCCCCCTGGCACAACCTCCTGTGCCAGCCACACGTAGAACGGTACCACCGGTCCATCGAGTCCCTGTGTCTTCACAGCTGGCTGTTATCCACCATCTCTTGCGAGCGAGAGGCTTTTCTCGCAGCGCAGCAACAGAGATGGCTGGATACCTCAGACAGTCTTCTGCAGCTGTCTACCAGGGGAAGTGGTCTGTCTTCTGTGGTTGGTGTTGTGGACGGGGTCTCTCTCCTCTCAGAGCCACTCTTCAGCAGGTAGCGGATTTTCTCGTCTTCCTTTGTTGAGAGAAGTTCCTCTCCGTCTCCGCAGTTAAAGGATACAGAGTCGCCCTGGCCCTAGTCCTTAAACTGCGAGGTTTGGATATCTCCTCTTCTTTCAAGATCTCCCTCCTGATGAAGAGCTTTGAGAGGTCTTGCCCACCCAGGGAACTCAGGCCCTCGGGGTGGGATGTGACTCTTGTCCTTAGGAGTTTGACTCACAGATCCTTCGAGCCACTCCGAGAGTCGTCAGACAGGGATCTAACCCTCAAGACCCTCTTCCTGCTGGCCCTGGCATCGGCGAAGAGAGTAGGGGAACTTCATGGTCTTTCCTTCGACGTCAAGCATTCCAGGGGATGGGGATCCGTAACGCTCTATTTCGTCCCGAACTTCGTAGCGAAGACTCAGAATCCTTCGGTCCCTGACGACCGGTTCGAGTCTTTCATGATCCCCTCCCTGAAGGATTTCACCGATAATGATGCGGATGAGATGCTGCTTTGTACTGTGAGGGCGCTACGGTGCTATCTGAAGAGAACTCGGCACCTCGGGCCTGAGTGTCGACGCCTCTTCGTTAGCACCGGGGTTACCAAGAAAGAAGTTTCCAAGAAAACACTTTCTTTCTGGCTGTGTGAGGTGATCAGGTGGGCGTATGACACGGATGGTAGTGATGAAACCCGTACCCTTCATCCGAGAGCCCACGAAGTCAGAGGTATTGGTCCAACCCTTGCGTTCCGCAAGAACTTCTCCCTGGCGCAAGTTCCGAAGGCAAGGGTTTGGGCCAACCTTCCTTCGGGATATTACCCACAGGTCCTTGGACACTTTTTCCTTGGGACCTGTGGTGGCTGCTCAACAAGTTGTGTAGTCTACTCAGCACCCGAGCGGACAGAACAGCATCGCATCCTTGTGTGACTGCATGAATGGACGAGTGAAAGAGTGTGTGACTGGCTTCTCTTCTTCCTTTGTTCTTCTCCTCTACCTGTGGGCAGAGGGCCGCGGTCGTCACTACGCTGAACAGGAGGCAGATACAGGTAAGCTACACAACTGAGCTCCATCCTATCCCTTTCAGTAGGGATAGGAGTGTTTATCTGCCACTCCCCAACAAGGGGTGGGGGAGTGGAAGCCAACTAGAGACAAACCCATGACTTCATTTTGGCTCTTGAAGTAGGAACTAGTTATTGCCTTTTGCTATTTATAAGAGGTACGCTTGCCTCCCTCTTATAAGTTTGGTCCAGAAGTCTGACCACTGATCCTGCGGTGCACACCCTGATCAGCTGGGCAGAGGCTAGGATCCCTCCCTCTGCTCTTACGACCAGGGAGGGAACCAAGGTAGGACGAACACCAGTCTGTTCATAAGACTCAGATTCCACCCACCAAGAAGTTAGTCTTCCTATTGTTAAAGGACCGAGGGTTTGTATACGTATTGGAACAGATAACAATTTGTCAGAAATTGTATTTTTCCTAACTATACAAACCTGAGGTCCTTTACATATAGTCCCACCTCCTGCCACCCCTCACTCTGCGTTTCCTGGGCCTAAAGCAAAGTGACTCCTCTCCTCGCAGTTGAGCTGACCGCCAACTGCCGGACAAGTAGTTAACTACCGAACCCCCTTGTTCGAAGTTTACGACCGGTTCAGCTGCCGCTAAGTACCTTCCTATTGTTAAAGGACCTCAGGTTTGTATTGTTACGAAAAATACAATTTCCGACAAATTGTTATTTCAGTTCTCACTTTTTTGAGTTGATTACTTGGACTGTATTGCTGGTTATAATTATTCCTCTCCTGTTTTTAAGCTCTTAATTTAAGGTTTCATACATTCAATTTCCCTGTCAGATATATACTTAGCTATAGACTCCGTCGTCCCCGACAGAAATTAAAATTTCGCGGCACTCGCTACAGGTAGGTCAGATGATCTACCTGATTATATATTGTATAATTGTTATGGGTATAGATAAGTGTGATTATATATTGTATAATTGTTATGGGTATTTTATGCATTGTTGAAATATGGTGGGTGTCCTATATATAGACAACATGTGGTAGATTCTAGAAGGTGTCTGTTGATGTATTTAAGTTGTGTTGTGACGTCATAGGCTGTGACGTCATAGACAAGATGGCGGCGGCGTCGGCAGGATGTAAACAATAACACGGGGTAGTAGAAAGCACGTGTTGGTGGTGTGTGGTTGGTAGGGGAGAGCTCTCTGTCTGGTAGGAGTTGTTTTTTGGGTCGTAAGTCTTGTGGTGCTGGTGTTTTAAGGTGATTTCTGGAGTGTACTGAAGTTGGAGAAAGCGTACAGGTGGGTAGATTATTCATTTTTATAGAGAAAGAAAGGAGTTAGGCTAGGCCAAAATTCAAACTGGTAGCAGAGCGTGGTTGATCAAAGATGCCTGGATCCGACAGTGAACAAAGGGAGACTACTAGATGGAGAAGGGAATGTCCTAGGTTTAGCGGGATACAAGAAGAATACAAAGAATGGAAAGGTCAAGCCGAAGATTGGCTATTGTTGTATGGAGAAGATACAAAATACCCGGCGATAGAAATGAGAATGAGCTTAAAAGGGAAAGCCCGAGAGCTAGTGGAAGCATTAGATAAAGATAAACTTACTGGTACAGAGGGTCCAAAGTTAATCCTAGAGAAACTAGATAAAGCCTATCTAAAAGACTCGGTAATGGAGAATTACGGTAGAATAAAAAGATACCTTCTAATAAGAAGAGAATCTAGTGAAAATATGGCGGACTATTTAATTAGATACGAGAAGGCAGCATCTGAGTGTGAAAGAGCAATGGGGAAAGGCGCGCTTGAAGGCGAAGTCAAGGGGTATCATGTAATAGAGCAAGCAAATCTCACGGAAAATCAAAACAAATGGTATTATCGGCTTGTGGGCAAGAAAAGCTAGAGTACGGAACAGTGTCGCAAACAATGAAAAGACTATTTGAGGGATTAGGACTAAAGAGGAACGGGAATGGTGGGGTTCGTCAGAAGGCAATGCCAGTTCTGGGAGAGGGAGGGAAAAACCAAAAGATATCGGGAAGATGGAACCGAGGAAGGGGTGGTAGAAATCCTATAAACAAAGAAGGGAAGGTAACAGTATGTGCAATATGCAGCTCAGAATGGCATTGGGCTAGGGATTGTCCTCAGAATTTTCATAATAGGAAGAAAACTGAAACAAGACTAGAAGAAAATAAGGTAAAAACAGAAAATGGGACAGAAGAAGAAGAGGTTTATGTAGGAGAAGTTAATAAAATAGTGGAAGCATCATGGGAGGTGGTTGATGCAATTTTGGACACAGGGTGTAATCAACAGTTTGCGGGAATTGTGACTAGCACGTATTGTCATGGATTTGAGTCAGGAAGAGTTGAGGAGAATGAGGGACACTAGGACAGAGTCTAATAAAGTGTTTAATTTTGGTGAGACATCTTATAAGTCCAGAGGAATAATAGAAATACCTGTGATACTAAAAAACAGAAAGTTTTATTTGAAGACGGAAATTCTGCAAGGTGATATACCCTGGCTGATAGGTAAGCAAACCATGAGTAAAATGGGTATGACCCTAAATTTGAAAGAAAATTGTGTCATAGTAGAAGTATTAGGGGGAATGAAAAGTAGAGTTAAGAGAAGACGAACAGGGTCATTTAAGAGTGCCTATAAGGAGGAGGAAGGTAGAAGAATTATTACTGGAGGGTTGGAAGGGAAAGAATCCGAGGGAAATTAAGAACACAATGAAGAAAGAGAAGAAATTCACATTTACAGTTGGGTTTGAAAGAACACAATATGAAGAAAAAGAAAGAAAGATAAGAAAATAGGAAATTACATTTACAGTTTGGTCATGGAAGTGGAGATAAATATGGAAGCTAACAGAGGAAGCACAATGGAGTAATGGGTTAATCGAAAAAGAAAAAAGAGGAAATAAGAAAGTTACTAACGGAAACTGATTAAAAATTGTGAGGTTTGTAAAAAATACAAAAGAAACCCCGCCAAACCGGTAGTAGGCTTTTCTTGGAGTAAAACGTTCAATGAAGTCGTAGCGATGGATGTGGGAGAGATAGAAGAGAGAAAGTTCTTGGTAATAGTGGATATGGCAACGAGATATTGTCAGGCCTGTTGGATAAAAGATAAGAAACCAGAAACTATAATAAAGATACTTTTTGAGTGCTGTTTGCTATATTTGGAGCACCCTCCAAAATATTGTCAGATAATGGGGGAGAATTTCAAAATGAAAAAAGTAAGGAGGATGGCAGAAAAATGGAATATTAAAGTATTAGCCACAGCATCAGAATCTCCGTGGAGCAACGGATTATGTGAAAAGACCGTAGGCATGATCAAGGGAAGTGTAAGGAAGATGATGGAGGAAGAGGAAGTAGATTGGTCCCTAGCTTTGAAATGGGTAGTGAGTGCTAGGAACTGTTTAATGAATAATGGAGGTTTCTCTCCCAACCAATTAGTATTTGGAAAAAACCCTTCACTGCCTAACCTAATAGGAGAAGAAAGGTCTAGTCCTGCAAGCAGAGAAAAAGGGATGGAAGAGGGTATGGTAAGGGACACACTGAATGCAATGCACAAGGCCAGAGAAGCATTTATAAAAAATGAGTCCTGTAATAAAATAAGAATAGCGCTAAACAAAAACATCAGAGAACATAAATTTGAAGAAGCAGTGGTAGGAGATGAGGTATTCTATAAGAGGGAAAATGAAAATGAATGGAGAGGACCTGCTCAGGTAGTGGGAGTATCGGGGAAAACAATAATAGTCAAACATGGGGATTCTTTAAGAGAAGTAGCTAGGATACATGTGACAAGGATTCAACGACGATCACAGATACAGAAGAGATATCGGCTAGAATAGATAAATCCCATGGGGTGAAAGGTAGGTCAGATGGCCCAAATGAAGGGAAAGTAGATTGGCTGGAAGGAGAGGAGATAATAGGTGAGAGAAGGAATGCAGACACAGAAGAGACTATAGAAAGAGAGGTGATAGAGGAAACAGTGGAAGATAACGGGCAAAGTGGGTCAATAGAAAGCGAGTTAATGGAAGAGATACCAAAATTCAAAAAGGGAAATAGAGTTAGAGCTATAAACAATGAATACAGGACAAGTAGAAATAAGGACTATTTTAGGTCTTTGCAGGAAAAAGATCAAATGCCAAGCATGGGCTGATTCATACAATATACGAGACTCACAGTCAGGTGACAAAGGGTGGGTTAACTTGAGGGATTATAGTCAGGTAGAAAAAATTGAAGATGAAGAGGAGGTGTTGCTGGGATTTGAAAATAGAAGCATAATGGAAGCTAAAGAAAAAGAACTTCAAAGTTGGAGAGATAACCAGGTATATGAGGAGGTAAATGATGTTGGACAAAAAGCTATATGTACAAGATGGATAGTAACTGAAAAGATAAAAGGGGGGGAAAGGATATGTAAAGCAAGATTGGTAGCTAGAGGGTTTGAAGAAGAGATGGCAGAGTGGGAAAAGGATGCTCCCACATGCAATGCTGAAATTTTGAAATTCTGTCTAACCATAATAAAGGTGAAAAATTGGAATTGTTATACATTGGATGTCAAAACTGCATATTTACAAGGTGACGAGATACAAAGAGAAGTGAATTTGAAGCCACCAAGGGAAGATGGTTGGAGGGGATTATAGAAGTTGAAGAAAACCGTCTATGGGCTCAAGGATGCAGCAAAGGCATGGTATTGTAAAGTGGTGAAAGTAGTGAAGGAGCTTCAAGGTGAGAGAAGTAGACTAGAACCTAATATATTCTTTTGTAAAAAAGGACAATAATTGAATGGCATTTTGTGTACACACGTAGATGATTTTTGCTACGGAGGAACTGAAGGATTCTTAAAGGAAACGATTGTGAGATTGAAAGGGAAATTGCAAGTAGGAGAACAAGAGAGTAAAAGTTCAAGTATATAGGAGTAGTAATAGAGCAGAAGGAGAATAGATTTTCCCTTTAATCAGTGGCAGTATATAAATTCCATAAGAGAACAGAGGCTAGAAGATATACGGGTAATAGAGTGCTAGAACAAAAAGAGTTAACAGAGTACAGATCAGTGGTAGGACAGCTGAATTGGGTATCACTACACACGATGCCAGAAATATCATATGATGTTAGCGAATTAAGTAAAGTATTTAAAGAAGGAACAACTCAGGATATGAAGAAACTTATTAAAATTGTGAGAAAAACTAAGAGCATGATGGGCGAAGTTACAATAAGTGAGATGGAAGAAGAAAGGGTTTATTGGGAAGCCTATGCAGACGCTTCATTTGGAAACATAGAAGATGGCCAGCCAGCCATACTCAACTGGGTTATATTATTTCCTTGACAGATGGGAAGAGGAGAAGTCCCATATGGTGTAAGTCTAGGAAATCCAGGAGAGTGGCAAAATCCACCATTGAGGCCGAAGCCCTGAGTGTTGGGGAAGCTGTAGAAGGATTGATATATTTCAAGCATTTGTGGGAAGAGGTAGTAGGAGGGAGAAATTTAGAAGCCTTGGTTAACACTGATAGTAAAACACTAATGACCGCCATCAAATCGAGCACTGGTGTAAGTAGCAAGAGATTAAAAATAGATATTGCTGCAATAAGGGAAACCATTGAATCCGGGGAAATAAAGGAGGTGAGATGGATAAAAGGAAAGGAGCAAGTGGCTGATGTATTAACTAAAGCAGGAGTTTCAGGGGAATGTATTAGAAATTATGTAGAGGGTAAAGAGTTGGAGGACGAAGGAAATTAAGAGGGGAATACTAGGTTAGGAAACAGTCGGAGGGGAGGGAGAAAGAGATAAGTGTGATTATATATTGTATAATTGTTATGGGTATAGATAAGTGTGATTATATATTGTATAATTGTTATGGGTATTTTATGCATTGTTGAAATATGGTGGGTGTCCTATATATAGACAACATGTGGTAGATTCTAGAAGGTGTCTGTTGATGTATTTAAGTTGTGTTGTGACGTCATAGGCTGTGACGTCATAGACAAGATGGCGGCGGCGTCGGCAGGATGTAAACAATAACACGGGGAGTAGAAAGCACGTGTTGGTGTGTGGTTGGTAGGGGAGAGCTCTCTGTCTGGTAGGAGTTGTTTTTTGGGTCGTAAGTCTTGTGGTGCTGGTGTTTTAAGGTGATTTCTGGAGTGTACTGAAGTTGGAGAAAGCGTACAGGTGGGTAGATTATTCATTTTTATAGAGAAAGAAAGGAGTTAGGCTAGGCCAAAATTCAAACTACCGCCCTGCCCTGGGTGGCAGGACTAGGAACCATTCCCGTTTTCTATCAGATTTTCTCTGTCGCCGGTGGTGTCAACATTGTTGTTACTACCTCCTGACTGGAATTCTTTTTTCAACGCTTTTGATCTTCTTTCGACCGACTTTTGGTGACATACTCGGATCGTTGTTTTGGCATTCGCTATCGTGGAATTGTTTTTGGACTTGGCTTTGGATTTTTCTTTAAAATGTGTGAATGAAGGCTGCAAGGTGAGGATGCCGAAGGCTTCGGTAGATCCTCACACTGTATGCCGACGTTGTAGAGTTGTTGAGTGTTCTTTGGCTAACACATGTAATGAGTGTGAAAGGTTGAGTGCTGAAGAATGGAAGACTCTAACATCTTACTTGAAGAAGTTAGAGAGAGACAGAGTGAGGAAAGCAGCTTCTAAAAGCCTAAGTAGATTTAGATCTAACGAACCCTTATCTAGTTCTGTAGCTTCTTCTCCTCATAATTATTCTCCCTCTGTATCAGGCCAATCACAGTTTGCAAATCCTGCAGATTCGGCTTCGGAAATTGCAGACCTCAAAGCTTCCCTTCAAAGGATGCAAGAAAAAATGGTGGCTTTGGAAGGTAAGCAAAGTGAAGGTGATATTTCTAGTGATGTAAGTGTCCCCAGTGTAGTGGAGGGGGCGTCTGGTCGGCTCTGCGACGCTCCCAGGCCTAGACCTCTTCCAAGCTCCCTGGCCCAGAGGAGAAGGAAAGTCGAAAGCTGTACGGAGGTTGTGGAGAATCCCCACCGATCAGGCGTCCCTTCAGCAGGATCTGTAACGCCTCAGACTGCCAGGGACCGCTATAGAAAAAGCGTCCGACGTGAGTGCTTTTCTTCCTCGGGATCTCCCTTACCAAAACGCGGGTGGAAGGACACGAATCTTTCCCGACCTTTGAAGAGGAACTGGAAAGAGCCTGCTTTGGACTCTAGCCCCGAGCGCTTTTCTGAAGAAGCTCCATCGGTGATCAAGAGAGCTAGAAAGGAGTCAACTCCCTTTGCTGCAAGGGAACCTCAAGCGCCTTCCAGATCTCCCTCTCCTGCTTTTGAAGAGGAAAGGGAGTCTTCAACCAAGAAAATCTTGTTGAACCTACAGGAGCAGCTAGCTTCTTTGGTGGGAGTCCTATCCAAGGAGAATCCTCGTAGAAAGGACGATAAGCTGCCTGTCAAAAGATCAAGACACCGATCTCCTGCCAGGTGCGACGAACCTTCCAGGGAAGTTGTTGCACAGCGTCCATCTCTGGGGGGAACGAAGCACTGGACAGGCGAGAAGTAGAAGAGGAAGAAGCGCCAGCCAGGCGCCAGGCAACACCTGAAAGTGATTCAAGGTACAACAGAGAAGTTCTCACAGAACGTGATGAGCCAGCCAGGCGCAAAGCGCCTGATTATAACCAAGATCATTCCAGGCGCCAACTAGGAACGAAGCGCCAACCAGGTGCGAGGCGCCAGCCAGGCGGCCATGCGCGAAGAGCCTGATAGGCGCCAGGCGCCAATTAGACAAGAATCATCAATTGGTAGATGTAGGGAGGCAATATCTCTTAGTCCCTCACCTGCGAGAAGTTCTTCGCCTGCGGAAAGAAGAAAGTCGAAGGAAGAGACATGCGAAAGAAGGGAGCGTTCTCCTTCTGACCCTCTCGAACTAGAGGAAGTGTCGGAAGATGAGGTTACAAATAAAGAAGGACTTTCGAACTATAAAGTTCTTACGGCTCTCCTTCTGGAAGAATATGGAGATTCTCTGACTCCAGCTGCTCCTCCTTCTCCGCGCTTTCTATTCTCGAGTGCTAAATCTCTGAAGTCTTCGTCCTTCCTTAAAATGAGACCGGCCATATCAATGAAGAGGGCCCTTCAGTCTCTTGGTTCCTGGATTCAATCAAAGAAGGAACTGGGGAGGACGGTTTTTTGTATGCCTCCGGCCAAACTGACGGGCAGAAGAGGCATATGGTACGAGACTGGAGAAAACATGGGACTGTCTCTTCCTACTTCGGCAGAATCGGACTTCTCGAGTCTCATAGACTCTTCGCATAGACTCTTCGAGAAGGCAGGCTTTAAACTCGGCCCGAGCGACATGTGGCCTTTCTGAAATGGACCACCTCTTCAAGGGGCTTTTCCACGTCTTGGAAGTGTTCAATTTCCTGGATTGGTCTCTTGGGGTTTTGGCCAAAAAGACCCATGAAGCAGAAGGCCTAAATCCAGAAGCTTTACTTAGCATCCTAACGTGCATAGACAAAGCGGTTCAGGATGGTTCGGCAGAGGTCACCTCCCTCTTTGGTGCGGGGATTTTAAAGAAGAGAGCGGTTTTTAGTTCTTTCCTGACTAAAGCTGTCTCTCCCTCGCAGAGAGCCGCCTTGCTTTTCGCTCCTTTATCAGAGCATTTGTTCCCTTCTCAGTTAGTGAACGATATTTCACATTCTCTAACTGAGAAGGCGACTCAGGATCTCCTCAGGCAATCATCGAAGAAGAGTAGACCTGTGGCCAATGAAGACAAGAAAGGGGCTTGTCCATCGCAGCAGCCCTTTCGAGGAGGCCCTCCTTCTAGAGCAATCTCCAAAAGGAAGGCTACAGAAAAACTAGGAAGAGCTTCCTTCCGACCCTTTAAAAAGGTAAATGAGAAAGAGATCCTCCAAACATCAGTAGGTGCCAGGCTACAGGAATTTGCGGAAGCCTGGGCACGTATAGGAGCCGACTCATGGTCCATGTCAGTCATCAAGAAGGGATATTACATCCCCTTCAAGGACAGCCCTCCCCTGACATCAACACCGAGGGAACTGTCCGCCAGATACAAGGACCCTGTACTGATGGATACTCTTCAACAAATGGTGGAACAAATGTGGGACAAAAGGGCAATCGAACTAGTACTGGATCACAACTCCCCGGGGTTTTACAATCGCCTTTTTCTAGTCACGAAGGCTTCGGGGGGATGGAGACCAGTCCTAGATGTAATTGCACTGAACAGATTTGTAGAAAAAGAGAAGTTCAGTATGGAAACGTCTGCTTCAGTCCTTGCAGCCCTACGTCAAGGAGACTGGATGGTATCTCTCGATCTTCAGGATGCCTATTTCCACGTCCCGATTCATCATTCGTCGAAGAAGTACCTTCGTTTCATGATGGAGGGAAGGATCTATCAGTTCAGGGCCCTGTGTTTCGGCCTGTCCACAGCTCCTCAAGTTTTCACAAGTCTAATGAAGAATGTGGCAAGATATCTACACCTGAAGGGAATAAACATCTCCCTCTACCTAGACGACTGGCTCATCAGGGCCAGATCACAGAAACAGTGTTTGGAGGACCTTTCTACGACACTAGACCTTATAAGGTCTCTAGGATTAATCGTAAACCTCGAGAAATCTCAGATGATCCCCAGCCAGAACATGGTTTATCTGGGGATTCGGATGGATTCTTGGGGTTTTTGAGTTTTTCCTTCTCTAGAGAGAATAACAAAAGGTTGCGCAATTGTCTCCAGCTTCTTAGGGAAGGAGCGCAGTTCAGCGAGGGAATGGTTGAGCCTTCTGGGGACCCTTTCCTCGCTGGAACAGTTCCTTCCTCTAGGAAGACTTCATCTCTGTCCACTGCAATTCTTCCTGAAAAGGGTTTGGAACTGGAAGACAGGACAGCTCACAGATACATTTCCGATTCCTCTAGAGGTGAAAGATCACTTAAGGAGGTGGGTACCCCCTCTAGAGGAAAACAGAGGTGTGTCCCTGGAAGTTCGGAGCCCAAACCTAATATTGTATTCCGATGCGTCGGAGACGGGGTGGGGTGCAACCTTGGGATCAAGAGAAGTGTCAGGCACCTGGTCAGAAGACCAGGTGTCATGGCACTTAAACTGCAAAGAGCTCTTAGCCATTTATCTTGCGTTAAAGGGCTTCAAGCAGATAGGCAGAGACGGGGTAGTTCAGATAAACTCCGACAACACCACCGCTCTGGCTTACATAAGGAAACAAGGCGGGACTCACTCGTTCTTTCTCTACGAGTTGACAAGAGACCTGTTAGTATGGGCGCACCAAAGAAACATCTCTCTACTGACAAGGTTTGTCCAAGGAGAGAGGAATGTGAGAGCGGACAGGCTGAGCAGGAGGTTCCAGGTCCTTCCCATAGAATGGACCCTCCACTCAGAAGTGTGTCAGAACCTTTGGTCACTTTGGGGGAGGCCTCAAATAGACCTGTTCGCCATGTTCCTCTCCAAGAGGATAAGCACCTTTTGCTCTCTGGCAGACGACCCCAGAGCTTTTGCAGTAGACGCCCTTCTCCTAGATTGGTCCGGACTGGATGTATATGCCTTTCCCCCATTCAAGATCCTGGGGGAAGTGATCAGAAAGTTTCTGGCCTCGAAGGGGACAAGGATGACTCTGATAGCCCCATTTTGGCCAGCCCGAGATTGGTTCACAGAGGTAATGGAGTGGACGGTGGACTTCCCAAGATCTCTTCCAAACAGGACAGATCTGCTCAAACAACCCCACTTCGAGAGGTACCTTCAAAACCTCCTTGCTCTTGCTCTGACTGCCTTTCGACTATCGAAAGACTCGTCAGAGCGAGGGGCTTTTCTCGCAAGGCTGCAAGCGCAATCGCTAGAGCCCGCAGATCATCTACAAGGCGAGTATATCAATCGAAGTGGGAGGTGTTCAGAAGTTGGTGTAGGTCGAAGGAGCTGTCCTCCTCCAATACCTCTGTGACTGAAATTGCCGATTTCCTTCTTTTCCTGAAAGAGAAATCTCATCTTTCTGTGTCAACCATCAAAGGATACAGAAGTATGCTCTCAGGCGTTTTCAGGAACAGAGGCCTAGATTTGGCTAACAATAAAGATCTGCACGATCTGATTCGTTCATTTGAGACATTAAAATCAAAAGAACCTAGAGCCCCGAGCTGGAATCTGGACGTGGTCCTAAGATTCCTGTCTTCCGAAAGATTCGAACCTCCTCATCGGGCTTCCTTTTGGGACATTACGAGAAAGTGCTTGTTTCTTTTGTCTCTCGCTACGGCGAAAAGAATTAGTGAGCTGCACGCCCTTGAGTCTCGAGTAGGAATCAAAGGAGAATCTGCCATCTGTTCGTTCCAGACTCTTTTCTTGCAAAGAACGAGAATCCTTCAAAAGCCCTGGCCCAGGAGCTTCGAAGTAAAGGGCCTGACTAGCCTAGTAGGTAGGGAGGCAGAAAGGTCTCTTTGCCCGGTCAGAGCACTTAAATTCTTTCTAGACAGAAAGAAACAGATGGGGGGTTCGCAACACGGTCTATGGTGCTCTGTAAAGGACCCCAAAAGACCGATGTCGAAGAATGCCTTGGCCTTCTTTGTGAGAAGCGTGATTACGGAGGCACATAATAACTGCCCAGACGACTCTTTTAAACTTTTGAGAGTGAAAGCTCACGAAGTTAGAGCAGTCGCGACATCTCTTGCTTTCCAAAAAAATATGTCGCTTAAGAAAATCTTGGAAGCGACATATTGGAGATGCAATTCGGTGTTTGCATCGCATTACTTGAAAGACGTTTGGGTA
Organism: Macrobrachium nipponense; assembly: GCF_015104395.2. Classification (NCBI taxonomy): domain Eukaryota; kingdom Metazoa; phylum Arthropoda; class Malacostraca; order Decapoda; family Palaemonidae; genus Macrobrachium; species Macrobrachium nipponense. The sequence goes on from NC_061094.1 coordinate 43,496,770, forward strand.
ATTTACGAGAAATGCTTGTCTCTGGGTCCGTTTGTGTCAGCGGATACAATCCTGGGTATTGGAGCAAGCGCCGATCCTTAATTTTATGTACGTAACCCTCTTGTTAGATACGTTCTTGACTTCCTGCTGGAAGAAGTGTCAGATGTCGCACAGGTGGCCGTCACTTTGGTTCAGTAAGGAACTCGAGTGGTATCTGACTATTAGAGGGGTACAAAATTTGTTTTGTACTTTAGTGTGTGCGTATTGACTGTGTAATTCGAGTTATTGGTTGTTTGGGGGATAACTCTTGACAATCTTAGAACTAACACAGGTGTTATGATCGGGTGATCGGGATCGGTTGTGTGCTCCTTAAATAAGGCGTGTTGTCATATAAGTGGATTAGCACCCATTGACAAATGCCAGTCAGGCTCTGCCGAGTAAGTGGATAAGACCCCATCGACAGACCCACAAGAACTCTTGGCCACAGATCACTATCTCGCTAAGGCTCTTGAGGTGAAGCAGACTCCTAGGCAGTAGCCACGAAGTCTTCCACCTAATCAGGTAGGAACCAAGGTCTATAAATACCTACAACATATGTTGTTTACCTGTCTATTCAGTAGTTAGCTGTCTCTTACCCTCCACCAAAGGGTGCCAATCAGCTAAGTATATATCTGACAGGGAAGTTGAATGTATGAAAATGATGTTGTTATGATACAATAAAGTTTCATACATACTTACCTGGCAGATATATACGATTTATGGCCCACCCAGCCTCCCCACAGGAGACAGGTGGAAGAGAGAAAATCTGATAGAAAATGGGAATGGTTCCTAGTCCTGCCACCCAGGGCAGGGCAGTAGATCACCTGACCTACCTGTAGCGAGTGCCGCGAAATTTGAATTTCTGTCGGGGACGACGGAGTCTATAGCTAAGTATATATCTGCCAGGTAAGTATTTATGAAACTTTATTGTATCATAACAATATCATTTTTTTATTCTTTGACTTTATTTTTATCTCCTCCCATTCTTCCAGCTTGTTAGCTCATTTTCAGTATATATCACCTATGTTGCGACTCAGCCATATCTGGCCCATGCTCTTAATTATTGTATTATTTACTCATTGTTTATTTCAGGTGTATTTATTCTTTAGATTTTTGTTGCCTTTTTCACATTATCGATGTTAGGTCACTGCAGTTCTGGTTTCTTCGTATTATCATCATCAAACCATAAGATAGATTAACAAAGCAGCTGATTTGAAGTTTTAAATCTTCTAGCTCAGATGAAGGGTTTGGTTTGCCTTTAAATGAAAAGTGAAAGTTGATGCAAAGTAAAGTTAAATAAATTTGATAGTGAGGTTGGAAAAGACTAAAGGAAATGGGTGAAAAGTAGCTGCAGCAATACAGCTAGCGTTAAGGGATTCTAAAAGGATTTTTATTACTGTCTACAGTGTCCCTCTTGTGGTGTTCTTAAGACATAATTGAAAGGTGTTTACAGTGTCCCTGTGGCGGCCCTTAGCTGTACCCATTCACATCCCTTTACCTTAATTCTGTTCTGGGTTTATCAATACTGTATTATTTGTTCCTACTTTTTAGTGCAGCTGTGGGATCTTTTCCTCATTCCATCTTTAGATTCTTATACTTCATCTGATTTATTTTCTGGATCTTTTTTCCTTGCTATCCAATCAGTCCAGCTCCCTCCTTTCACTATCTCTAGCACTGAAAGGTTCAAAGTACCCAGTACATACGTGTTTGGTTTTGTAGCTAAAATTCCATGATTAGTGTGCTGCTAATAAGTGGTACCTTTTTCAGGATGTATTTTGCATATGCCAATTTTGTTTTTTCCAGATTTGTTGCAAAACAGTTAGATAGTCTTCTGGGTTATGTCTCCAAGACAGATAAATGCAAGAACAAGGGAAAATTGATAAAAGAGTTAGAGAAACGGCTTAGATCTCAGTCTCCTCTCAGGGCTCTTACCTGTGTTATGATAGCCTCTAAACTTGCAAGTAATAAAAAGGTATTGTTTTTATATTGGTAGTATTTAGAAAGGATACAGTTTCTATTTTTTGCTTTCCAAAATTTTGTAATTCCTTTGGACCATTTTCTTTGTTTTAATTAAAGGTATTATTATAATTTTTTTTAATTATGATGAATTTTCATTGTTTTAAACAAAATGCGACTTACTCTCAGAAACAAGTTGACTCATCATTACCCCATTAGTGTTATATATATGCCAGCATTTATAGACTTTGGACTGTGAACTACCCATCAGTCACTTCCTCATTTTAAAATAATGAGAATTCCTTATTGTTTCTTCACTGTGGATCACCTTTTTGGATGATTATGATAATACACTATTACATTAGAATTTTGTATTTACAGTTATATTATTATTATTATTATTATTATTATTATTATTATTATTGTACTTAGGAAGCAGACCCTCTCTCAAGCATACTTATTCAAAGTGATAGCCACTTCAGCATCATTACGCTTGTAGAAATTCTTCTCTATTTTTCGAATGGCATCTTTTTCCGTGCTACTTAGCCTGTTTAAGTAGCATGGAAAAAGCTGCTATTCGAAAAATAGAGAAGAATCTCTACAAGTGTAACACTGCTAAAGTAGCCATTACTTTTCATAAAGTATTATTATTATTATTAATAAACATAGCAGCTTACATACATGTACCATAAAAATTCTCTAATCTCAATAAGAGAGAGAGATTTTTCAGAGTATTCTTTGGCGTCAAAATGGCAGAACTTATTAGAGACCCACTAAGATGGGTCCCCCACCCTTGCTGTCAAGTTTCCTGACATTTCTGACAGGCTCACCCTCCCCCTTCTTTCCAAGTCTGGTAAAAAGAAGAGGGATGATATATATATTTCTTTAAAATGTTATATAAATTATTCATTTAAAACTAAAATTTTTACTAAACTATAGTATTTTCTTTAATGAATTGATGCTATTGCTGTTTACATTAATGATTTAATATTTGAAAATTAGTAAATCATTTATTTATCATACAAAAAAACATACATCTTAGTAAGAGATAGAGAATTATTATTTTTATTATTTAATATTTAATCTTATTAAAATTTATACAGTAGTACATTAATCAGTATTAAATAATTTTGAACCATAAAAATGTATTTAGTCATGAAAATAACATCAAAATACGCTAATTGGTGAATATTTATCATCAGAAAAACCTGCAAGTGAGTGAGTCCTCCCGCGAATTATTTTTAGATAGGTTCCACAGAAAAATTTTCGAAAAGGTGAGTCTGCAAATTGAGAATGTGAATACAGGGGCTTGAATGGTAGACACCCTCATATTTGCGGGAGATGTTTGTCAGATCCCGTGAATAGTTAAATTTAGCGAATACTTAGAAAATGTTCTAAAAACGGTTATAACTGCCTAGTATGTATCTTGAAAGTTCAAATACCAAATGTATATACCGTAAATAACATCCTACATCAAATTTACCTTTACTTATTATCTTATTAGTGTATTAATCTTTGAGATTATATTATTGATATTTCAAAGTCATCTTAAGCATTAGTACCCTTAAAGATATATACATACGTACTTATAACACTTCCAACTAAAACAGACAGAGAGAGTTACCTACCACCATGATATATGTATCTTGTGGGGTAAGAGAGAGAGAGAGAGTTGTTCTTACATAAGAGTGAAATTATATATGAATTATTACAGTGACAGGAGAGAGAGAGAGAGAGAGAGAATTACCTAAAATCATTGGCCTGCAAATCGGTAACACTTCCCCACCTGTCACATTAACTTGACATATTTGACAGCTCTGGCTTTGAGTTTCTTGTAGAGTTAAAAACAGAAGGTGAGGGGAAGGATATTTTCATACCATTTTGTAATTACAGTTTTATTATTATTATTATTATTATTATTATTATTATTATTATTATTATTATATTATTATTATTATTATTATTATGAGAGAGAGAGATTCATTATTCTCATTTACGTAGTACACTGTTCTTTTTTTATTATTATGAGAGAGAGAGAGAGAGAGAGAGAGAGAGAGAGAGAGAGAGAGATAGATTCATTATTCTCATTTATGTAGCACACTTCTTTTCATTCGCATTCAGTAAGTGATAAACGATTTATGCACTCCACCATATGCTTTTCAGCCTACTTTTTGGGGTGGCTATTTGTGACTAGTTGCACATTTATCCATTTATCTCCAAACTAGATGATCCGTTTGATGAGATTCCCAAACCTATTTCATTGATACAAAACTATATGTACTTTACTAGCCATGCCTTTATAGACCAAAACCATCTTTTCCAAGTTATTTACATCCCTGATAAATTAAGTGTTATTCTCAACGTAATGGCTCATTTTGTAATAGGTTTGGGCAGATGTTTTATGGATGGATGCCTTTCCTGACTGCAACCCCACTTGTGTAATAGAGCTTGGATCTGGCACTGACTCAGGTTAGCTTGCCTCTGTTAACGTAGCGTTCCTTGCCTCATTTTTTTTTTTTTTTTTTTTTTTTTTTTTTTTTTTTTTTTTTTTTTTTTGTCACTTAAAGTCGGCTGGGCATGTAAAATGTTTATTTCAATACTTTCTTTCAGATTGACTTCATATTCTACTCCATTGTTGTTGGTGTTCTGGGTATACCCTATCTTTTATGCCTGTTTCCTTTTTGTCCATGCCTAGTCTTTTGTTTTTTTTGCATTTTGGTATCATATTTCAGAAAACAATTGTGCCAGCTCTGTTCATCTGCACTTTTTTCTATTGGCACTTTTTGTGCCTGACTACTTACATGAGGCCTTAGACTTCACCTCCTTTTTTTTTTTTTTATGCCTGGAAGGGAGTCCAGGGAGAAGAAGCACACCAGTAACATTTCTACCCTATCCTCTAGTGGTCTTGCTCACCTCAATCACCATACTGGAGGATCTGCTGTAGGAAGGTCTACTTTGGCAGCTGTAGAGAACAACATGGACTATATCTGAGGTAAAGAAGGCTCAGGTGACAAACTCCTTCTCTTTCGTTAGGTTATTGAGGAAGGCTGTGAAAGGACTGCCCAGAATATTCGAGGTAGGCCAGATCTCCTGCAGGTACTTTAGTGATGGCAAAAATTTCCAAGTACCTGGAAAGTCATTATCAGATGAGTAAGAAGGTGATACATCTGCTGATGGAGCACCTCCTCCAGATGCTGTTTTGTCCTCCAACAAAAGATCATGATCAGTTTTATTAGGCCCTATGTTATCCCTCCTAGAAGGGGTAGCATGTACAGGAGGAAGAGGAATGGAAGCTGGCACATTCTCTGTCATATAAGCTCCAAAACAGGATTCCCTTGCAGGCAGTACAAAAAAGAGTGAGGGTTAGTTGTTATGGGTGACATGAACCGTCCCCCACAAAGGCAGCCACATCCCTCATGATGAAGTTGCTCAGGTTTTTACTTTGTTCAAATAAAACCAAATACCAAGGCAACAACCAAGAATGAACATAGTAATAGGGCAGGGAGCAAAATACTCATCCAAACAGTCCAAGTTCTCAGCTGTCAAGTAGGGACTGAGAAACATACAGCGTGTCAGATCTCTACCATGGCCAAAAAGTGACAGTTGATTAGAAGGGGATATTCCCCCCCACTTCTCCCTTATTAACTACCTTTTTACAAAGTTTTCATTGATTGACAATAGTTCATGCTGAAGAAAACTCTCTTTAGAGGCACTGATTTCTATCCATTAGAAAAATACAAATTACTTTGTAACATTTGTTTTTACAAAGTAAAATGAAACCTTACTAACGTAAGTAAAAAAGGTTTATTACTTGCTGGAAAATCATTTGCTTCGAGGTGCTTTTGAAATTTCAGCCAGTTTTACATCTTGGCAGGTAGGTCTATGCTGTCATACATGAGAGCGATACCTGTTGAGAACACATGTTAGGCTCCAGTTGAGTAGATCTGATCCTATCCCCTTTTCATGATGAAAAAATTAACATCTTAATTCCCATTTCTTTGAATGACATGTTTTTTTATCATCTTTTGCAAGAATTTAAACTTTTTTGTTTTACAGGCAATAGATGCAGAAATCATGTACCATTTTATTCAGAAAATGGATATAAATTTCACCAAAAGACAGATTGTACGCTCCGAGACTAGAGTGTTAGAGCAGTTGGAATACAAGGTAGGGTTTTTTGAGATCATTCAGTTATTATAATAGTACTTTTCTTGTAAATCAGTGAAATAAACTGCAGTTCTTAAAACATTTTTTCTTTATGGTCTTTGACTTTTTTAACTGCGAAAGGTAATAATTTTGATCCTAGTAAGGTCGGGCAAATGTACACGTTTTAAATTTTTCACTTTAATTTGATAATTTAGTAATATAATCCAGGCTGACCAGTGAAGTAAAATGAAGGTATATAATATCATAGTAAGGTATGTTTATTTCAATACAGGTGACAGATTATTGGATATTTTACTGGGATCATGTAAAGATTAGCAAATCCACTTTTTTTCAAAGACTATTATAACACACACACACACACAACACATACACACACACACACACACATATATATATATATATATATATATATATATATATATATATATAGTATATATATATATATATATATATATATATATATATATATATATATATACATACATACTATACATACATACATACATACATACATACATACATACATGGAATTTTTTGTGACAAAACTCTTACCAAGAATTTTGCCCCAAAAAGTTATTTGGTTTAGATATGTGGATGATATCTTCTGTATTTGGCCAGTTCACAAAAATCTCCAGGAATTTCTTAATAATCTCAATAATTTAGTCCCTTCTATAAAATTTACTGTAGAGGAAGAAAGAAATTGTAATTTGAATTTTCTTGATGTAACTGTCCATAGAAATGATAGAAATTTCACTTTTTCAGTCTTTCGCAAATCAACTAACATTGCCTCTTTTGTTCATTACTACTCCAATCACCATCAAAATGTTAAATTCTCTGTTTTTTCTGGGATGTTCCTAAGGGGTTTACATGTCTGTAGCCCGCAGTTTATTGACGCTGAAATTAAAACTATTTATGATATTGCATTTTATTCAACTAATGACAAACTTGAATTTAGTAAGCATAACATTCTAAAATTACCCTATGATGAAAGGTTTTTAGATATTCCTAGAATTTTAAAGCTTTTTAAAAAACATAAATGTTGTTTTCAGTAATATTAATATGAAGAGTTTAGTAATAAAAAATTCTCCTAAAGATCTTCCAGGCTGCATATATGAAATTCCTTGCAAAAAGTGTGATAAAGTCTATTACGGACAGACCGGTAAATCTCTTTCACGTCTCAGACAGCATCAATATTCTGTGAGAACTGGGCAAATATTGAATGCATTATTCGTACATGATGAGAGATTTAGACCATCCTATTAACTGGAGTTAAGCAAGAGCCTTAATCCCATGTAATGACACAGTTAAAAGGAATATCAAAAATTTGTAGATAAATGTAAGCAACGAAATTATTATTATATATTCAGTTTTTACATGTTTTGGACTTTAAAGATACTTTGTAATTTCGGTTAGGGTCAAATCTGTTTAGTTTTGTGACCGTGTGATATCCGATAATCTTGGATTATCTCTTTTAATTTTTACCCTTATGACAATTAACCACCTGGTATTCTTGATCTTGTTGTGTACATGAGATCTTTCTCTCCAATTGTATTTCATTAGCTTCTTGACAATGTCTTAGTAAAGACAAAAGCACTTGGATTTTTTACTATCATTTTCCTGTGGGATTTGCTTATACTTACATACATACATACATATACATATATATTTTTCTATGCACTTTTTTTTTTTTTTTGCATAAATTTGCTTTACTCACTGAATTTTTTCTCACTTGATCTAACAGTAATATTTATCTCCGAAAATATTAGTGCTCGCATACAAGTTTTATTATGGTGTGTGTGGGCATCATGGTGACTGCAGTAGGACTCAAAAGACATGCTATCAAAGAAGTAAAACAAGTCAGAGCAGAACGTCTTTATAAGACTTCCATATATCTTCTGGATTTTGCGTACCTGAACCATGACAAAATCTACAAGGAGCTTTTTTATCTCATTACAGGATCAAGAGTCATTTCTGAAAATCTAAGGTAATGTGTCAGTTACCTTTTGGTTATCTTTTTTAAATTAGCATTTCCATATATTTTATTTGGAAATACCACAATTTAGAGCAATAGATAATTTCTTTATCTGTATCAAGTCTCAAAGCAGTGTAAACCTTTGTAGATTGAAATGAATAGTTGAAACTTCATTATTGGGCAAAAAGTACTGCAAGTCCAAAAAAGAGGGAAACTGTTAGTAGGATGACCTACTAAAACCTGAGGAACTCTTGAATTGGCTAATCCACGTTCAAGTATGCTCAGGTTAATATGAAGTCCCACAAGTATGCATTACACTCAAAAAAATCTTGATCAGCCAACAGCTTTCCCAATAAGTAACCAGCTGGTGTCAAAAAAATTGAAATTGGTACAGTAGAAGCATTATTGACTAATAGTATTAGATTTTATTGTATCACATGGAATATAGTATTCTCAGTAAACTAGATTTTCTCATGGCACTATAATTTTTTTTGTAGGATTGCATATGCAAGAGTGGTGGCTGATCGCTTTCTTCTGGCAGCTTCCACAGTTGCTGCAGGAAGTTGGGTATTAGGTGGTAATGTTTTCTGCAGTGCTGTTATCTCTTGCCTTAATAGGACAACAAATTTACCTGTAGAGGATTTAGAATCTGTCACAGCCTGTCTTCTGCACATTGCTGGTCTAAGTGAATAGACAAGTAATTAAGGTAAAATTATCAATTAAATTTATTAATCATTTAAAAAAAATATTTATGTAAAGGGTTTCAAAAACAACCTGTAATTTCGTCCATTTTATTTTCAAATGGCACTATTATATCACAAAGGGAGTACAATAAAAATATTTGAGCTATGCAACCTCCATTGACATTTTATACAATTTTCTTTTCAATAAAAAATTATGTATACTGTAATTTTAGTTTTGTAAATTATTGATTTGTCCAACTCAAATCTTCATGGCAGACTTATTTGGCATAACTACTCATCTTACCTGAAAAAACTAAATAATGCTGCAAATCTGTCATTACTTTTTGGACATAGGGTTTGGCACTAGTTTAGTGTTATTAAAAATATAAGGCAAAGCATTGGTAATAGTTTTCTGTGAAAGCTTCAAGAGCAGTTCCTTCTCTTAAAAAGTAACAGTACTGTATAATAATGTTCTTTCATCAAAAATATATATACATCTAATTCTTTTTACATTTTCTAGTTACAGTAGTTCAATGTCTTAATATAACAACAGATAGCAGATGTAATTGTACAAATCCTGAGGTGTTTGGTGCATTTATGGCACAATTTACACATTAGTCAGCTTTTTCCATGTGTAAAACTTAGCACAGAATAGCTCAGGTCCATCAGTACAAAAGAGACCCAGGTGCTGGCCTCTTACTTTATACTGCACATGCTTAATATGTGCAGTGTGAATGAGACATGCTCTTAACTTAAGTTTCTCTGCACTAACATGGATGTCTTTAAAGTGACTGGGAATATGAAGTCCCCGAGGTATTTACATTAATACAGAATACTGCACTAGTTTTCTTGGCCCAGTCTAGTTAAGACAAGTTTGGAGTAGGGTGAGGATACACTGAGTGGCCCATTTTCTCTTAATCACTAAAAAAGAAATAACTTTTAAGGGAGGAAAAAATTTCAAAATAAATTTAATTATCTCCTCTTGTAACCTCACCCCTATGGAGGCTCTTGTCAGGACAACACAATTACAAGCACTAAACTTATTTCTAAGTCATGTACATCTATTTACATAAGGCATTTATAATTTGAAAAAATTTACAATACAATCCTTTAAACATACAAAATAGAACATAACATTCTCATTCCATCCAACAATACAGTATAAAAATACCAATGGACAAACCCTATAGGTCAATGGAATGGCCATGTCAGTAACATTGAAAATGAAATTTTTTATTTAAATTACGTCACTCCAACACTGGCCAACAGTCAACTGGTCTCATTTTAGGAATGTTGTACAAATGACGTCATTATTCTGCAATATCACAGTTCAATATCCAACAATAATTGCAAAATAACACACACTATTACTGTGTTTCCTATTGCTAAGATTGTTATTACATTTGATCAATGTCTGAACATCGATAATCTTGTTGAAATAACAAAACCTGATATTTTGTAACAAGTAGCACTTTAAATGGTATGAAGAACCATGTGATTGAAAAATGGATGACCATGATTCAAACTACAGTACATGAAAATGAAAGGAGCAGTTTTGTAATTCTTCAAGGAGGGTAATTGTCATGCTGTGCAAGAGCCAGAATATAATTTCAATGAAAAATACTATAATACAACCTTACTATCTCATTTGTATTAACATCTATAGCAGCAAATAGTCAAGGACTTCCTCTCACTTTCATACCTGATATATTTAACATTTTATCTAATTGCAGCATATTTTATCTAATTGCAGCAAGTTTAGAACGATTCTTGTATATTTTCTTAGGCTTGAATATGTGATTTCCATATTTTATGGCATTGCAAAACATCAAATAAGTACAGTTATAAAAGATTATGGATGATTACTCTCATAGTAAGATAATAAATGAATATTATAAAAAAGAATCAATATTCAAATCAATAGCTCTTGCAGTTTGAAGAAAATCAAGAAAATCTTTCATAGAAAACAAGCAGTTAACTGTTCCAAGTGGTAGCATAGAGAGTATGGAAGATTGAGACGCAAGCAACTCCTGTGGGTACCTGAATCTTCAGAAAAAATCTTTGAGAACTTACTAAATGATTGTAACCTATTCATTTACAATGAAATAGGAAATCTTTGTACAGAATTTTATTTCTTGTATCTCAGATAAAATTTAACTTGAAAAAAATTACATTTGAAGCCCCAAAACATAATAAAATAGAAAATGCCCAAGAAAGTCTGCAGATTTGGGGTTTAGGAGGTGTGTTGATGGCTGAAGCTGCACACTGAAGTTGATCTAGATTTAATTTTTTTTTTTTTTATCTTTTTAGATCAACCACTTTCTGACATCTCTGATCCCTCCTAGCACTGATGCAGGTTTCTTTAAAAAAAATATAAGCAATATAATAATTTCCTATTCATGGGCAGAAATTTCTTTGCCTTTTAGTTTCATTATTTCTTATCAATGGTCCATTTTAGCTTTGTTTTCTTATTACTTCCACAGCTATTACTCTTCCTATAGTACACGTGTTTCCATGAATATTCTACTAATATCAGAGTACTTGAATGATGATGTGGGCAGGATACACAGCCTAGAGTTGAGGATAAATTTGAACAGAATCCAAGGCTGAGCTAAATTATTTCTCAATGTTTCAATATTCTAGCCTAATGGTGAACTATAGTTAACAGTAATAAACTTTACATACATAAACTGCAAGTACATCCATGTGAAAAGACATATTAATATAAGTCAGTATAGCCATACCAACTAATAATTTATGATACTGCCATTGTCATTGTGCTCCTGTAAAATATGGCAAAAAAAAATAAAAAAAAGTCAGAAATATTCACCTTTTATATACATAAAATTCTTAAAACAATGTCAGGTTATTCAAGTGATCCCTGGCATTTCCAGCATTCTTTATGGCTCTAGGAATTTACCAACCTCTCGGACTGAATTATCAACTGCTGTGGTTCCGCAATGACCAGTGGGAGACCCTTGGTTTATGTTCAATTGCCTAAAGGTAACACTAGCACTTGCCTGTTCATGTGTTCAAAGGGGGTATTAAAGACCTCTAGTGTAGACTTGGACCATTCAACTGAGATACATGCTTCAAGACGTTGTAATTCACCTCCCACAATACACCATTGATAATTTGTAATTTATCTTAATTTCTTGAAAATTTCCATGAAATTTTACTTGTAGTATCTTTTGATTCGTGTTTGTGCACTTATGCTTGATTTTATGAAGTCTTCCATACTTTGCTGTGTTGTACATCAACAAGGATCTATTTTACAAAAATCTGCTTCTGCTTGTGCGCCAGCACACAATGAAAGAAGCACAATTAATAGATTCTCACAGAGAAAACTTTTTCACAATTTACCCAAGATGTCAAGAATTATAAAACTGCCCTGTATTGCAATGCAACTGAAGTGTGATATGCAATTACAGCTATGGAGAGGTACTCATCAGTGTAAATTAACCAAGTACAATCTTTATTAACCATTTTTTGAAAGATCAAAATATAATTCTGCCCCAGAACCATATACTTTAAATAAGAACTATTAAAAGATCCTGATCATTATTCAAGATACTGAAGCAACTGATTAAGTCAAGTAATGCGAACTAGTACAATGAATACAATAGTGCACAGTACTTTTGTAACCTCACTGATGGTCACTTCATGATATTGCAGCCAAGTATGAAGATGAATTTATGTATGATGAGGATGAAATTAATGCCTCTTACTGTAGAGTAAAGTGCCACTGTTGTCTGGAAGCCTAAATTATTACTGTATGGGCCTATGTTGAAAGCACCATTGGGAATTAAAAACCAACAATATTCATTAAACTATACATAGTCTCAACAGACACTTACACAAATATGAGATCCTGCTTGATGCCCATCAAGTTCTCAAAACAGGACAACTACCATAAATCATGCTACAGATGAAACTGAATTTCATTTCAGTTTATGCTGTGTGTCAAAACTGCACCTTTAACATATTAACAAAACACTGCCATTATATAAAATAATGCATTTAATTTTCTTGATTAATATAAATTAAAATGCCCTGTTGTCTGTGGTTTGGTGACCTTTAGAAATTCTATATGTAATCCCCAAATAATGAGCTGTAGTATGAATTTGTAGCAAAATGCAAAACTGCTGAGTTTGCCTAATGATTAGTTGGTTATGGCAATTATGTCAGCGCCAATCTTTGTGCCCACACAAGTTGTGGTTTGTGGTACATGGGCTAACATAATACAGTACTATATTTAACAAATGTATTTGTGTGTCCATGCCACTGCCCTTTACTGTATTAACAAATGTAAAGTCGGAGAAAATGTGTAATATCTTCATGCGACCATTACTGTATTTGTACTGAGTCCACAGGCACCACATTCTGAATAAAGGCACAAGCAACTCAATCTATAGTAACTTATTTCACCCTATATTCCAACAAGGCTACCTGGATGGCATACTGTTGGCACTAGATGTGGTAGTGGTGGTTACTGGGGGCGTAGAACGTGGGGAGTGGGAGGGCCGAGTAGCATGGACAGCCTCAGGTCATTGTTGAACAGGAACAGAGGCTGTTCTTTCTGAAGGTGACGTTAGTGCTGAAAAATCAAATGCTGTAGTAGGGAGAAGTGGGGATACTACTGGTGGTGGGAGAGGCGAGTATTGTGGTAATGCAGGAAAAGTGAAATGATGTTGATTTCGTGGAGACCCGTAGTGAGGACTTAGGCTAGCTAGTGGGCTCAGACTGGACCACAAATGTAGTGGTAAGTATGGTGATTTTGTGCCAACACCACTGTATGGTGGCGACGGTAAATTCACTAGTGGAGTATTTAAGCTAGATGCTGAAAACTGTCGTGGTGATAAGACTGGAGGTGAACCCGTAATGGCTTCTATAGATAATGGTGAAGGCTTTGGCTTTGGTCCAGACCGTACCTTGCCCACTCCAGATTTGTTCCCTGCAATAGATGGAGTAGATGATGCTGAAGAAGCTGCAGCTGACACACTAATGGAAGGTGTTCTGTGCTCTCGTATAGGTGGAGGGGTAAGAGGTGAAAGAGGTGGGGGCGATGGTAGTGGTGATCTTGGGCGTATAGGAGACCTCATCCGTTGCACAGGTGAATGTGCATATGGCGAGTGTGACTGAGGAGAGCGAGAACGAGGACGACGCTGTTCTTCTCTCCTGCGTTCCTCTGCTTCTTCTTCTCTGCGACGACGACTGGCTTCTTCTGTTACCAAGTGTAGTGGTGCAGATAAAATTCCATCCTTTGAATCTTCTGAGGGAGGTGAAGGAGAACGATGACCAAAATCAGGTGGCCATAAAGATGAGGGAGGTTGAGTTGGAGTGGTTGGAGTCTCAGGCTCTGGTCTTCTAGCCAGTGCAGACAAATAACCACCTAAACTAGCAGCAGCTATATGAGAAAATGCTGTCGAATACATGTGTGCCAATGGACCTGAAAAAATTAGCAAAATTAATTTTATAAGTTCATGTGGGCTAAAGAGAATTAATGAATTGTAAATGTGTAATCTTAAAATTTATGACTCAAAAGAATGTGATTAATTAACATACCTATAGAGGTATATGAGCCAATATGTGCTGGAGGAGGAGTGGCAAGGTGATGTGGGGGCGCATGTGCTGGTGATGGAAGGCGTGATCCCCCATGATGACTACTGCTGGAAGGAGATGGAGCACCTGGCTGGAGACTGGAAGCCCCGGGAGAATAAGGAGACATCCCCCCAGCAGGTTTACAGGTGTTGTTAGTTCCTAAGCTTTCCATTTTGACATGGAAAGGAATTTTGCTCTCAGTTTTGACTATTTCCGGGAAAGACACAAATCTGCAAAAAGAAATATATTTTTAACCTAAAAAAATAAAATTGATTTGTCATATAAATAAGAGAATTACAAATAAGCACTACCGGCAAAACTGTTGAAGATAAAGAATGCTTAATTTAAGCTCTGACTGGAAATTTAGTAAGACTTCAGCACTGAACGATGAACATCAACTTCAGCTGCAATGAAGACTAAAACTTTTTTGGTACTTCAAAATAAGAAAGTATGAGTCATACTGGCTTATATATGTACATTGATAGGAATGCACCTTGTTCACAATTCATCTCCCGTATTGGTGTACTTCTTAACTACATAAAATTGGAAAAGAATAATGAAAAACATACTTTGCCACAAAATTTAGATTCGTAGATGGACTTTTAATATAATTTGAATTTGCTGTACTCTTCAGATAAAATTATAAAAGTAGTTGAAGGGAAAAATTTGGTTTTAAATGAGAAATGAAAATGGAACAAGGCACATTAAAAACAGTTTGACAGGTAGGTGAGCAGAGACTAAAGGTAATGGATGACAAGACTGATAATAAAATTCTGAAGTTTCTAAAATATTTATTAATAAAAGAGAGAAATCTGCTAGCATTAGTAGAGTAAAACTAAAAACAGCCATGCCTCATGTCTGTTCTTACATCTTGAAAAATTGCAGTCTACTCACCTTATAAAAGTATTTTGCCACAGTTAAATTACAGAGTCCACTCACTAAAGTATTTTACCAAAGTTAATTACCAAGTCCATTTGATCAAATATTTTACCACAATTATTTATAAAGTTACTAACTTAAAAACTATCTTTTACACTGGACAGTATTAGAAAAGTATATTGCTAAGTTTGAATATTCTCTATACTAGGGTCTTACTAACAAAATACTGAACAATACAAGTATATAAGTTTTACTGCCACTAATTACGGTCTCCTCAGATGACTGAATTACCCATGAACATGAAACAGCTCCCTAATCGCAATAACAATGGCAGAAAATCATTCTACTGCATCCGAGAAAACAAACCAGCAAATGGTGAAGAATGGTACCCTACAGAATACTATAGTGTCCTGTAAAAGCAGGTCTGCAACTGAATATAGAGTATTTGTATCTATAAATTTGGTTTTAAAGCAACTAATTTGTTTTCAAAGCATATAAGAATTACCTATATCGCCTAATGATGCTGGACTATACTATTTATATGGGTTCCTAGACCTACAAAGATGACGGTCTCAATGCTACATACTTTACTGATGTACTGTTTTCCCGTCTGGTTATCATTAGCTTCACGCTAAAGTGCTACAATACCCAGTTCCAGAAATATTTAATTCCTTTACTGTAAAACCGCTTAGTGTTCCTTGTGTCAGTATTATTTTATTTGACGTTTTAACACTACTTTTAAATTGAATGTTTATTTATCTTGAAAAATAATAATAATAATGCTCCCCACATAATCTACTTGGAAAATATTTAGAAACAATAATATTCTTCTCCCAGAAAAGGCGTTCAAAATTTATTCATACATTTCTGATTCTGTCGCCACACAAAGACAAACTTCCATCCAATAGCTAGTACGGAGCTCCCAAAGTCTCTTACGTAAGCCGCCACTTCACATAACAGCCATAATCGTATCTTTCTCAAAATGTCTTCACAATCTGACTCATTATAAAGCTCCATCTTTCGTATGGAATCACCTTATATATATTAATATATATATATAATATATATATATATATATAGATATATATATATATATATATATATATATATATATCCTATATATATATATACCTTGTTAAAGCATTCGAAATATAACCTTCTGACAAGCTTTTCAGTTTTATTTTTCTTTTATAATCTCGTAATATTTATTTTAATGATGTAACCTTACATCAGAGACTTGTAACTTTATACACAACTCGTTCACAATTTAGGCATCCATAGGGCACAAAGTGACCTTGTCTCCGAATACCGCACCAGTGGTTAACTGTTGTATGATTCGTTGGTAATTGCCATACATAATAAGTGATAACTCAAACCTTTTCAAACAGGTAACAAATTAAAGTCATTATCAAATGACTACTATCTACCTGTTTATCCTTAACACTGCTTCTCACATTTGACTTCACACTGACTTTCCAAATTTTATCTAATATAAATTTTATTCCACAAATTAAGATCCATACAATATGCAAGAGCATCTCCCAGCAACTGCATACTATGGTCACAATGGTAAGTTCTCATTCTTGTACATCATTCCAAGTATATTAAGTAAGGAATGCCCATAACATTGCTAATTTATTTTCCATAATAATTAACACACTAAAATAAGGGCAAGATTTTTTATGTGAAAATACGTGTACAGAAAAATAGTTCACTAAATTGCTGGATTCTCAGTGAGAATAAATATTTGATCGTTCACAGAGACGGACTCTTAGTTCTCAAATAGGACTGCACAGCATACCAAGTATGATTTGACGATATAAAGACTTCTTTTTTTTAATAAAATCGTAACAGACAATTATCTATAAGTAAAGCAGGAACACAATAGATGTATTTTCTGAAGCTAACCAATTCCACCCACACACCGAGCTGAGACTACACCCACATGTACACCAAAGCTAACATCTCGACCTTCCTAACAATTCTTATAAGGCCCTCAACGTCCACTCAAATTCCCCCATGTGAATCTACCGAGTGAATGACAGGTTGCATTGTGGCGTCGATCCTCGAAATCCAGTGTAGAAACTAGTAAATTAATTTAATACAGCAGCGAAGACACCCCGTCCCAGCTTTAATGGGGTCCTAAAACTTGCCCCAAACGACATTCCACAATGAGAAGACGGAGGGGAAAAAACCGAGAAAAAAGGAACTTTTAACTTCTCGCTTACATTCTTCCCTGACTCATGAGACAAAGCGATGTCTGAAAACGCCTAGTATACATAAAGAGCAAATTTCCTCTGTTTATTTTATAACTAATAATCTTCTGCTATGATTTCTGTTGAGACAGTTGTACACGGCGGAAGGAAGGAGAGTTGCAAAGATCTGAAGTCGGCAAGGGTATGTACGTATGTATGTACATCCGTCTATGCCCAAGGTTACTCTTGGCCGTCTAACCCTCCCCCTTCCATCCCAGACCCCCAATATAACAAACACCATTCTTCTCGCCCCTTCCCCCCTTCCTCCATCTCTCTCACTCGCCCTGCATCACCAAATGAAGAATCGTAATGCCAATCTTGTCACAAAATAAAACATCTTAAAAATTGTTTTTGTCGATGACAAACAGCATTTCAGATATTTCTAAACATGAATTAAGCTTTTTTGAGTAAATGGTGTATGCACAAGAATATATAATTTCTATATAAAAAAAAAAAAAGTTTCCTATCACAGGCGGAAGGTTCAAGAATGGTGCGAATGATTTTACGATTACAAAACACACACACACACACATATATATATATATATATATATATATATATAATATATCTATATATATAATATATATATTCTTTCCAACTTGTTTCAACAAATAATTTAGGGATGATGGTACCGACTGTTTACCATGTGCGCGTGGGTGTTTAAAATTCAACCATGATTAATCCACTTGCATGTCCTTCCTTACCTGTAGACGAACTTCTGTCCGAGCACCTTCTTGATGATGTTCTTGTCGTAGTAGTACCTGAGGGCACGAGAGAGTTTGTCATAATTCATGTTGGTCTTGTTCTTCCTGAGACCCCACAGGCGAGCCACCTCTTCGGCGTTCAGGAGCTTGAATTCCCCCTCCGAGTTCGTCCACGTGATGATGTGTTTGTATTGGTTACTGAGGAGTAACTCCAGTAGGAACTGCCACAGTGTTATGTTGTTCACCATTCCATCTGTTTCGGAGAAACCAAAGGGAAAAAGAGAGAGAACTTTAGTGACTGACTCAAACACTCCAATGCATGGAAAGTACCGTGAATATAATAATGCGTAAACAAAATATGAAATCAGAATGATTAAAATGTTTAACGAAAGAACAAGCTTTTTCTAAATAATGAGAAATGAAAACCCGTATGATGAAACTTAGAGGGAGAAAGTAAAATGTCCGTGAAAAGAGGTGAGAAAAGCACAGCTCCCATAATCCAGAGTTCACTGTCCGACGGCCTTGAACGATCTTGATGTAAACTGCAACTGCAGCATCTAACCCTAACATGCTGGGCATTGATGTTATCTGATATCGTACTTTACAGTATCCACTGTACTAATAACAGCAAATTACACGAAAAAGTCTTCATCTCTTAGTCACAGTGAAAGGGATATGTTCACAAATACTCTTCAAATTGTGTAAAGTACTTTATGACGATGTCACATAAAAAAAGTTATCAATAACTCTCCCAAAGGTATTTTCTATCTATATGTTCCAGCACGCTTCATAAGTGCGAGAGAGGAAGGACCATCAACCCCACATTTTTACATTAGAGCACTGCTTAATCACTGAAAAATAGTCAGATACTCTGACCATTACAAGGGTGAGTTAGTGCATGAATCTCGTTACCCCTTTTTCCTACTAATTTTCTACTGTTCTATATTATTTATATAAAAAAATTACGTCTTGTATACAAACCCACTCGGAATCAACAGTTCTCCATCTGTAATGAAATTACGATGTTCCGAAGTTTTCTTCGTCTTGACCTAATGCACCCCTTCAAATGGTACTTTTGTTCTAGTGCTTTTGCTCCGCGTTTCTTATCAAGGATAAAATGCAGACTACGTCCCGCCCGGCACATGCCTAATCATTGGGGTCACTCCTCTTGTCAACCCAATTGTTCTTTTGTTCTCGTACTGTCTTGCTAAGACTGAGTCTTTCTCCCTCTTTGAAAGTTATTTGAAACAAGCCATACCATGTCTTCGGTTATGGTCAGTTTTCCCCTTAATAATTCCACAGAGGTCTTTATGCATGCATACATACACATATACACAAATCTATCATTATATACGTATTATTATATATATATATATAGAATATATATATAATATATGTATATATATATATAATATATATATATATATACTATATATATATATATATATATATATATATACTGTATATGCACATTTTTCAAGTTTACTCTGCAAGACCGCATATAATTATGAGCTCATGAATGGGAAGTTGTTTCAGATTCCCAAGTAAATTATAAGTATTTGCATAATAGAAATATACTTACACCAATGAAGATCAGAAACCCAAAAATATAATTTGCAATACTACTAAACCACCGTCATCGCAACCATGAAATCTTCCATCTTTTATCATTATTTTTTTTTTTTGTAGCTCAAGAGTCCCATCAGTAATTAAATATCTTTATACAATGTACTATATCCTATGCTGCAGGAAGCCCATATACAAGTATTTACTATAATAAATCAAAATCATCCCAGGTCACTAACCCGAGCATGTGACTCGTAATTATTGATAAATGTACGAATATATTACAAATCTCCTATGATCCTAGACATCAAGGAACGAGTTCAAAAGTGATATACCCAATTTAGAATGGGGCGACTGGACCATATTTAGAGGTTTCATAAAAAAAAATAAAAAGATTACCACTATTACTTTCCAGACACATTCGATACCGATACCTAAATATATTATGTTACACGCCACGTCTAAACACACACACACACACACACACACACACACACACACACACACACACACACATATATATATATATATATATATATATATATATATTATATATATATATATGTATGTTGTTATGTATGTATATAGTATATATGGCAGGAGCAGGAGCACAGACTCGTCTACCAGCAAGGTCAAGCAACAACCTTTAAAGCAAAAACCCGTTCCGCCCCCTCGTTCTCTTCCTCCATCTTTCCTATCTTCCGTTTTTCCCTCTTGGCAAGATTTTATCTTTCCTCTTTCGTTCTTGATTTGATGATTGAAATACACTTCTCAATTCCACAGACTGCGTGAATGTTCATATTTTCGATTGAAGTGTATCTCATTTATGAAAAACACTAATGTCTCCAAGGCATCTAAGGACCGTAATCCTTTCCATCAGCGTTCTAAGCTTCGAATCCTGTAACAGAAAATTACGGTTGGCAATACTGGTGACCTGCCTTGGATAGAAACTGAAAAAGAAATGGTGGCAGGTAACTGACCTGCGTGCGTTGGCTTTTGGCGGCGTCGGGTATCGGAATTTATCCTTTACATCGAGAATAATCTAGCTGGCAATTATAGAAAGCTCTCTGTCCCATGAATTAAGATGATTGGAAGCATCGGCAGCCATATATTGACGCCAGTTATTTTTCTTTTACTGTCAAAATCAACTAACGCAAAGTTTCGTACGAATTCGGACGAGAATAAGACCGATATGTTGGAAAGACTTACAAAGATCTAAATACGAAAACGTTACAGATAATTCATATTGAACAATAAAAGCCAAAACCCAAATATCAATTTAGCAATAATAGTTGATCTCAGTTCTCGCGTATATATATATATATTATATATATATATATTTATATATATATATATAATATATATATATATCTATATATATATATATACATAATATATATAATATATATATAATATATATAAGTTATAGGTCGTTTATAATGACGCATATACATCATACAAAACAGAAAAACTTGTGTGTAATTTACTTGGATATTCTGACAGTATTCCAGTACCTGATTGCACTGTTCATAAGAACAAAATATTCCCGTGCTCACTTCTGTGCTTAAAGATTTGCAGAAACTTAAGAAAACCGGAGTAGCTGGAATGATGCAGAACAATGTATATATTTCTTGCTTGTTTCTGAGTACTAGAATATTCTGTCACTATGGAATACCAAATGCTGTGAATGGTTGAAGGCAAATATTAGTTCTCTAAGAAAGACAGAAAATAAAAATTACTGAGAGTACAGAATACCATATGTAGAAAAATCACGTACAGCAAAGAATGATTACATGGTACATATAACGAAAACATTGGTTTGAAAATTCACAATAAAGAGAAACAACCGTAAAACTTAATGCATGAATTGAATAAAAAACACAATAAATAAATAAAGAATTCAAGAGGAATCTAAAATAAGGAAACTGAAACCAAAGGATATATATAATATAGATGGACAGATAGATAGATAGATAGATAGATAGATAGATAGATAGATAGATAGATAGATAGATAAAGGCTCTGTGATCTGTTATTCTGAAAGGAATCTAGTGATGTGGAATTCTGAAAGAAATATAGAGGAGATTTCAGTCGCTTGAACAAGAATACCCTTACAACATGAACAGGCCATCAGTAAATTTCTTGCTAATCACTCTCACATTACACCGAAATGCAATGCTGAACTTCATATACAAAAGGAAATTATGAGTAGTATCTAGGAATTGTAGATACAATCATTGCTACTGATAAAAAGCCCGATTACAATAATAAGAGCAAAATAAACACGCAAACAGCACTTATAATAAATCTTAAAACTCTGGATGCAATACAATCTATATTACTGCTACAAATACTACACAGTAGTACAAACAACCACAAATAATTGCCCTAATTTTACCCTAATTAAAAAATGGCTATGTGATTCTTTCCAATCGTTGACAGTCCAAACAATCTAGTTTAATTACATATCATCAACATTCCTGATAAATCAAGCCCAAGCTATTTCCCTGCGCTGGCTATGTTCAAAATCTCCTCAAAACCATTTTCATGTCTTTGTGTTTCCTCCAAGAACTTCCCTACCACGATGTCTATGAATAGCGACGATGTGTCGCCAGCGTGCGTTTTAAAATCTATCAATCAACCCTTCTCTCTCTCTCTCTCTCTCTCTCTCTCTCTCTCTCAAACTTATAGATCAGATAGAAAAAATAGGAATCAAGGGGGAACCGCAATATATGGGAAAGACAAAAAACAAGGAAAAATATATGAGAAATATAGTAACTCAGAATGTGAACTAATAGCGGTAGAATTTGAATCTGAAAAATTGATGAACATAGTAATATATAGACCTCCTAATACTAAAGAGTTTGACTTAATAATTGAAAAATTGGATGATATATGTAGAAATCACAAGGACTGGACTATTCTCCTATCTGGTGACTTCAACTTTCCTTTCGTAGAATGGAAAGAACGAATAGGAGATTGTGGTTGTACTTATACATATAAAAAAGAGAGTAATAGTAGTGCAGAAGATAAGAGGCAATTTGAAAAGCTATTAGATATGCTACTAGAATACAACATTCAACAAATAAATCACCTGCCAACAAGAAAGGAAAATACTTTAGACCTAGTATTTGTGAACGAGATGAATTATGTTAAAGAAATAATAGTTTATAATGCGAGTATTTCAGACCATAATGTCATAGAATTAACAGTTCATTCCAAAGCAAGTGAAAATAGAGATAAGCAAGAAATGAAAAAGTGGGAAGGATATGGAAAATACAACTTCTACAGTAAAAATATAAAATGGTCAGAAATTAATGAAGAATTAAACAAAGATTGGGATAACATTTTCGTAAGTGATGACATAAGGGTAAATACGGAGATATTATATAAAATATTGGAGAAAATAGTGGAAAAAATATATACCGAAGAAGAAAAGTAAACATCATTCATGCATACCAAGAGACAGAAGGATCTTGTTCCAGAAAATCAGAAAGTGGAAAAAAGGTCTTGCAAAAGAAAAAATGCATGGAAAGTTATAGAACTAAAAAGTAAGATAGAAAATGCAGAACAAAAGATTATACAATCAAAAGAAAATGAAAAACGGGACTTGGAAGAAAAAACCCTATTAAATATCAAGCAAAACCCCAAACTATTATACTCATATGCGAAGAAGATGAATAAAAGAAGAATAGAAATAGGCCCTCTGAGAATTGAAGGGAGATTAACGAATGAAAAAAAGGAAATTTACAACATACTGGCAGAACGATATAAGAGAGAATTCACCCCTAGAATAGATAATGAAGATAATGATATAGAAGTAAGGGATGAAAATAGTGAATATTTAGCTGACATAGATATTAATGAAGCTGATATTGTGCAGGCTATTAATGAAATTAAAAATGGAGCTGCTGCAGGGCCTGATGGAATTCCTGCTATTTTGTTAAAGAAAGTAGTTCATTCTATCGCAAAGCCACTTGCAATATTATTAAGACAAAGTGTAGATACAGGCAAGATTTATGATGAGCACAAATTAGCATATATTACCCCTACTTTCAAAAGTGGATCAAGACTAGAGGCAAGTAATTATAGGCCTGTGAGTCTAACATCACATATTATGAAAGTGTATGAAAGGGTAATGAAGAAAAATATTATGAAACATTTAATAAAAAATAATTTGTTTAATAAAGGACAACATGGTTTCGTACCCAGAAAAAGTACACAAACCCAACTGTTAGTCCACCGTGAGAACATATTCAAAAATATGAAAAGCGGAAATGAAACAGATGTGGTTTATTTAGACTTTGCAAAAGCCTTTGATAAAGTAGACCATAATATATTAGCGAAGAAAATTAGAAAACACAATATCGTGGATAAAGTAGGAAGATGGTTAAAAGAATTCTTACACAACAGAAAACAGATAGTTATAGCAAACGACGAGAAATCGGATGAAGCCAAGGTAATATCCGGTGTGCCGCAAGGTACGGTGTTAGCTGCAATACTGTTTGTTATTATGATTGAAGACATAGACAATAATGTTAAGGATTCGGTAGTGAGTAGTTTCGCAGATGACACAAGAATAAGTAGAGAAATTACTTGTGATGAAGATAGGAACGCTCTACAAAGAGACCTTAACAAAGTATATGATTGGGCAGAGGTAAATAGGATGGTATTTAACTCTGATAAATTTGAATCAATAAATTATGGAGACAGAGAAAGAAAGCTATATGCATATAAGGGACCTAATAATGAGACCATCACAAATAAGGAAGCAGTTAAAGACCTTGGTGTGATGATGAATAGGAACATGTTATGCAATGATCAAATAGCAACTCTGTTGGCAAAATGTAAAGCAAAAATGGGAATGTTGTTACGGCACTTCAAAACAAGAAAAGCTGAACACATGATTATGCTTTATAAAACATATGTTCGTAGTCCACTTGAATATTGCAATATGATATGGTACCCACACTATCAAAAGGATATTGCACAAATAGAGAGTGTACAAAGGTCCTTTACAGCTAGAATAGAAGAAGTTAAGGACCTAGACTACTGGGAAAGACTACAATTCTTAAAATTATATAGTCTAGAAAGGAGAAGAGAACGCTACATGATAATTCAGGCATGGAAACAGATAGAAGGAATAGCAGAAAATATCATGGAACTAAAAATATCAGAAAGAGCAAGCAGAGGTAGATTAATAGTGCCCAAAACTATACCAGGAAAAATAAGGAAAGCACACAGGACATTAATCCACTACGCACCAGCATCGATAATGCAGTGTCTATTCAATGCGTTGCCAGCTCATCTGAGGAATATATCAGGAGTGAGCGTAGATGTGTTTAAGAATAAGCTCGACAAATATCTAAACTGCATCCCAGACCATCCAAGATTGGAAGATGCAAAATATACCGGAAGATGTACTAGCAACTCTCTGGTAGACATTAGAGGTGCCTCACACTGAGGGACCTGGGGCAACCCGAACAAGATGTAAGGTCTGTAAGGTCTGTAAGGTCATACGTAATGAAACAATTCTAGGTCACAACGGACCCCCATATAATTCCAATAGCGCAATACAGAGGGATGCTCTGTTGAACCCTAAATCTAATACCTATTATCCTTTTTCTCCAACCCCATCCCCCCTACCCACTTACCCCTTCCCCATTCCAGATAATCAAAGAGTAAGGTGGATGGGTAGATAAATTGATGGAGTAATTGGAATGGGAGAAGAATGGGGGAGGGGGGGGAGGGGGCGGAGGGGGGGACTTAGGGGCTTCAACGAGGTATCTCCGGTGGGCGACTGGCAGCGTCATGGTGTCGGGCATGCGGGCGGGGGCGGGAAGTGCCAATTGTCGCCCGATTACGCCCATTCTGCCAATTACCCCGCCCATCACAGACTGGCGTCACCCTCTGCTCATAGATTGGCACACACAATGGGCGGCTGGCCGTAGCACACTCCACTCGGACCCACCGTTAACCCTGACACCAACAGCAGCTAGGTCGGCCTTCCACCACAAGACAACAAAGGCTGCAGCATCATTTATGTGATTCTCTTTTTCCCTTTCGTTTCAGAAATGGATGGATGGATGGATGGATGGTGGCCTTTTGTACCAAATTTGCCCTTTCTTTAGTCCTTCTGCTCCGCTCCGTCCCTATTCTCTCTCTCTCTCTCTCTCTCTCTCTCTCTCTCTCTCTCTCTCTCCCCAAGAGGATGATGATGATGCCCCTGACCGGTCACCCTCCCAAGATCATTACTTACTTGAAATTAATATGGCCCCAGACTCAGGCCATTACGAAGTTGGCAGATCATTCGAGAAAAAATTCTGAAATATTACCCTGCGTCTTAGAGAAGAGTGTATATAATTTTTTGTGAAATATAAAAGATGGCTATGTTGAAGCTTGTCAGGAATGTAATATTCTTCGAAGAGTCTAACTAGGTAGCCCTTGTGGAATTGAATGTGGATGCTAACGGGGTGCCATTGCCTTTATCTTTTCTTAAGTACTGCTTTCAAATAAATTTACCAAAACTGCACCAGTACTGCACTCGCCTACAAAATAAGATTGTTTGGAATATACTGTCATCATTATTCCTTTTCTATGGCCCTTACATGAACGGCAATCATTGAAACTTTACATGAAACTACTGAACACTGGTATCAAACTTTGTCATTTTTTTTTTTCAAAGGATATAATGCTAGGGTAGGTTTTGACAGATTTTGTGCTTATAATTCAACACCTCAGGATCAACTGAAAAAAGGGAGAAGGACGTTCACCTCAGTTAATGTACACCCACATTAGTTTCCTGAATTAGCCTTTCAGGGTTGTATGAGAATACTTAATTTTGAGACTTCAAAATTTTCTCCAACAGTTTTTCTGCAAAGTAATAACCATGCTCGTACCTCTGTCTGAGTAGCGCTAATTTTACTAGTTCTGAAATGTTTTCTTTAGTGCTTCACATTATATCCATTACGCAAATGAACATTATAGATAACGCAAAATAAACCAAGGGTACTTTGTTCTACCTTGAGAAATTGCGCCCATCGCATAAAGAAATGTTCGCGATAATTTTTTTAATTATTTTTTTTGTCCACTTACTACTTGTTTCCTTAGGGAAAAAAAAGTCTTTTACGTCTCAGTCTTTTAAGTACGAACAAAATAAAGGATATGGATGATCAACTGTTTTGCTCGTATTTTGCATATAAATAGCTCCATATGAATGTCTGTTAATAATAATAATAACAATAAGTACGATGGTGGTGGTGGTGGTGATACTAGTAGTAGTAGTAGTAGTAGTAGTAGTAGTAGTAGTAGTAGTAGTAGTAGTAGTAGTAGTATTCGACTGATGACCTCACGAACAGGCACGCCGTTCTTGAAGCAGGCGACTCTCCATATCCGTTTAAAGCGCGTTCAATTCCAATTCTGTATCAACGGGCCAATTCAAATCACGTTTCTGTGCTGCATTCCGATTACTCATTAAGGACTATG
This sequence comes from Macrobrachium nipponense, assembly GCF_015104395.2. Lineage (NCBI taxonomy): Eukaryota > Metazoa > Arthropoda > Malacostraca > Decapoda > Palaemonidae > Macrobrachium > Macrobrachium nipponense. The sequence continues at coordinate 43,524,056 of NC_061094.1, forward strand.
TTTGAATTTACACTTCTTAAAATTGACGGGCTTGCCCTTTATTAGAGTGAAAGGATGAATAAACCACTGCTGAGGTTTTTCAGGAATATAACTTATGAGGGATTAATGTTGCAAGGTATCAACTAGACCCGTTTCTTAAAAGCAAGTTTCGAAACGTTTCAAGTTTATTAATGCTTAACGTAGTCCGCCCCCCGCCCTTCTTTTGTTATTACCAGTGACGATGAATGCGCGTAACTTTAAAGTTGATTTCAGTGACGTGATTAGCTGCCACATCAAAAGATTAACGTACGTGAGTAACGAGTTCATCCCAAACTTCTTTTCATATCACACGTAGGAAGGAAGACCGGAGATGCCTGGTGCATTAAGATATGAAAGTCCTATGAAATATTAAGAAATTTTTGCCTGAAAAGAGACTTCTGAAATATTGTCAGGATTTTCAATACCACGTTTCGAGGACAGTAAACAGATAAATCCCTACTATTCTCCTACAACAAATACCTTTGAGTTGTTTCCATACCACCGATGGAACCTTCGGAACATACAAAAATAGCTTCGGTGTAGAACATTTTATCCGAAATTCATTTTACTCCCGTGTAACACAATTTGCAATGGTATACACCCCTCCCAAGATTCTGAATTATATAATCTTGGCAAATCAATCCTTTTTTTATTACCCCACGAAACCACATCAAAATACCTGACAATTAATCCTGATCCTGTTACTGCTCGACAAAAGAGCCGCACACTTGTCGGAGATCTCTTGCAAATGTTCACAGCGGGACTACCAGAAGTTAGCGCGATAATCTTCATTTTCATCTATCAACAGCTTAACGCATCCATGGTTACAAGTAACACTTCAGTGAACCCTATATACTTTACCATAACAATAACGCTCACAGTTTTCAACACACCAAAGTATAATACATATATATTTATTATATATTATGATATATAATATAGATAATATAATATATATATAATATATATTTTTTATATATATATATAATATATATATGGAGGGGTAGAAAGGGTTCCAGCGATCTTAGCACCCCACCAAGCTCGTTTCTTAATACTGTACCATCAATGTTACAGTACGTCTTCATGACTACTATTACCATCAAAGTTAATAGCTGCATCGTTCGTGGTGTGAATCTTATCGTTGTTAATTTGAAAGTATAACAACACAGACACCATCCCCACATAATCGGAGTAATTTATATGCAATTTCATAACATCCTAATTGACTGTAAACCTAAAGAGTACGAACATTATATAAGTACAGGTCATATTTTCTCTCTCCTGAACAATACTTCACGTGATCAAGTACTCTCTCACAATGGCATGAAAACGAATACATTTTATATGCTGAAAAGATACGATAGACAAGATCACACCGACAAAGAAGCGACAAAAGAATATGGTCACTGTTATTCTAACCTTGATATTATACGACAATTGTATGGGGTTGCTGATCTCGGCGCACTATATCGATGGACAACAATGGTTGGAGATATTCTTACTCATAAGTAAACTTCGAGAAACTCTCTCTCTCTCTCTCTCTCTCTCTCTCTCTCTCTTCTCTCAAAAAGACGGCAGTTTTCAACCTGATACGAAAAGCATTTGAAACTTCCGCATTTCCGCGTGATGCGCCATCTTAGTGTTCATAGCTTTTCTCTTATTACAAGAGTAACATGAATACTTTGTCACAAACTTGTAAAAGTGTTGATGTATTTTTGATAATGTGTAGGGAGAAACTTTAGCGACAATAGTGAGTTTTCTTACTGAAGAAGAAAATTATCAATAACTCACCACCAAGATGAGTCAAGCGATAACATTAACCTTCCCATGTTTACTGATACACAAACAACTCATGGGCAGATCTGATTAAACATACTCATCAATACACACACACACACACATATACATTTATATATATATATATATATATATATATGTATATATATATATATATAATATATATATATATATATATATATATATATATATATATAAATGGGCGTTTCCCTTTTCAAGGAATGGATTCCTAGAAAAGAAAGGATAATAACCACTCCCACATTCGCAAACGCACGCACACACACAAACGCCTGTGTACGTATTTGATGTGGAAATCTTTTGCAGTGGATGTTCATTCCCGATTCAGATGGAGATATAAATTTGAAATGCATGACTGTGGTAGGGGTGTAAGAATGCTACCACCGTAGGTCCCGCGTGTCGTAAAAGGCGACTAAAAGGACAGCTGCTACCTTGCAGTCTTACTTCTTTAGTAAAAGGCTAGGCCCACCGCCAACAACTGTGGAAACTGCTGCCTTGCAGGTGGACTTTTTAGTCAAAGGCGAGGTCCACCGCCAATAACTGTGGTTGATGACAGCAAAGGCATGCGGTCATAAAAACCCCTTTACCAAATAATAAACCATGCCTGATGTTGTAAGAAAGGCGCATCAGGCAACCGACCCCTTAGTGTAGGGATAACGGTGGGGAAGAAGACTAATGTATAATATATATATATATATATGTGTGTATATATATATATATGTATGTATATATATATATATATTATTATATATATATTATATATATATAGATATATACACATACATACATACATACATACATAGATATTCACGCACACTTACGAACCGATTCACTTGGAGAGCAAAGAAGCTTACCTGTATATTCGACCACGTCCTCCATGGCGCTCACTTCTTCACCGTCCCCAGTCATTGAATCGCTTTGGTAAAAAGTAACCATGTGAATTTAATCCGATGTTTCAAATTCACTCATCACTTGGGTGTTATTTCGGGGCCACTCAAAAGCAATCTCTCTCTCGTCAGGCACTTCATCGCGGGGTCAGTTTCACTGTGAGATTCCTACTAAGTTTAGTATCTAGGGATTAACGGCGGGAGAGCGAACAGATGGACGGAGAGACAGAGACCATCACGCGGAATACAGAAAGAAGAGTTGGGCAGCACTAGTGCAGCCTGCCAGCGTAGACGTCCGCTGCGATTTGAGTCACCACAGGACAGGCTACCAGTTCCGGCCGCCCTTACGTAGCCGGTTGCTATGTTTTATTTATGCTTCCCTCCCAACCCCGTCCAAATGAAATGGATCTATGTATTTTGAGTTATAAATACAATATTAGCCATATGCCATTATTTAACGTTATACGGGAATGCAATAAAACTTCCGACGTAAAATGACACTCGAATATTTTTTCTGGCGACATCTGGCAACAACCCCGATTCTATCTCTCTATCTTTTAGCGGGATACCCAACGATAAGAAACCATACAACGCATCGCACAGTACATGTCAGTCTTAAGGTGCTGATGGTGCTGAAGCTTAACGTGGATCGATTGTACCCCCGAAAAGTAAACGACCTCCTACGCTCGAAGATGCCTTACAACGTGGCCTTGGGCCATCCAAGTCAAGATGAAGCAGCCCCACTTCACAGGTGCAGCCGCCCATCTATTGCGGAGAGAGGGATTTACATACATTATGAAAATCATAGGGCGCAAGAGGGGGAGGAGACGAAGACCAACACGCACATTTAATACCCCTCCCCCTTTCCCCCTCCCCGGACATTAATGTCATTTCCTTTCAAATTCCGCCATGGTTAGAATTCTTTATAATATTTTCATGATGCTCGAGAAATTATCTCTGGTCGGAGAGGCCGTAGATTACAATGGGAATGTTTTGTTATCATCAGTATATACTTCACGCCACCCTTGGCTACAACAGGAACTTAATACAATTGATGTTGTACTCGCTGGTTGTGATACACGTGCAAAGCAACAGCAACATGACTATGACCAATAACAGTAAAAAACTATCTGCAGTCACTGATTGACTGACTTAGTAATAAAAAGCGTCATTATAGTATCTAACTGATGCGAAATATAATCAACTTGATGAAGACTGATGTGGTTTTACTACAAAACCAATACTAATGCTGAGAATAATAACAAAACAAGTATTATTATTATTATTATTATTATTATTATTATTATTATTATTATTACCAAAATCTTCATATTAGCATTACGAGTCTTCGAATGGAGAAACAAATCCAGTTAGTTAAATGTACATTATAAATTTAAAACTTTAAGTTAAATTTAAAACTTTAAATTTGTTTTAAAGTTTTACATTTAAACTACCTGTGGATCTGTACATTTACCATTATTGGTTGGTTATTTGTTTCCTCCATTATTATTATTATATTATTATTATTATTATTATCATTTTACAACCATGATTAAACTCATCCGTTACCATTCCATCACCGGACTTCAGCGAACGTCGTGTGGCGTCAGCAGACACAATCGTGCAAGAGACTTAATCCTCTCCGTGTAGCATTTGCATGTAAACAGGGTGCGAGTACGTTCGTAGCCGGGCAATGTTGCGCAACCTTTTGTTAACAGGTGGGAAAGAATCATCAAACATCTGCCCCCCCCTGTCTCTCTCTCTCTCTCTCTCTCTCTCTCTCTCTCTCTTTTAACACGTGTTCCTCCTCGATTATGATTCCCATTTTGTTTTGTTTTTTCCTTTGTTTTTCTCCATTCATATATTTTTTAGTGTTCTTTCGCACAAAGCCATTTTGATTTAAATTTTCTTCTTCTGTTTTGTTTCATCAATATTCTTACAATGATTTTTTCGTATAGGCATGTGAATAGGTGTGTGTGTGTGTGTGTGTGTGTGTGAGCGAGGCGAAGGAAGGGCATCTTTCTCTCCCGGCGGATGGAGGGTAATGAGGTACCCCATTCCTCCCTCCCCTTCATTATGACCACTGGCGGCACTTCCCTCCTCCCAGGAAGTGCCAATTGTTAACCATCCCCCCTCCCCCTCCAGTCAAGGACCCCATTACCTCCCTAACCCTTTCCATGCCCCGCTTCTTACAGTGCCCATCCTATACCCAACTAAACAGCACTAAATCATCACGCTTAAGTCTGATTCTCCACGCTGTGCTGTACTCTTCTCCTGCTTACACACAGCACAAAACATACACATTATATAATATATATACACAAATACACACACATGTATACACATGGATACTTGTGTATATGTATGAAAATAAACGTTTGCTCTTGTTAGGAGAAACAATTTTCGGCAGACAGAAAGACCCAATAAGCAATCTGAAAGCACCCTCCAATGGTGCAGTTGTCTCATATTCCCCTGAACTGCTCAGTTCAAGAAACAAGTCCATCATCAAAGATTCCAGATCACCTGCTATGAACATTCTTCCGTTTTACTGATTTTTCTCACGTTTACGTAACTGGAGTGAATGTGATCTTCCCGTCTATGTTTCCTTAGCATAAGGTATTAGAAAAAATAAAAGGTGAAATGCTTACCCTTGGCTTTGGAGGGTGACATGGCATCGTTGGAACCCTCCGAGTCCTCGGCATCAAACCGTCTTGCCATCTCACATTCTGCAATGACCAGAAGGATTATTATTATAAGTGACGGGAGAAATAGTTTACACTTTCTTTATGATTATTTTAAACGAAACAATAAAAAAATAACACAGTGACACATGAGAGTCAAATAAGGAAACCTCCTGACATAGATACTTTTCCTTTTGTAAAATTCTCCATGATCGTCACTGGCTGCTAAAAGATTCGATTCATCCTTCACTCAGACAGCATGTACTGTTATAGTTCTCTTAGTTTCCTAACTTGAAAGGGAAAATAAATTCAGCTCAGGCAATTCCCCAAAGAGAAAATTAGGCTAAAGACAGACAAACGGATGAAACGAATCTAATATATTAACAGAAAAAAACAGAACAAAGCTAATTTAGCATATATATATATATCTATATATATATATATAATATATATATATATATATATATATATATATAACTGTGCCACATACTAATAAACCAAAGGAACTGATATGAGCTGACATCAGTTGCTAGGATAAAATGTCTTCACGTTTTCAAAATATTATACAACGTGGAATCTTCAGGAAGAAGCAGTTCAACGTTTTCAAGCTACGCAAACACCAGCCCACTCAACCAATCAACATGAGACGACTTCTTTACATAGATCTAAGCAGAGGTGGAATTCAGCCCGGACATAAGCACCAGATATTGACTATTAGGCATTTAAGGAGGCCAGCTTAAACACTTGTGAACAGAATTCTCTAGAGCAAATGGCCAGCGAGATTCCAAACGTACGAGAGGGTACAAAACCGATTTTATTCGTTTGCATTTAACGAACCTACCGAATTTGAAGACTGAGGAATTGGCATATGAGTTTAAAGTTTCTTGAACAGTTTTTTTGTTAAACAATGTTTCTGCATTTCCCTCGGAAAGCACTGTAATCTGTTTGTGTGGAGAGAAGGGCAATAAGATATCAGAGTGATGTTCTAATGGAAAGCATCACACATAAACAAACGCTGTTTACTTTCACAGAATCTCATACTACCCAAAAAATAAATTCCACGAGCTTCACTTTGAGTTGTAAAATAAAAAACAACAACAACAACAACAACAACAAGGCCCCTTCACTGCCCAATACTAAAACACTATTGCCCTCTTCCTCATCCTCCCACTGAACCAGTCAGATCTTTTCATGAAAAGTTAACTCATCACGCATTAGACTAACGACCACTTACATGGGAAAATGAAAAAGTAAATGAAAAAAAAATTATTGGAAAGAATATAAAGGTGGTTTTTTATCAACAAATCTGCAACGGGATGTTTTTGACAAAAACTGAAAAAGATCTCCAGTTTGATAAACGATTTGGCAACTGACTTAGAAGGAAACTCGTGACTCGTAACTGAAAAATATCCAATAGCAACAATAAAAAATAAAACAAAAATATTCCTCACTCCTGCTGCTGCTGCTGTTAGTACCACAATCAATGATGCTCTACTGCTCAAACTCTACTTTTATCAAAGGTTTTGAAACTGGACTCTTATTCTGTACCTATCTTAGACACAAGGTCACAATTAAGTTACATATTGAGAGATCTAGTTTAATAACGCTGTGAATGACACAAAATCACGAAAATTCCATTAAACCTTCTTCAGTTGAAATTATCATTAACAAAGGATTAATTGAATGCAAGATCCATCAACCAAGAAGAATCACGACACGTCCTTTAAATGTACTGTTCCCGAAGGTCATTTAGTTTTACAAAAGAGAGAAAGTATATGATATTCCTGGGGGCCAAGGCCATCCATCATCTAGCAAATCGAACACTCACATTCCGAACTACAGCTGTAGTCTTGAGTCACACACACAAACGCACTTATGCACGCACACCCGTGAATAAAACTTCGGCTCAACGGCCCCCCCCCTTCCTCTCTCTCTCTCTCTCTCTCTCTCTCTCTCTCTCTCTCTCTCTCTCTGACTTTGTTACGTCACAATATACTGTAGAACAGATAAGACGATTGTGATTTCGAGGCTCCGCATTCCCTAACAAGTCGAAATGAAAAGAAAAAATGACTTTTCGAATCTGATAATTAGATTCAAATCTGCGAGGGATTCAAATAAGTGCCCATTCGGGAATTTAAAGTTAACACTTTATAGACTGAATGACCCAACATTAAACAAGTGGCGCCGTTCTTTATAATAAAGGCTGGGATTGTTTTACAATATTTTCCACGCGTGGGCGCACTTGCATGTAAAGCGTCACTAGGTAGAAATAAACTTCAAACAAACCTCCTAATTAAGAGAGCACGAATTATAACACAACTCACTGGATTCACATCAGGAAGTAAACACGATCACGCACGAGCTAAACATGACGAAATCCGCCCCCAAAACTTAGACCCGTGCAACAGAGCCGTCCAAAATGAACACCTACTCATGACGTTCGCTACGCGGCAGGGAAAGAGGGCGGCGTTGATGAGGATGATGATGATGATGCCTTATCTAACTGGTCACGTTATCAGTGATGTGTACGAACCGATGTCTTCGGGTTTTATATTTAACGGTAAGCCTCGAGTGAGAAACGCACGCAATCTCACGCTTTTTTGTTCGGGTTTATGGAAGGAGCCAAGTGAGCATGATAAGGCATTTCCGGTGATGTTCGATGCAAGCTAGGACTGTGTGCGATGAGAAATATTATTATTTATTAAAATAAGGGACGATTCTCACACCACAGGACCGTAAGGAGACACATGCAATCCGAAAATCGATCAGGAAAAAAAAAAAACATTTCTAATATGCGGATGCGGTCGTAACAACTGACACAGTTACTGAAATATTTTTTTTTCTCTTTAACCTTTCTCTGAGCACGGAAACCGGACATTTCGTTTTGAGCGATGGTTAAGAACCAGTAGACGGAGGCGTGAGAAATGGACATTGTTTATAAAGTGTCTCTTCAATTTTATTATTTTGTAATTCTCTCTCTCTCTCTCTCTCTCTCTCTCTCTTCTTCTTTCCTCCTTCTCTCTCTCTCTCTCTCTCTCTCTCTCTCTCTCGTGATCTTGTTTGAATTTGCCTGCTTCTACGATGTATTTATGCATTTTTTTATTTGATTTCTATCCGTCTGTGTTGGAGTCCAATTTCATTATTTTGTAATATCTCTCTCTCTCTCTCTCTCTCTCTCTCGTTTATATATATATATATATATATATATATATGTGTGTGTGTGTGTGTGTGTGTGTGTGTGTATATGTAATGAGAGAGAGAGAGAGAGAGAGAGAGAGAGAGAGAGAGAGAGAGAGAGAGAGAATTACAAAATAATAAAACTGGGCTTTAATACAGACGGACAAAAAGCAATTTCTAAAAAATGTATAAATCGTAGAAGCAGGCAAATCCAAACAAGAACATGAGAAACTTCACAAACAGAAACAGATCAGTTTCCTACATTTTTTTTTTTTTTTTTTTTTTTTTTTTTTTTTTTTTTTTTTTTTTTTTTTTTTTTTTTTTTTTTTTTTTTTTTTTTTTTTTTTTTTTTTATACACCGACTCAAAATATCAGATCCTTTTTCACATCAATGAGACCTATCGAGGGTTTTGTTTAACCACAGAGATGTCGCAGTACGAAAACGAGTCTCTCTTCGCACTCTCCCTCTCGAGCTCATGAACCCCAGCAGAGGAAATTGCTTAACGTCAATGAATCACTATTTCCGGTAGATACGAATAACAAAGAAACCGAAGTTAGTTCGTCTGTGTAGGAGAGAGAGAGAGAGAGAGTAGATCACACGTTACTCAGATTTTCTACCAATAAAGGTACTGAATCAAAAAGAAATTCCTCTTCGGGTTATCGTAACAAAGGAGAAGATGGGTGAAAGCTACCTTCTCTTGTTATATCAACATAAAATAAATACAGTGACCTGAAATGATTATTATGTAAGTTAAGAATGTATTGTAACTGCATATCTAATCCAGATACAGCAACGTTAAAATGATCAGTAATATAGCTTCAAATCGATAACAAAAACTCTTGCAATCAAGAGCGTTCGGAGATCAGCCACGCCCAAAAAAAGGTTCCTCCTCCACCCTAAAGTAACATTCCTCTCCCAAAATCTGATCACTTGTTGCCGCCAGTAACGAGGACCACCTGCGGTAGGAGTTTCAGAAGATTCTCACAATACATTTTGCGTGATCCTGCGCATGAAAGAGGATAACAAGTATTCCAAAAGAAACAAAAGCATCACAACAATAAGAAAGCTCATCATATCAATAACGACTTCAACTCCGTCAAAAACAAATACCTTCGTAAATCATACTACTATTACTTCTACTACTTTTCATAATGATCAGGCTGTAAGAAGTTCATCGCTTACACAAACATAAGGTGTAAGAGAAGTGTATCGGCTTAACTTCAACTACAATGGGAGGTAAAAAATTTTACTGCAAACGATGATGAATAACAACGAATTTTCTGCTACGTAATCTGTATCATATGTGATATATATATATATATAAATATATATATATATATCTATATATATAAATATATATATATATATATACTAATTATAAGATCATCAACCCACTTAGCCTCAGCACGGATTTGAAAGTAATTATAATTACCAAGAAGTCTGGCAGTGAGGGTGGAGGGGCGGAGGGAAGCTGACGCATCGTTCAAGAAAAGTATAACCTACTGCAAGATCACCTCCAACGCTTGGACATTTCCTTCGAGATGTCTGTCTATATAAGTCCACGTTTATCCTTTTAAAGATGATAAGGAGTAGGTCGAGAGAGAGAGAGAGAGAGAGAGAGAGAGATTATGACCTTTCCGACCGCATCGGTTTCCCCTTCCAGCGTAAAAGAGAATAACAGGGTGACGCTCACTCCGGAAATTCTCAAGAAGTCTTTTGCAAAAATTGCGGGCTCCATTTCCGATCATGTGATGCGCCGCGAAGGAGAGAGAGAGAGAGAGAGAGAGAGAGACCATTTGAAATTGACAGCAACATGGTTTGAAAGGTGAATCAGGCGGAGAACTTGGCAGTTGCACTATGAATTAATTGTATTAGGAGAGGGTGGACAGTAATGTGGCAGAAAGAGAATATGAACGAAGGTACAGTCAAGGGAATGAAAGGGGCTAGCAGCTAGGGGCCGAAGGGACGCTACAAAGAACCTTAAATAATGCCTGCAGTGCATCGCATGAGGTCCACTGACGGAACCACCCACCTACGAAGAGAGAGAGAGAGAGAGAGAGAGAGAGAGAGAGAGAATGTTTCTATACAGAGAAACGAAAAACTTTATTTTCTGCATCATGAATCTTTCTCTATTCAAAGTTGCATCATTCCCGTCTCTAACAGATGCATCATTACAGTGTCAACGTGGGGTAGGAATTCACTTCACGTTCATCAATCACGTGGTAATAAACTCGCACTTCATTACCAGATACGACGAAAGCACCGTCATCCACGTGAAGGCACTTGTAACAATATCCAGACGATATCTTACCATCAGAAGGACCGTCAGGAACGACTGACGCAAATTCAGGAGTGATTTTCCCATGCTTGGGAATTATTTGGGGAAAATTCCACATTTCTGAAAAAATCCCAATAATTTAAGTTACCAGAGCGTTGCTCAAGACGGGGAAATGAATGAGTGCCGTGAGAATCTGAACGTCTGTTTGTGATAATGAAAACATCATGAAAACATTATTACGAGATAAGTCATTCTGGGCGCAGCGTTGCTTTGAGGAACTGAAATAGATTATTATTATTATTATTATTATTATTATTATTATTATTATTATTATTACTCGAAGTGAATAACTAAACAATCATAAACAGCATGGCTAAAAGGTAACTGCAAAGCAAGCACTTGCAAAATAAAGAAATGTCTGTATGAGAAAGAGAACAAACGAAAAAAAAAAAAAAAAAAAAAAAAAACTATATATATATATATATATATTATATATATAGTATATATATATATATATGTGTGTGTGTGTGTGTGTGTGTGTGGGTGTAGGGGGGTTGTAAACTACCGTGAATGACTTGAGTCAAAACAGTTTCATTCTTTTTCAATGGCTGTCGACAGTGTAATATGTTTAATAAACTTTTACACGATGACACATTTTGCGATATTCTATCGAGGATTGCCAGAATAAGAGAAAATATCCCTCACTTTGGAGAACCCTATCCACAAGGATTGCTAATTGAGAGAGAGAGAGAGAGAGAGAGAGAGAGAGAGAGAGAGAGAGGAGAGCACGGCAACAGATTATGGCAGTCTTAAGATTTAAACGCTATGCAGCCAGGACTACAGAGGGGTTGTTCTTGACGCATTTTTGTGACGGGAGTGGGAGTGGAGAGTGAGTGACAGACACGAGAGAGAGAGAGAGAGAGAGAGAGAGAGAGAGAGAGAGAGAGGGTTAAAAGATGCCAGAGGCAATAATACAGTTGTTGTCATAACAAAAGCAAAAGAGGTCAACGGACTCATGATCAAGATGGAAGGTTATTGTGGAAACGATGAAACACAATAGACAAATAGAAAGGCGAAAAAGGAGCGGCGGGGAGGAACTATCTGTCTATCCTCCTCCTCCTCCTCCTCCTCCTCCTCCTCACGTTCTTCTTCTCTTCATCTCCAACGGGCGTCTCCAGGGGCACCAGAAGAGGACGGACAAGGCGGCTCTTTGTTGACTGAGATATGCACCGTGGGAAATCAACAGGCTTCCCTCAAATAAGTCCCCTCGCCCTAACCTGGAGTCCTTCGATCTAATCCTTGCTCCCCTAAACACTTAGGTCGCGTCTATACGTTGGCAAGGATTTCTAATCATTATTAGATAAAAATCTATTTCATTTTTAATAAAAATTGATTTTCTAATTGTATTAAGTGATGCATCGTTGAAACACTCCTAAAATCGAAGGAATATCGACTTGGCCTCAACTTTGATAAGTCAGATACATCTACGGCGGTCTGTTGGCAAAACAAAAATCAAATCTGCAAACTACGAAAAGCAATATTTTGATTATCAACAGCGGCGACAGAGACCTTAGAGTGAACGGTCTGACATGAGTGATTGAAAGAGAAAAAAAGAATTTCTGAGAGTGCCTGGATCAACCGACGACACTGGCACCAAAGAGGACGCGCGGAGAGGCATTCAAGCCTCGCTCTGTCCTGTACACTTTTTTCCGCCTCCATCGAAAAGGGCTTGGGTTGTAGGATGCAGAACACAGGCCAGCACTGAAACCAAGGGGTCCCACAAGCCACGTCCTCAAAATACCTGTCTTGAGTTACATGAAGAGGCCACGTCTGAGCGCTGAGTATATATCAACAGGGTGTCCTTTATCAAGCATTATAAGACCGAATTTATACGGCACAGTGATACAGCCAAGACAGAAACCGTCACTCTTCTCTCTCTCTCTCTCTCTCTCTCTCTCTCTCAGCAATGAAAGGCAAACGGTTCTCCGCTATTAAAAGATCGTTGTCACGTACAGGTCTTCAAACATCCCATCTTAAAAGAGTGATGAAGCATTGGCCTGCAATATTCACTCCAGTCATTTTTTTTCTATTTCATTTTGATATTGACATAGGAAACTTCGGCTCCTTGAAATGGGAAAATCTCCAATACATAGACAAATAAACCAAAAAAACGATGCACCATGTATATGAAACATTCGCAATACATCAAACACATCTGAGATTTGATTTGCTTGCTAACCAAGTTTGGTTTTTAAGGCACCCGTACCAGATGCAATATTTTTAAAAGAGGAAAATATACTTCCTGATAAAATATTCGACGTATCGATGTATAATTATTGGTGAAAATTCTGAACTTCATACATCCCCGAATAATAACAAAACCAAGTTAACAAAATACAAAAGTAATACTTAATATGTACGGTATTGTTTTCAACACCACTGATCAAATTGGATTTAAAGGGTAGTTATGAGACCTAGCGTAACTCGATAGTTATCAATGGTAGTAGTGGTAGTAGTAGTAGTAGTAGTAGTAGTGGCAACAGCGGGCCCTTGCGAAGTGCCAAAAATAGTCAGCGCCGTAAGTGGTCGCGCGAGAGTACATAGGGTCACACATAAGCTCTCCCTATAATTAAGACTTTCCTACAAGTGCCACAAGACTGCTGCCCCTCTGCTTTTACCCACAACAAGTGGCCCCTTCATTTATACCCACCCACTCGAGTGCCATCTGAACCACCCACGGGCACCCGGCTCACAGAAAACCTCTTCACGCAAGCAAGGGCGCCCAGGCCGCTCCATTGGTAGTGCTAGGGAATGGGCATCCTATGCAGCACAAAGATGCAGAATAGTAGTAGTAGTAGTAGTTGTAGTAGTAGTAGTAGTATACAATTCTAAATAAAATGCATATCCACTGCTAATAAACCAATGGTTAAGATGAACTTAGTCTATAAAAAAACCTGCACTCTTCATCAAAACTCCTTACAACACAAAATGTAAACATGTAAACACGACATTATGGAGAGAGAGAGAGAGAGAGAGAGAGAGAGAGAGAGAGAGAGAGAGAGAGAGAGAGAGAGAGAGAGAGAGAGAGAGAGAGAGGCTACTACCATTGCAGTCAAGAATGAGTAAACCTTATAGCAAAATACTATTTTCAAAAAATTTCTTTTTATGCATTTCCTTACAATTTCCTGTTAAAGTTGCTTTTATACCCTAGGAATGCTTTCTTTGTCCTCGTATTCTTCACAGATGTTGTACACATTGTCTTCAAGTTCCAAGAACTCTGAAACATAACTTCATGAAAGTGCTGACTGAATTACACTATAAAAAATTACAACTTTAGATATGTATTTTCACGGTATGTAAACCGTCCGCAATACGAGGGAACAAACGACCTTACCCTTGCCTTTATTACAGCACTGAGCTGCTTTGGGGAAAAACAGAATATGCGACGTGCTGCTTAAAAATAACACAGGAAACGGAATGTTCAAAGCTGATGTCATTTGCAGAGGCGATTGATTGTATACAAACTAGGCTTCCCGTCTCTAAACATGATATTGGATCTGGACGCTCCCTGTAGACGTTCCTAGAATTGATTGTATTTCAACTGCCTTCTTAAGGACAAGAATGAGATAGAAAGCGAGTATTTCTTGAAGTTTGGAGGACATGAAAGGCTGGTTATGCTGGGTGAATTAAATGCGTTTATACGTGGCACAGAAAGTAAGCGAATGTTGTTTATAGGTTTTAACGCTTCTAAGAGTAAATAAGAATGAAGATCTTGTGGATATGTTTCAAATACACTTTACCGTTGGAAATTCACGTTTCCATAGAAGGAATATCCTTAGGTATACATGGAAAAGGGATACTGATGAAAAAAAAGTTTGTTAGTTTGAATGTTAGTACAAAACAAAAGGATGTTCCTGGAGGTATATCTGATCATTACCTGGCAGATGCAAAAGCTGAATTAGAAGTTTAAATTGGAAAATACGGGTTGTATGTGTAATTAAGACAGGTGAAGATGATATGAAAATGGATTGGAAGGATGGTAGGCTTCAAGGCAGAAGTGCAAGACGTAGAAGAGGAGGAGCGTGTGTTAATGTTAATAAGGATTATGGAAAAATGAACAAGTTGGTTCATACTATCGTATATCTGAGAATGAAATACCGCAGACGATGGCTGCATGATAAAAGTATGTCACAGACTAGAAGAAGCAAGGTGGTAGTAAGAAGTTTACAGAAAATTAGGAAGAGCACTGGGGTGCTTAAAAAAAAAGATTATAATATTATATATATATATATATATATAGTATATATATATATATATATATATATATGTGTGTGTGTGTGTGTGTGTGTGTGCGTGCGTGTTGTGTAATATACTATCATACATACATATATATATGTGTGTGTGTGTGTGTGTGTGTGTGAAAAACAAAGCTAAGATTATTCACTATGTAAAAAAAAAAAAGGTGTACCCGGTCAATAATATGAATGCATCATGGTGCAAGCAAAGAAAAACTAACCTCTACCAACACCGCCCCCCCCAAAAAAAAAAAAAAAAAAAAAAAAAAAAAAAAAAAAAAAAACCACCGTCCATATCAGAGGGAAACAGAGAGAGCAGAAGTAAGCGGAGGAAGCAGCAGCTGGGCTGTGTAATCAAGGAAGAGGATCTTCCCAAAGGGACTCCTCTTTAGAATGGCGCAATTACCCCTGCCCAGGGTGGAAGGGATCAGCTTCATTAGAAGTCCTTCTGTTTCATATACAAAAAGACACTAGTCTTCGCTTTCTTTTCCCCTCTCACTTCTTTGTGCTATGCAAGATGTTCCCAGGCAGTTGTACGCGAACGCTAACCAAAAAAAAAAAAAAAAAAAAAAATAAAAAAAAAAAAAAAAAAAAAAAAAAAAAAAAAAAAGAGAGAGAGAGAGAGAGAGAGAGAGAGAGAGAGAATGATTTCATTTCGGTTGGGTGATGCTGATTACCTCGTCGAAGACCTCCCATTTCCATGGTACACATTTTGACGGAGCGATGAAGACTAACTTTTGTTCTCTCTCTCTCTCTCTCTCTCTCGCTATGGCCCAAAAGGGTTGATTGACAACTAAGTGCCTAATTCAATCCTAAGGCCATGGAAGAATATTGGCGTTTACTCAGAGTCCACCGCATATCATCCCTCCTCGTCTGATTCCTGAATCCATTACTGTTATCATTAATTATTAGCAACAACAAGTGTTTTTGGAGTTGCTGCATATGTGGGAGAAATCAAACGAATATGTTTTCAGGATAGACACTCTTCCCTACTTTTCGGAAAAGTGTCATTTGGCACTTTAGGCGTGTCAGGTTTCAAGTGCCGATGAAGTAGGGGCAGACAGCGAGCTGACAACCACCTAATCTATGGATGGAACAACAAAGAAGCCAAGGTTGTGGAGCAGAGTAAATTGAAAGATAAAGTTGGCCATCTTTTAGTTACGTTCAGTTTAATTTGCATATTTCAGTTCTTTTCATCTGTTTATTATTAGGTATTTTCCAATGAACACTAAGCTCAAAGTTTATATTTTAATTCAAGAACGTAACTGCAAGAATCCTAGATTTTAGCATTTCAACCAAAACTAAATATTACACCACTAAGTCTTAATGATGCAACAGCACTAATAATCGTCTACAATTCTAATCTTAGCTATATTATATTTATAATTTACCCAAAAGAGTGGCGAGACCACCAGAATAAATTTTAATAACAATAAATCCACAAAATCAAATATTGCAAAATATAACAGTAAATCGATTGAAGAAAGCACAAATTCGAATATACTTATAAGTATAATCATTGGGGATGGGAAAAAAAGACAGTTACGGATGAGATTTATTGTTATATTTTGAAGTTGTTCATCAAACCTCATAATAATTAAAACGGGAGCTGCAGAGAGAGGTTCTACCAAATCACAATTGAAACATTTTCGTTGCTTTCCAGTATATAATTGCCAACTTTCTTTTTGTTCTTCGGATTTAAGTTATTGTGATCAAGTATATTTCCATCACTGACGCTATTACTATTATTATTATTAATTATTATTATTATTAGTGGTATACTGTTCTCCTAGAGCTTGAGTAATAACCGATGAAAGCGTTCGAAGAATTTACACGATGCTTATCAAACAGCGCTGAGAACCAATTTCCTCAACACCTGAGAGCAAGTGTGCCATAATTCATATGAATCTCCTGCTGCTGCCTTTGTTTGATGACTTCACAGCTGTTATTGCAGTTGTGGCTTCAAAACGATCACCGTAAAATAAAAATTCTACACCGATTAATGTAACCCCACAACGTTGTTCGTATATTGCAATCATTATGGTTATCATGTTGATTTTTGTGTATCTATGCAATTACACGCGGCTGATAATGTCTCCACTAGGCGCTGTCAACCCCTGGCCTTTTCCCGGCCCATCTCTGTGAATCAGACGGCACTGGCACCAGACTCTTTGCTGTCGGGACAACTGGGATCAAATTCACGGCAGTGCCTCGCCACGTCCAACTCCGTCGCGCAGAGAGCGAACTGTCTCCTTCGAAAGCCTTTCTTAAGGTAGCTTCTCGAAATGTAACTTTAAAATACAATCAGAGGTCAAGATAAATGGAAAACAATTGACGGTACAAATGGGACACTCATAAAAAAAGCAGTCTGGCTTCCTGGCACTAATGTGTTAGCCACATTGCAACCGTTTTCAGTTATCCCACCATCCCTACCGAACGCGCGGCTGTAAACGGCAGCAGGCGCACACAACTATTTAAAAGTGCTTCGAGCCTGACCGACCGCAAATGACAGACCACTTGACACCCTCTGCCCCTTTTCCTTGTCTTTGCCTCTTGCCTTTCCAAATCACCTGACACCCCATAAGGTGGAAGCCAAGGCACTCACCCGTATCACCTGTCACTCTGTCATCCGAAAACACACAACCGTCTTGGGACAAGGAGCAGGTGATAGGAGCAGAGTTTAGTCTAAATGTGTTCAAACAATTCCTGGGTTGCATTTCAGAAGAAACTAAAGTTAAAGATGGCTTTTGTCTCAACCTCCTTGATTTTTGCCGATACCAGACAACCTGAATTTTGAATTTCACTATTATTTATAGCAGAATTTTAACAACTTCAACCCAATACAAGATAAAGTATACAGAAAAGGATATTAATTACTCAAGTCACATTAGCCTTAAGAAGATCCACCTACCGCTACCTATTTGCCGTGTTACCCATAAAATTCTTTGTAATTCCATCCTCAGTAGCCATTAAGCAATATTCGACACCAAATGGGCCCGTGACATTAATGGGTCGGACCTGACCTGAGCAGGGTTGCCCAAGAATAACTGACAGTGACCTTATATCCTTCACTGGTTACCCATCACACGACCTAAAGCTTCGGTACTATTTAACGCCGAGTGACGGTTTTTTTTTTTCTTTTAATTTCCAAAGGTCCTGAATAATGATGACAGTGATAAAAGATAAGTTCAAACATGTAGTTTATCTCTTCGCCGCCGCTCACGATGACTTTCCGATTAGATAATGCGCTTAATTTATCGGTCCTTAGTCCACTTCCGTTAGCTGGTCGAAGTTACCAGAAATGTTGGTGTGTGATACTATAAAAGAGCCCTCACAGGAGTACTCGCCCCCCCCCCCCCACCCCGCCCCCCCCCCCCCCCCTCTCTCTCTCTCTCCCTCCACCTCTCTCTCTCACACACACACACACATATGTATAAGCGTGACTGTGAGTGTCAATTACGAGTTTCACCTCACTAAAAGCATTTCCATTTGCATAAAATATTCCCGTATTCATTCACAAAAAGCCGCGAGTTTGTTGTTGTTCAGTAAATTGGGTTTCACTACTACACTTCGCAATTACAAAATGATAGTAATTCTGGATACTTTGTAATTACGTCACGCAATGCTGAATCGCAACTTATCTAACAGTAGCGAAACCTCACTATTGTGTATAATTAAAAATCCGTTTTACTTAATATCAAACGCCTGTTTCGCGGACAGGTTACAAACAAAAACACAGATATCGATATCTCAGTGTGCTTACTGAAATTTGCACTACAAGCACCGGAGAGGCCTTCCAGATCAATAACAATAAACAAATGTAAGGATGAAACTGCAGAGGTATAGGCTCCCCATTTTAATTTTTAGACCTGAAATTTTTTGGCATCTCTCTCTCTCCTCTCTCTCTCTCTGTGTGTGTGTGTGTGTGTGTGAAACGCAAACCACCACCAGTAAGACCTCTTAATACGACGGCCACATGTCTCCTTCGAGACGAAGAAAAGTAGGCAGGATTTTTCAAGAAAACTGATTAGACGATGTGTTGTTTATGCTGTTAAGCTGATAAAGACTACTGACGTGAAGGAGGTACTCGACAAACTTCGGAAATTCTCAAGAACTCGAATCTCCCTCCCTTGGAGGTTTTCAAGTACGTCCACTGCCGGCTTCTAAGGTCATCCTAATGGCGTTTTCTTTTTCATTTTTTTTATAGTCTACTTTCTAGCCATTGTCTGGTACTGTATCATTCAGTACCTCTTTGGGTTTCAAAACTTGAATGAGGCGAAGTTTAAAAAACGAATACAAAAACTATTACAAACAGAGTGGAAAAACGTAGTAGTTTCATGTTCACATGACCAAATTCGATTTAACAAATAACTTGATAAATATGACTAAAAATTTCTATAAATCAAAATGCATATAAAGGTTTTATATTTCTACGGTCAAAATCTGCTTAACAATTAACAATAAATATGAAAACAAGTTTATAAACCATGAGCAGACATACAAGTTATTATATTCGCCAGGCCAAATTCAGTCCAAACAAGTAGCTTGTTACAACATGAAAAAAGTGATTTAAAAACTTTAAATTCTTCCAATTTTTAAAACCTTCAAATTCTCTCATTATTTAAAACTATAAAATATTGCATTATTTAAAACTACCAAATTCTTTCATTATTTAAAACTGTCAAAAGCTTTCATTATTTAAAACTGACATCCTTCATTATTTAAAACTGACATCCTTCATTATTTAAAAGTATAACATTCTTTCATTATTCAAAATTATCAAGTTCTTTCATTATATATTTCAATCTGTTAAATTCTTTCTTTATTTAAAACTACCAAATTCTTTCATTATTAAAAAATGCCAAATTCTCTCATTATTTAAAACTATCAAGTTCTTTAATTATATATTTTAATCTGTTAAATTCTTTCATTATTAAAAATGTCAAATTCTCTCATTATTTAAAGCTATCAAATTCTTTCATTATTCGCAACTACCAAATTCTTACATTTCTTTCATTATTCGCAACTACCAAATTCTTACATTATTTAAAACTATCAAATTCTTTCATTATTCGAAACTACCAAACTCTTACATTATTTAAAACTATCAAATTCTTTCATTATTCAAAACTACCAAATTGTTTTATTATTTAAAACTATCAAATTCTTTCCTTCGCTGAATCGTTAGCGAATCGTAGGCGTTAATGTGTTCAGATGACGCATCGATCTGAATACGTGGCAATTCATCGAAAACAGTCCATTACGCACAGGAAATTATACATTACTGCGATGCATTTGTGTGCTTAAAATAACAATCGGTGACAAAGAACAAAATTACTAGGAGAAAATAGAGAAAAATCATTCGATTAACCGAGACTACTATTTACTTTACAAATATCCAGATGAAGTATCGAGGCGAATGAAACCAAAAATGAAATAAATATTAGCGATGAAAATATTGAAGGGCGAAGTCATACATTAAATTCATTGTATTCTTCACGAACAAAATGAGAAGTCTTCCACTGGAAGTGAGCGCTGAAAGAATGCAAACTGAAATGAATGATGACGACTGGCTTTGACCTTCGTCGAACAGCTGTTGTCAGGCGGACTGATCGAAGATAATTACAATTAATATCAATTTAGCGGTAATCTTATCTAGGCAAAGGAGTGCGTCGCTTCGATAAGCGACCTAAGAACGACAATTGCACCTGAAAGCGAGTCCCGATTCCCTTATAGTTCCATTATAATTACTCGTCTGTAAATCTGAGTGAAATCTGCGCAATTTTAACATTCCCAGATTTAAACGTTAAGGAATTACAGATGGAGAAAGAGGGCGATACGAAGAACTTAGATCTGATACACAGTATTTCAATTTTTTGGACATCGCGAGTGTGAGAAATCTTAGCCACTTAAATATTCATCACCGGAATATACCGAGAACGATTAAAATAAAAACGGCAGTTATTGTATTTCATATTTTGAGTCCATCACGAGAGTGACACTTTCTCTCTCTCTCTCTCTCTATATATAAAATATATATATATATATATATATATATATATATATATATATATATATATATATATATATATATATATATTACAAATAATATAATCCTATTGTAATTCAAACCTCCAAAACACACCACGTATACATATACTTATATCTCCTCTACCTCAAAGACACGCCGCCGCTTCCTGTATTTAATCTCTACGAGCGTCTAACTATCATGGTAATCCGGCGAAAGAGGAAAGGCAATTCCCTACAAAACATGGTTATTAGAATTAAGCCTCCACGGGAGGCCGTCTCATTTGGATTGGACAGTAAGCCCTGCCACGTGGTGTCCAGCGCCGAATAGAGATTTACCTCCATAGGCTTGAGAGAGAGAGAGAGAGAGAGATTGCAGGAAACTGGTAACGTAGACGGAGATAAGACACCAATAATAATGATAATAATATTCAGAAGTGCGCTTATAATGGACGAGAGAGAGAGAGAGAGAGAGATTGCAGGAAACTGGTAACGTAGACAGAGATAAGACAACAATAATGATGATAATAATATTCTGAACTTCGCTATAATGGACGAGAGAGAGAGAGAGAGAGAGAGAGAGAGAGAGAGGAAACGTCAGCAGATAGAACTACGACGAAAATAATAATGCTAATAATATTCAGGACTTCGCTATCGTGGACGAGAGAGAGAGAGAGAGAGAGAGAGAGAGAGAGCTTGCAGGAAACATGTACGTAGGTACGGCTTGTACGGCAATTATTAATAATAATAATAATAATCAGGACTTATTACCATAAGCGTAAGATATCGACGCACTAATAATAATAATAATAATAATAATAATAATAATAATAGAAGTTCCATTTAGTTTCCCCCTCGTCACGCGTGGACATCTGCCAAAGGAGATCCAGTTTCAAAGATGAAACAAAAGGATAAACGCAGACCAAACCAGACATATTATATTTCAGAATAATGGTAGGGTACTTTATTGCTGTTTCACGCGTAAAAACAAGTGCATTTTACGAATACATCCGGGACTTGGATAATCTTAAAAAGGGGTTATTCAAAAAAGGAATGAAATGACTAAGTGAAAATAAAAATAATGTTTTTTATGATACAGGCATGGTAACGATGTTGATAAATTTACTAGATTATTATTATTACTATTGTTATTATTATTATTACTAACTGAAATTCAAAAAATGAAAATGTTTTTTAGGATACGTACACGGTAACAAAATACCAATGTTAATAACTATACCGAATTATTATTAATTAATTATTTAATACATTGTAATGAAAATGTGATGATACGTACAGGGTAACGAAATACTAATGTTAATAACTATACCAAATTATTATCATTATTATTATTACTAAATCGCAATCGATGGTTAAGTGCAATTTTCAAGCGTCTGATAATAATGATTCATGCAAGAACATAACACAGCGTCACAAATGATGACAAACTTAAGCATATTTTAAAAATAATCTAACAATCACGAGTGATTTATTGCTACTATTTGCTCGTTTCGTTTATGAACAGAAATAGGACAGTCGACGACTGGCATATTCCGCCGCAGCCGATAAAAATTGTAAACCTCTCAAGTCATGGAGTGACTTTATCTGAACTGAACTGATTACGGACCCGGCGGAGGTTATACAACGGCTGGGTGAAGATTCTGGCGTATATCGATTACTGTCTTAAAAACCAAAGCCTCATCAAGCAACTAATGCGGACTGCGTTCTAGGTTATTACATACATACATACATACATACAGTACATACATACATACAAACACATTTATATATATATATATATATATATATATATATATATATATATATATATATAGAGAGAGAGAGAGAGAGAGAGAGAGAGAGAGAGAGAGAGAGAGAGACCTTAGGGATAGTTCCACATCGGCGTAGTGAGGATTACCTCTTCGAGGCCCTTAAGTTTTGATAACATAATTTTGACTGAGCTATGAACACTAACCTCTGGACAGATGGTACTCTCTCTCTCTCTCTCTCTCTCTCTCTCTCTCTCTCTCTCTCTCTACAATTTCCAGCGGCGACCCACAACAGTAGACAAACAACAAGAGAATAATTCACTGTTTAGGTTAATAGAGAAATACTGAATTCTATGGGAGGCCACAACAACGTCCCCTCCTCCGTCAGGTTGGAGAGAGAGAGAGAGAGAGAGAGGAGATAGAGAGAGAGAGAGAAGAGAGAGAGAGAGAGAGTAGAGAGAGAGATGAGGCCATTTGTTCGTGGGATTGGCGAGCCCCTTGTGTCCTGAAGTGCTTTCAGTGGTTAATGCTTGTATCCTACTTCCTGCATTGCCTAGACGACCTCTCACCAGGGAACAGGTTAATACCAATATCCTTCGGGCTGGCGACCAGCAGGAAAAGAGACTTTAGCGTCGTCGACCCTTCGTGAAACCTGTTGCTACGCGCATGTGCCAGGTCGGAGTGACTCCATGGAAGGAAGAGGGGATGGGGGAGGCGGGGGGGGGGGGGGGGGGGTGGGGGGGGGGGGGGGGATAGGGGCAGGTGGAAAGAAAGAAAACTAGAGACGGGGTTTTATAAGCGATATCGTTCCTCTGATAGTTAAGCCATCTTTAATTTCTGTCCGGGACTTACATGAGCGATAAGCGTTTAGCTTCCAAGTCGAAACTCTTTAAGCCTAAGAGATTTTCAAAATACACTAAGATTTTCTCCAACACAAAGGAATTTATATTACTTATTGGTGAAGGCAACTATTTTTTATTAAGGGAATTACATTACATTCAAATTAACACTATGAAAACATAACTCTATCAGCTCTTTGAAATGGAAGAGAATGTTGTAAGTATTGTAGTAGAGAACCGGGATGTACCCAAAGTACATAATGACACCGGAAGGAAATGACTTCGTAAACAACACGAAACTAGAGACCGGTACAAATCGAAATGAGTTCGAGTGGAAAAAATCGAGGATAGTTGTCCTTTATTATGAAACGTGAATAGTGAAATCCCTAGACTTCTTGCCTTCAAAAGGGTTTACGTACATCCCAGAGAAAGTGTTTTTTTTTTTTTTTTTTTTTTTTTTTTTTTTTTTTTTTTTAATAAATCAGGACAAGTAAAAGCGGCTCACAGGGTGCATTTATACGTGTCTGTGGTTTGCGGGGTAGATAAGATACAAATGAATAAAACAGATCCATAAGTGTTACAGGTTTAACACAAAGCAGTTACTCTGATGTGCAACGAAGTATTAAGGATGTTGGGGATACATTCATAAAATATGATGCACGCACTCACATATAAACATTTATATACATATATACATTGCATAATCATTTACATAAATTATGAAAACACGTGGTAAATACAAACACACACGGTACTCACCATGATGAATTTCACAGCATTTGATATCCTTAAAACTGAGCAATCTCTTTACCCACACGCGTGCACCACACACTATATATATATATATATATATATATATATATATATATATATATATATATATATATATATAAGGAAACAAGGTTACAGCGGGGACATCAATAATAATAATAAATAATAATAATAATAATAATACTATTATCTGGTGTGACAAAAATCATTCTTACAACAAAAATAACGAATAAAATTAACCCATAAACAGCATTCACCACTTTCCACAAAAGTAACGAAACTATAACCCCCTCCCCAAAGTAAATATTCAAATAAGTATAAATAAAAAAGAGGGAGGGGGAGAGGTGGTTCAAGCCACGCACACGAAACAGCGAAGTTATTATTCTCTTACCCTGGAGAATCATGATGGAAGTTGACGGCAAGTGACAGTCGAGCGAAGGAGGAGGAGGAGGAGCAGGAGAGTAATGCAAACACCACCAGCACTGGGCACCACAGCAGCACACCAACAAATGTCGTCGGTGCACAGACAAAAAGGAAAGACGCAGCACAGACAACGGCCGTGGCGATATACGAGACCGATTCGAAAGAATGCAGGCTGCAGGCAGCAGGCTAGGCAAGCTCTAGGCAGCAGCTCCGTAGCAGTACAATCTGATGCTGATGCTGCTTAGTACTACGGTAGTACTATACTACTTCTACCGGATTTCGTATGTGTGTGTGTCAGAGCCACGCACGAGGCGATTGGAAGTCTCTCTGTCGTGTTTGTACGAGTCTCTCTCTCGCTCTAGTTGCTTTCTTCCACTTCTTCTCGAGAGGATCTCCTCTCTCTCTCTCTCTCTGGCTTGCTCGCTCGCGTCTTCGTCTTTTCTCGGGGCACTCCACCCTCACTCACACCACCATCCCGACTGCTGTCAATTACAATCTACTACCCAGACGTCGTCGTCGTCCACTCGCCCTCTCCTCCTCTCCCTCCTCCTTCGCCACCACCAACACTTATCGCCACCACTGACTTACCGCCGCCATCGCCACCCTCCTCCTCCTCCTCCTTCTCCTCCCCCTCACCCCCATCATCCCTCCGATGTAATCGTCATTCTTCGCTATCTCGGTCCGTTTAGGGATCCCACTACGCAATCGTCTATTACGGAATGCTGCTGCGCTCCTGCATCTTCCTAAGGATGGCTCTCTCTCTCTCTCTCTCTCTCTCTCTCTCTCTCTCTCTCTCTCTCTGGAATACGGGTTAATGAGCCCAATACATTTTTCATGTTACTGTATATTCGCGATGCATTTTAAACAGCCCATACTCGTATGCAGTTTTTTTTTTTTTTTTTTTTTTGCGTGAGAAAGTTTTGCTTGATATTTGTTGGGTTTATTTTTATTTTTAATTAAAAAAATGGTTCAAAAGCAACAAAGCAGATAATATTCACTATCAATAATTCTAGAATATTTCTCGCCCGATACAGCTACGTATACTTTAAAAAAAAACCAATAAATTAATTTTTTTGCGCAACTGAATAAATAAGGGAAAATCTGGTATTCTTATTTCTTCATAGCAAATTACCTCAGTTGTGCCCATAGTCAGAAAAACTACTTATAAATGAGAAGACGAACGATTACAACCTTGAACACATTTTTTCTTTCACTTGAGTCCACTTCCGTGCATTTTAATACATTTTCATCTATCTATTAACATATATTTTTTTTTTTATTAATAAGTGAGATTTCTTCTTTCTATATTTCCCTTCACCCGCTGTACTCCTTCCTAATGAATACTATATTCTTTGGAAGCTTGAATTTCAAGTCAGTGGCCCCGGTGGGCTTGTTCCATATGAATAGGTTTCTGATTCTGAATAATAATAATAATGCTCTAAGAGGTCCACATTAATAAAAAATTTTGCGAGTTTTTATTATTGTGGACCTCCTAGAATATTATATATACTCTCGCGATAGAGTTTATCCCAACTAATAATATAAAAGTAGGACTACTTACTTCAGAGGAAAAAGGAAAGCGGGCCTCTTGGAATGCCATCTAAAACAGAAACGTTTTCCACTTGTGTTCGCAAAACGGCTGAGCCATTCTACAAAGTTCCTTGCAAGCAATAGAATCCTGCCAGAGCGTGGGAGATTCGATGAAGGCACAGCTTCATCAACATCATTAAGAGAATCTTATCTCTCTCTCTCTCTCTCCCCGAGAGAAGTTCGCCGCCTGATCTTCAAGATGCTTATATAATCGTTCTAATGGCAGAGAGAGAGAGAGAGAGAGAGAGAGAGAGAGAGAGAGAGAGAGAGAAGCTTTAGGCTACCGAATCTTTACATACTTACTAGTAGCCAAGTCGCTCGCTTACGCTAACATTATCCTTCCAATTAATGCACGGATCGCACTTTGAGTACCAAGAGGTTTGCTTCGTTTTTTTCTTTTTTTTATTCTTTGTCCGCCTTCGCGGTCTTCTTTTCATGTTTTCAGTCTGGAGTAGTTACTTTTTTCTGAAGTGATTACATTTAAATTCATGTTAAACTCAAGCGTATTCCTTAGAGAT
Organism: Macrobrachium nipponense; assembly: GCF_015104395.2. Lineage (NCBI taxonomy): Eukaryota > Metazoa > Arthropoda > Malacostraca > Decapoda > Palaemonidae > Macrobrachium > Macrobrachium nipponense. Next base: position 43,551,145 of record NC_061094.1, read on the forward strand.
AAGCGACGCTATTTGACAAATTTCAGTGCAGTGTTGAAATTTAAAGTAAAACACAGTTGGCTAGGAAAACATTAATCTGACAAGAACTTACGACATCAAATAATAATTCAACAGATACACATCACAACACACACTTTAACAGTAATCAGAAAAATATATGGCACGTGATTACGTCATATATGCTATATGACGTAACCACCAACATGACGTATGAATACTCGACTCTACTGTTCCAATATCAACAACTCCGCTAACGAGGAGACAAGTCCAGTTTTTCTGAAATATTCTTGAATATGTTATGTTATGTAACGCCCAGAAAATAATTAACAACAAAAGGAGGTTGGCAATTAAAACAAAAAAAGCAAAATGGCGTTAACTACTGCTAAGTAAAAGACAAATTTGCAATAAGACTTGTTTAATTAACTGAATAGATCATTTACATTTAAAACCACGAATAATTTGCAAGTCAGCTTATAAATGAAGAAGAGAAGGGAGGGGGGGGGGGGGGCAGGATTACTTTGCAAGTCAGCCTATAAAGGAAGAAGAGGAGTGGGGTTGGGGGAGAATGGGATTACCATATACTTCCAATTTCTCACCCGTTCAGGCCCCAAAGTAGAACATGATCACATCATCTTTCCCAAAACTTCTAGATTGCAAAAAAAAAAAAAAAAAAACTTTGACCTTTCAGTCCAAACGGAGAAACAAACGGAGACAAAGCGAGAAATCTTTTCTTCTACTTTCAAGCAGCTCAAGTATTCAATGTCCAGTGAGCCCCATAAATCAACAGAATGAAGTGTCTCGGGACGACAAATGACAATAATGGTGCACAAATAAAACCCACGAAATAAGGAGGCAGCCACCGCGAGAGAGAGAGAGAGAGAGAGAGAGAGAGAGAGAGAGAGTCGCTGAGCGTTTTCCCTAATGGACGCTCGCGTGTTTTCTTTTGGCTCTGGAGAGAATTCATCATTCCTTAATATTTGCACGCGAGGGTGCAATTTAAGATGCCATGCCCCATGGACGAAGAGTGAAACATATTTATCTTTCTTTCGCTGTCGCCTTGTGTTCCGCCTTCGCGAGATCGGGTGACATTCCTCCCCCAAAACACACGGTACTTGGCCCCAAGACTTCCACAACACGACGCACAAGGAGAGAGAGAGAGAGAGAGAGAGAGAGAGAGAGAGAGAGAGAGAGAGAGAGAGAGGTTAGGTTTCCTTTCACTGTGGTGTTAACGAAATTAATGCACTGCTAGGAATGCAAAAACATTAAAGAATCTGCAACATAGTACGACTTAATTATACAGATAACGACAACTTGATACGCGTCATCCAGCGCTTAGAAACACCACCAACAGCGCAAAATAAAATGTTTCCAATCACAAAGGAGAAGGAAACTCTGACCACAGATGAAAATGAATGGTCGAACCCCTTACAGGTCAACACCTAAAAATTCCCACAACGAAATTTAAATCATGCGTACGAGCCACTCGTCCAAAAAGATCTTCCTTGGTGAAAGATTTTCTTCGATCTACATAAAATTTTGAACAAATTTCCCTACATAAAAGGAAAAAAAATTTCCTACATAAAAGGAAAAAATTTTTCCTTACATAAAAGGAAAATATTTCCCTTACATAAAAGGATAATATTTTCCCTACATAAAATGAAAATATTTTCCCTACATAAAAGGAAAATATATTCCCTACATAAAAGGAAAATATTTTCCCTACATAAAAGACAAAATTTTTCCCTAATATAAAAGGAAAATATTTGCTCGCACAAGTTTATCTTCAAGTGTCCTCTGAAAACATTTATTAACGGCACATACCCTCTTTGCCTCAAAAAATTTTAATTGTTTGCATATTCGTATGTATTGCAATTTCCTTCTACAGCATATATACATTTTTTATACGATGGACGAACCCTTCTGGAAATGAATACATGTTTTCCTTCATGGGATTGTATATTTAAATTTTGCGTGTTCATATGAGTAACCCATTTCCCACCTAACAAGTGGTAAATATACGAATAAATGCCTATTTGCCCTTTGACCTCTAAATATGACCTTGTTTTCACTCTGCACACGGGCTTCATCGATGGCATATGCCAGCCAAATATGAAGCATCTTGCCAAATATGGCCACGGTAAGCCTCTGGACCCCAGTAAATGGCAAGACAGACAGACAGACAGACTGACATACACAGGGGTCAATTATTTGATGCTCCTGGAGAGTCAACTATGGCTGTAACAAGACAAAATCACCAACTAGCTCAGACTGTAACTCTTACATCAAATACATAACCTGCTTACCTACCAAACTTCCACAACACTAGCCACTTAACATAACCACACACAAGGTTCATCATAATTATCCACTTGCCTCAACTGCCAACTTACTTCCATTCCATAAACATTCAAAAAATTGAAAATGTGTACGTATTTAGCTGCTCAGTTTTCAAGATTTCAAGATAATTCAAATCCCATGCATGGAGACACAAAAACTTGCAATTCATGTACTTTAATGAACGAGAAAGGACAATCATTAACACGGTTACCAATCTCAACTGAATCCCTTCCGTTTTCTTTCCTAACAGCAAGAAGCTGCCACTCTCTTTAAATCAAACCAGTAATAATACCAATACACGCATGGATCAAATATTAAACTTTTTTTTTCATACCCAGATTGCAATTTGATCTATTAATGAATACATCATAGTTAAGTCTTTTCTCAAAACGTATTCAAAATCAGTTCAAAAATGACACAGACAGACAGACCTAATCCAAAATAGAACTCTGGCGTAAGTAAGAAAGATAAGAAACACAAGATAACAGATCATAAAGACGAAGATATTTATGAGAATAATGACCTGAAGAATTATTATTACTTCCTCAAGCTTAGGAGAGATGACGCACACTATCGTCATTCTAATCTTACTATTCTGGATCTATTGCTGTAGAAAATCTCTCTCTCTCTCTCTCTCTCTCTCTCTCTCTCTCTCTCTCTGTAAGTTTACACACGCAAATCAGTCAAATACAAATCTGTCAACTAGTGTTTCCACTCGAGAGCACTTACAAAATCCAATCAGTAAAATGTTCCAACAGTTTCTCAGTACTACGTCCAATCCCTTTCTTTTCAAACCATAACTGCATCTTTCCCCAATCCTCTTCCTCATATTCCTCCGTCCCTCACAGCCCCAGCTCCGGCTCCTGGTCAAACCTAGCGGGCCTCTCTGCTTATCTATAGATCCTGCTATCATCCACTTATGCCCTATCAACAGTGGGAAGTCCACGACACAGAGCGAGGCTATAAAGGATCTGTTATCTGAATTCTACCCGAGAATTACGGGTCACTGGATAACTCGCGAGAAAGGGGTTCCAACGAGATCGAATTCTTTGGCAATCGAGTACTTTTCTTTCTACGCTTTTACCTGTTTACAATATACATATAAACACACACACACACACACACACACACATATATATATATATATATATATATATATATATATATAATGTTAATATATTAATATATGCATATATAAATATACATGAATATAGGCTGTGTGAATGTGCGCTTTTGTGAATGTAAAATCCTATTTCCAAACAAATGCACGAATATCAAGGAAAGTTCACTACTTTTTTTTACTTTGAGCGCAATTCCTGCATATGAACAGAGAAAAAAAGTATTCCAACTTTTCCCACCATACCAGATACCGAACCGGTGTAAGATTTCGAAGGCGATAACGTTGTTCTTTTTGGATGGCACAACAGAAAAAGGACAAGATTGAAAAAAAAAGAGAAAAAAATTGGAAAAGGAACCGACGAACAAGAGACGACGAGGGTCGATTCATTTCAGGTTCCTGAATTAATTCTGGCCTCTCTTGGGTACGTCATTCGCCAGGGTATAAAGTCCAGTGACTTGGCTAAATCCTTTGATGATGATGTTCCAAGACTTCGCATCACGAGAATCTTGCTGGACGGTGCTCAGAGAGAGAGAGAGAGAGAGAGAGAGAGAGAGAGAGAGAGAGAGAGAGAGAGAGAGAGATTCCAAAACACAGCACTGCCATAATTGTAGTGTCGCACAAGAATCTTGCTGGACGGTGCTCAAAGAGAGAGAGAGAGAGAGAGAGAGAGAGAGAGAGAGACAACACTAGTTTGGAGTATAAGAATTTGATTAAATGTAGCTTTACTGGCGTCAAAATTATTTGGGTTACTGATACCGTCAGAAATGTGGGAACATCTTATGAATAGCTCAAGAAAGGTTTCATCTTGGTAGGGAGAGGATTACAGGATTACCTCGTCGAGGTCAGCATAAAATGTACTTATATGATGGTAAACATCTCAATTGAGTGCTAATGACTCACTTATGCCTCTTCCTCCATCTCTGGCCTCGTGACGCAGTGTTAAGTATTTTTAAGAACGCCCATCTCATTCCCTCCTCGTCTTGGGATCGAATCTGGGTGCTCATTTTGTGTTAGGGCTTGAGCGAAGCGCTACATAATGAGAATGTGTGACATAATATCAATAATGAGGAATTTCAGGGTGATTCCACAACAGCATTTCTCATGGAAAGCAAAAGTCATGTACATACTCCAGCATCATTTTGTGGTTCTTGTCTCAAAGTAAAAATTGTGAGCTGAGATGATGAAGATGACCACCCCAAACAATGCTTGATAAACGCTTGTCATTAGGAGACGACTCTCAAACAAAAATTGCTAAAGCTTTTATGCTAAGTTTATCTCCATTTCATGATTTCAGCTATCATTTTCCTAAACGTCAGACAAACATCATCATAACAATAAAACTCGGAGGGGAACAGAGGTAAAGAGAAGGGAGGAACGAGATGAGGAGGAGGAGGAGGAGGAGGAGGAGGGAGTGAAAATAAGGCCGAACCTTTCTCTCGGGAGACCCGGAGATTAATTTCGTCGGAATTACAGAAGTGACAAACACGAGATTTTATAACGGGGTTCTTTTCCTCTTGTCCTTTCTTTGACGGGGGAAACCCCAAAACCGAAACGATGACATCCTTACCCTTCTTGGCGTGTTACTGATTGCCTAGCGTTGATTTCTACTATTTCTTTTCCTGTTACTTTAAAGACGGGCGAAATATTTATACATTCAACATTAAGGCATAACGTCGACAGCACCTATTTTTATGTTACTGGCTGTTTTCCCAAAGAAAAAAAGATGAATCATCATCTGCGGTCGTAAATAAGCACAAAACCTACATCTGACGTAAACACCGACATGCCGATATCAACAATTGTCACTATCAGACCCACTTTTATTTTCGTGCCGTTACATAACAAGACCGACTCGGGACCACAAGGTCATCAATACAATTGAATACGACAGATTTTTACAATTATTATTATTATTAGCTTTCTAATGCAACGTGTACAAACACGACAACAAAAGTCCAAGTGAAGATGCAATCCATATACTACCTCAAAGCAATTCTCCTTGTATTTAACAATTCACTTACATTTTCATCTCTTAATTTATAAACTTGTTAATTCATTTTTTTCTTGTCTCATAACCGATCTCTTATCTGTATTTCCTATTACCTTCTGTTGCTTCCTCTAAATGAACAAATATTCTCTGGAAGCTTGAATTTCAAGTCAATGGCCCCTTTGGTGGGTTTGTTCCATAGGCACGGAGTTCAACTTCTGAATAATAATCATAGTAATGCGCGCGAAAAACACAAAATCACCTCACTGTGTTCCGACAAGGTAAATAGCCCACACCACTTACGATTGGCTGAGACACACGTCCCTGCGGGGGACCTTCGTCCCGTACACGTGGTGGGATCTTGTAAGTCCTAGGGTTAGCATAACGGAATTGGCCTGACCTGCCCTTTTCTTCACCCCCCCCCCCCCCTACCCACCCCACAATCTAAAGGGGCATTTGAAATACAGAGTAACAACGGGTTTGAATAATTTGTGGATGCAGCCTTGGTAGCTTCCTTTAAAATTATAAAAATTTCCCTAACACAAGCTCCAATAATAATAATAATAATAATAATAATAATAATAATAATACTGACTTATGAATCACTGATGAAAAATCGCAAAGCAAATAAGAAAAATATGAACCAATGAATTTTCCATTAGAGTAAAATATCAACCCTTTTCAATTATACGATATCGAAATCATACAGCAAATACGAAATAAACGAACCGACTGATTTTCCATTAGGACAGAATATTAAATCCTGTTCATTCATAAGATACAAATGAAAGGGATTAAACAATGGATTTTCCATTAAGATGAAATATTAAACTATTCTCAATTATACATGAAATTACACAGCAAATAAAGCAGAAAATTACCCATGGAATTTCCATTAAGATAAAACATAAAAACCTTTTCAATTACATTCGTATGATACTGAAACCATACACCAAATACGAAATAAACGAGGCAATGATTTCAGCAGAGTAAAAAAAATATTCAACCATTTTCAATCACGATTTTGAAATCATATAAAAAAAAAAAAAAAAAAAAAAAAAAACAACAACAACAATGGATTTTCCATGAAGATGAAACAAGAAGCCCCTTTTCAATCAGAAGATGCCGAAGCCAAGAAGGAAACTGACGCGAGGGGCGCCCTGTATAGGGATGCTGCTGAAAGTCCGTGTCCGTTTCGGCGTGTCCCGCGCATATCCGTTTCCCGTATGAAGAAAAGATGAGGGTCGCCAGGCGCATTATGAGACCTAGTTACGAAGACTCGACTGACTTCAATGCCTACGTGCGAGAACCAAGTACATGCCCGCCTGCAGTCGACGAATAACAAGATATAGATAGATAATAACATAATAGACGGCACAGGGAATGGGAGATTGGGGCGGTGGGGTTGAGGGGGTTTGAGGGGGGCACATGGGCATGGTACCTGGGGCAAGGTGGCATTGGGGGGGTGGGGGGGGTTAGGGGTTCGTCCGAACCACCTTAACGGCAGCAATTTCACTAACAACCATCAAAGGTCGTTGAAAAGGCTTTTACGCTGACCATGGCCTCCGGGGTTATAGGGTGGTCGGGGTCCTGAGGGGTTATGGGATGGGGGTTTCCCATCCAACCCCCATCCTGGACAGACAGAGGATTCAATCTCACAGTCCTCTTCGAAAAGTGTGTGTGATTATTCTATTGGTTTTCATATCCTCGTGCTGGTGGAAGCGGATCCCATCCAAATAATTCGATGCCCGTTAAATTCTCTCTCTCTCTCTCTCTCTCTCTCTCTCAAGCAATCACTACCCTCGCTTCATTCCTTCAAAGTTATATATTCTCATCGCTCGCTATTACATCCTTCCAACCATTAAACCTTGTATCCAGAGAGAGAGAGAGAGAGAGAGAGAGAGAGAGAGAGAGAGAGAGAGAATGGAACAGTATGAAAATTCTCTTTAACAAAAGGCGGAAAAATATCATGATACTGATTCTCACTTCCCTCATTCTTATTCCTACCTAGGTCTTCTCTGCGACTGTGTTCGACAAAGAAATTTACTTGCGCTTCATGTCGATTACAACGTGTAAATCTAATTTTTTTTTAACCTATAAAGGACGTTCAATGAGCATGGGATATCATCGGACAGGGCCGATGGCTTAATAGCACTCTCACAGGCTGAATGACACGATCTGGGTGCACAGCTCATTTCCATATGCATTCCGAACTCAAACATTTTAAGACGATACCTGTATAGATGATAAGGGCGGGTGCTCGTTGTTGTCTCATGAATACATTAGCGTTTCCGTAATTCCCAAACGAAGACATCCACGCATTTCAAATATAAATCAACACGAGGAATGGAATGCCATGAAGGGAAATAAATAAATGCAGAGAGAGAGAGAGAGAGAAGAGAGAGAGAGAGAGAGAGAGAGAGTCACAAAGGGTCTTGGATAATACCGTAGGACGGAGACAAACAACAATAATAACGGCTTAAGTAAACACATCGCCTACAGCAGATAATGGACCGGTAGTTGTCGCAGGTACCATAGAGAATCACTAAGGTCAGGGGGGAAGGCGATGTTGGAAGGGGCGTGCTTTGGTTATTATCATTCTCTCTCTCTCTCTCTCTCTCTCTCTCTCTCTCCTCTCTCTCTTCGCTCACTATAACATTTCAAGGACATAAATTTCATTGCAAAAATTCATCAAAATCATTTCTTGTTCTTTCAGTCTACTAGTTTCCTTTACATGAGCTTTTACATTTACGAGATTCATCTCCAGAAAACAGTCATTAGATCTTTATCTATAATCTTTAAAAAAATGTATTCACTTGTGACTAATCATAAGAAAATATTCACCAGAATAACAGTCAATTATTGATGATGACCAATTTTTAGACTTCATTAGAATAAAAGAAAAATGAATTCATTTCATAAAGTTCTCCTAAAACAATACTTGTGACTCCAATATTGTTATATAATTGGATTTCCAGCACGCCTGCCAATCCGATAAGCTTAGGAAGGCTTCACTAGGAAGGTACATTGGCTTAGAGTAATATCAACGACTCTCCGGTGACGAAAACATACGTTCTATTGGGTATTTAATTTATTATCAGTGCCATAACTCCCGTTCAACCCATAGGCAGCTTTTATCTCTCTGCTCGGACGCATTTTCTTTCTCTTCTGCGACTTTCACTGCCTCTTACGACCAAATCTTAATGAAAAGATAAAATCTGAAACCAATGAAAAGATAAACATTGTAACCAACGTCAAAGATGTTATCGTCATCTAACAAAACGATTAAGACACACTATGGTAAACAAAGAGGAACTAACTAAAGCAATGGAAAGTACCAGTTCAATTAAAAAAAAAAGAAGTGTAACGAAACACTGCGGTATGCACATTGAACAACGCGAGGGGACAGGGGAGAGAGAGAGCAGCATAAGGGAAAGGAGGCAGCAGCAACAACAGCATTGTAATTGTAGTTGGAACACTTGGCCATCTCGTCTCTCTCTGCCTTCTTCCAAGATGGCTGTCATCGGAGCAGGGGAAACAGGCGTTCTAGATTAATTGGCGCACGCAGCAAAATGTCAGTGTCGTCAGAAGATGGCTCATCGAAATCTGGGACTGACTTAGATTAGAGAGCCAGAAATCAGAATGGACAAGTGAGAGAGAATGCGCGAAGACTGAGAGAGAGAGAGAGAGAGAGAGAGTCTTCAATGGTAACTGACACCAGCAGAAAAAGAGCGAGAAAACAAAACGCCTTCGTGGTCGTATCACGCACAGTCTCTTCTCCAAACTCACTCTCATTAATATCGGAGCCGCCGTTTGAAAAAAGCTACTAGGGTGGTCGGCCGTCTCGCTTTCAGCACGGCAGGGAAAGAGAGCAGAGTGAATGCAAGAAAATGTGATAACAGAACAAAGACAGTTAGTAAAAACTAAATAATGATAATGATAAAATAAAACAAAAACTAAATGCCAGCTATTCACATATTGGTAACAACGTCACACTCCTCTTTTACATAAAAGGCAAAATAACTATTCTAACCCCGGTGTAATTTTGAAAAACCCTTTGGGAAGCAAAGGATCAACATCCATATGGGAAATATATTGTTCGCTGTCTCCAAGTGCAAGGAGATTTAAGTTTCCCATGGTAAAAATAAAGACAAGTAAATAGAAAAATGTTTTACCCATACACATGGTGGAGTAGATGAGTCTGTGTGTGTATATATGTATGTATGTATGTATGTATGTATGTAGGTAGATGCCCAAGTCACGCATGCACCAAGAAATGGGAATATCGTGTTAAATATATATATATATCTATATATATATATATATATATATATATATATATATATATATATATATATATAATCGATGTTTACATAATGATTATATAAATTTTATACAATGAAAACATTTTTAATGCAAACGCTCAAGCACACTATAAAAAATTAGGGTAGTGTCCCAATGCACAAAGCAAGCATCCAACACAGAGGGCCAAAATTAAAGACACGGATGTTCGTGCTTGTGTATCCTCACTGTTTAACGAACATGTCTTCAAAACTACTTCTAAACAAGAAGCAGGTCTCGGTGAGTCTAATTTGTATTTTGTCCATTTACACAAATGTTTCCGTCTCTTCCGTCAAGAACGAACTTTTGTACTTGTGGTCTGACGCGATAAGGACGCAAATTGAGGATAATTTTTTTAAGGTTTCAAGACACCAGATAAGTGGCACTACAAGAGATAATCTCTGTCTCAGTAATGCTGTGAGAGCATCACGCTTTCACTGCAATTCAAAAAGTCATAGAAGATTAATTTTCTATAAGTTTCTGAACATTATTATTATTATTATTATTATTATTATTATTATTATTATTATTATTGGAGAAACAAATCCACAGCTATGTAAATGTACATATATTTAGATTGATAAGGGGAACCGAACAGATTCCCGAAAGCTATCCTTAAAGTTTTAAATTTAAATATATGTACATTTACATAACTGTCGAATTGTTTCGTTCTATTTGAAGGATTTTTTTTCTTATTACTATTGAGGATTTTTATTTATCATCATCATTATTATTATTATTATTATTCAGAAGATGAAGATGAGCCCTATTCATTCATATGGAACAAGCCTACATGGGCCACTTACTCGAAATTCAAGCTTCAAAACTGTATTGTTCAGTTGAAAAAAAATTGCAGAAAATAACAGGAAATACAATAAGTTATTAGAAGACAAAGTATAAATTAACAAACCAATCAATCAAACAAATAAACACAGGGCAATAAGAAGATGAAATTACGGAACATTACAGTTAACTGAAAATTACTCTACCAGGACAGTTTTCAAGAAGCACCAAATTAGAATATATTATGCTTCAAAGCCCCTGGAATTTCATTTGCCTCTTAAGTACATTCTAAGTGCATGTACGTACACACATCACTCATACATATATTGATATACACACACGATATTCCTCTGTTTTTCCGAAAGGGTCCCCGTGAATTCACGTGAGGCCAACGGATCGGAAGGTTATCGGATTACTTCCCACAGAGCTTGATTTAGTTCTCTGCAGAAAGCGACACTCGCCGGTCAGTTCAAACGAATCCTTTAAGCAGCCTCTAATCATCGCGGAATGCTCCTAATCACTCCTTCTTTTCCAGCTGTAATAAAAGGTCGCAGCGGTATCCTAATCCACTTCGAGTTCAGATGATCCTTCGACCCCCTTGATCGTCTCCCCCCTCTCATCCCCCACGCCCTCCCCCCACCCCTCCCCTCTCCATAACCAACACTTCCCCAGGCATTTTGTTTTCTCTTTAAGCTCTTAAACAACTGCTACATCGACAATTTCTTTGAAACTGTTGACAGAGAAGGAAATGCATAAATAAAATGAATATCAAATGCGATAAATTCACACTCGTACATACAAACAAACATTCATTCAACGTGATTATGGTAGCGCGGGTTCGTTTCCCGCTACCGGACGTCATAATTTCTTCATATTTCTTGCACTTGGATCTTAAAGCTTTGTAGTGAAAAGCGTATCCAAGAAACCGCGAAGAATTAGAGATGTTAAGAATGGCACTGTGACATTATTATATATATATATATATATAATATCTATATATATATATATAATATATATATATATATATATTATATATATATATATATATATATATATATATATATATATATATATATATAAATATATATATATATATATAATATAACACATAATATATATACCCACCACCGGACGGTAAACAAGAAATACACATACATATACGCGCACGCACAACCGCAGAATTAAAAATAAAATGCCATAAACATACACACACCACACACACACATACACACGAAACAAGCACGGACAGACGAAAAAAAATACCGACACACTTAATAAAACACGGACAGTCCGAGTCCGCCTCTTAAAAAAAGGAGATAAGTCGTAGTTAAAATTGTTTATTAGAATCTTTATCGTGAAATGAAGTGATAAGGCTTCGGCTTGAGGCTCTCATCTGACTAAAAGCTGTCGAAACGAAGTGGATAAGTGGCAGGGATACATACAAATATATATATTCGTTCGCCGGATGTTGATAACATCCTCTGATAAGGATCCCCAGTCTCTCGAGCGTGTTGCTCGTGCAATCACCACGACCTTTGATGTTTGTGTGTTAACTGGCAAGTGAATAATAATAATAATAATAATAATAATAATAATAATAATAATAATATTAATTAATTATTATATTATTATTATTATTATTATTATTATTATTATTATTATTATTGTCTGCTGGAAGTAAAGCCTCTTTTAAACATGTTTTGTTAAAAGTAATTGCTGCCTCAGCTGCGTTAATTTTATAAAGGTTCTTCTCTATTTTTCTATTCATTGTTTCTAATCAAGCAACAATGAGAAAACAATGATTAGAAAAATAGAGCAGAACCTTTTATAAAATTAACGCAGCTGAGGCAGCAATTACTTTTAATACATAATATATTATTATTATTATTATTATTATATTATTATTATATTATTATCATCATCATCTTGGAAGAAGATCCGCTTTGAGGCGAACTTCGTTGAAAAGAATGGCACTACGCTGAGCTTATATTTCGCCTTCTCGACATGGCGAATTAGCGTCTTCGTTTCGGCGGGTAATTATATATTCCTTGCATATAATAACCTGGTGCATTCACGCCTCTCAATGGCGGCAATGCCTACCGAAGCGCCGGAATAATAAATTGGAATTCGGGCAGCTGCTTTATAATTATCAATCTGCCTGCTGATACGAGGAAACTTACAAGCGAAGTCGAGAGCCATTCATTTTAACGAAAATAATAATAATAATAATAATAATAATAATAATAATAATAATAATAATAAATCTGTAACTTTATATTCTCATGGATCTATTAGCTCTATGCTACGTGCTTCATGTTTTTATGGGGTCCTGTAGAAGGCAACTGGATTCCTGAAACATATGACGTGTCAACAAACAAGAAGGGGTCTTGCCTACCTCTAAATTCAAACGTACCAGAAACGACAATCTTACAAGTTAAATAACTTAATCAAGCTCTCGAGCAACTTCAATTTACCGAGGGAAAGACCTAAAGAACTCGACACAAAAACGTCAAGTTGCGGCGTCTAATGAAATTTGTCATGAACGCCCCTTTTGCAGGCAGGATAAAAAGCAGTGGCGTGTGGATGTCAGGGCTAAGGCCGCGTTCATGCAGATGGATGCGAATTTAATGGGGAAAATGAAAACAGAGGTTGTTCGTCTAGTCCCAGCGCATTCAAAAGAGAAGCAGAGCCTCGGGTTTCATTTTTCTTAACCACATTATTCCATTTGTCTACGCAAGCGCCGATAACGATAAGATAAAGGATGTATTTAATGGTACAGAAGCAATACGTTAGTGTATAAATGATGTACTTTATTGTACGATGAAGCACGAAAATGTATAAGTGCATTATCGGAATTTATGATGCACTGAATTACAATCGAATAATATGAAGCAGCACTCGTTCATTTTAAACCTTTCACTAAACATATATCACAAAAATTTAAAGTAGGGAATTACGTCGATATAGAATTTCAGTGAGACGAAGCAGTATGTAGAGAACGGTAAATATACCACGTGAGCTGTATTAACAGGTTACCAATTTTTAGAGGGGACCAAAAATCATCTATGTATTCGTTTTCTTCATTCATGAACATCTTGCTCAATGCCTATCGGTGACGAATGGAAGAATGATCTCTGTTTATAGCTATGTATTCGTTTTCTTCATTCATGAACATCTTGCTCAATGCCTATCGGTGACGAATGGAAGAATGATCTCTGTTTATAGCTATGTATTCCGTTTACGATAGAGGAGAGGTGTGTGTGTGTGTATGGAGAGGGGACAGGGGAAATGGGAGAGGGGGGGGGTCAAGGGGTGGTCGCCAACCTGTCGATTAGTCTGCACTATATCACAATAAGACTGTGGAATCAGGGACTTCACGAAATTCCTTAAATTTCCAGGGAATTCCTGAAATCACTATTTCACATAGGGGACATTTAATCCCTAAGGGAATAGTACTAAACACGGCGAAAAGCGATTCATCTGCAGTTCTACACTGTTCCGCCGTGTTTAGTACTAGCTCCTCGGGGATCAAATGTTCCTAAGCGAACTGGTGATTTCACGAATTCCTTGAAGATTTCAGGGATTTCGTGAAATCCCTGGTCTCACAATCTTACTGTAACATCCATAAGTATACGAAGCTAATGATGTTGCGAATGTTTTCTGCGCTAGCGGTTCACCCCTGCATCACCAAGTAAAGGGTTCAAAATTAACGACATTGACTTATGTCCACTACATTGTTGCTTGCAGCTAATGATATTGCGGTTTGATGTTCGTGACGTTACTTGAATCAATCTCATCTAGCTGAGGGACTTACGTATTTCAAGTTCTACCGAACGCTGATGTATAACTTCTAAGTTTATATTTCCTTTTTTATTAAAGAAAGGGTGAAAGAACTGCAAAAATCAAAAGAGTAAATTCTTGCTATTTAACCTACCAAATACAACTCCACCACAAGTTATTAAATTTGTTAGCCTTGTTTAAAAAAAAATTCACAACATGAAGCAAACTTTTAATGATTAATATAAAAAACCCACTTTGGTAATGATTCCATCAATGGGTCCCAATTCCCGATGAATTTTTTTTATTAAGTTTTCTTTATTATTACTCTAGTGAAGGGAAAGATATCAATGCGTAATTATAATGCATATTTAGTTAGGATAAAGATTAATGTAATGAACTACCAATAAAGTTTGTGAAATTAAATGTTTTGTTTTCAAATCTGTCAACAGACTTAATTTTCTCTTACTTATTTTAATAAAATTTAATAAAATTTCAATTTACTTCGATTCATTACTGAACAGAAACTTGACTGTCCGATGGACACAGACAAACAGATAGAAATTAGAGATAAACAGATACAAATCAAAGGTGTCATGATTAAACACCTATTTTCAGTTAGATACTAAACTTCAGTTTATAAAGGTGAATGAATAAACAGTTTATGACGTCAACTTTGTGCTCTTGGGTTTTACAAATGATCCTGTCCGGGACCTCAAGAATATCAAGGACAAGGGTATCTGATTCCGAAAGTCCTTTGAAGGCAAATGACCACTGAATGAGAGAGGACTGAATAAACATTGATTCCATTTAAATGAATTAACTCTGGTGATGTGGCAGTCTACGATATTCAAACATCCTAAAGCTTACTGTCTTTCCCTTAATCTGCTCAAGTTTTCATCGATTTTGATTTTCTAATCGTACTCGTTTCTAACAAAGTCTTCCATAGTTCCTGCTTGTAAAAGACTGTAATGTTTAACTATGTCTTTCATAGTTCCCGCTTGTAAAGACTGTCATGTTTAACTACTGTCTCTTCCATAGTTCCTGCTCGTAAAGACTCTTGTTTAAAACTATGTCTTCCATAGTTCCTTCTTGTAAAGACTGTCATGTTTAACTATGTATTTCATTATTCATGCTTGTACAGACTGGAATGTTCTACATTCTCAAAAAACAGCAAGACACATTACCTAAGATGTAATTCAGCAAGATCCCTTTGGAAATACACAATATTTTGCTATCTTTTAACATACAGACTTTCCCATCAATGAAGCTTTTACCCACGAAGAAGAAAACACCGGAATTAGGAAACCCTCAATGCCAAGTGACTGCTCTCAGTCTGAACGCCTTGAATTCTATTATCTCCAAAGTGTATCAAGCTTTACTTGATTCACTTCTTCAAACAAAGTGGACCCAACTTCACCCTTTCAAATCACCCTACGGCTCTGATAAATATAGGGCAGAGTCATGCTGCTTTTGGGGGTCAACTTATGTGGAACTTTGATCAGGGTACCGCAACGCTTTGGCATGTGAAATTTACCCGGAGCATCAGTTCTAATCTGCCACACCATAATGGGAACCTACATTCAGGAAAATAGGACTCGGACGTTTTATCAGTGGGACCCAAGAGTTCACGCTTCGGTGAGGAGTGAAAAGTTGGCAATAAAATATGAAGCTTACCAAGATGTTCCACATATAACAAATCGGGGCAAATCTAAATCATTTTAACTGGAAAGGCCGAGGGTTCACCTTCCCTTAAAACGTGTTGATTCGTGGTGAGACTAGCTGCTGAGCAAATTGCTAATTAGGAAGTGTTCTTGCCAAACGGAATGAGGCGAACAAACACAATGATGAAATATCTCAGAAATATTCAAAAGCATTCCAAATACGTTTTAGTGTAATAAAATTTAAATAAAAATTTAACGGATGTTCCTCCCAAAAGTGAATTAACACACTCTACCAAAATCTTATCTTATCCAGAAAGTAACACGAATAAACAGAGTGCATCCCTTTCTAAGGAGCATATTGTACTTGTCTCAGGCATGGATAGATCTCGGTGAAATGAAAGCTGGAACTTCCTCGTTATATATATATATATATATATATCATATATATATATATTTATATATATATATATATTATATATATATATATATATATATTTATTTATATATATATATATATAAATAGTCCTTACATCATAAACGCAGCAAACGTTTAAAATAGACGTGGAATAAAACTATTTTCCGTAAGCGGAAAACAAAAATGCGAAATTATAACAATTGACACAATGCAAAACACATTCTAAAATGAGTTTTAAAATGTCCTTAGCAACTACAGTCCACCTCGTAAAAAATGTGGACATAGGCAGCTTTCTTCAGTACCTGTAGAGTCTATACTCCAACCGACCCCTCCCTCTCGCGTTTTTATAACAACTCTGAAATGAAGTAGAATGATTGGTCTCACCGTATCCGTATGGCACCAGGAACACCATGCTGCTCTTTCTGCTAAGCCTCCGGAGGTAGTGGGGACGATTCCTTCAATTTCCTCAAAGAAACGGACCAGTTAGCGATATGATATCAGGCTCCCGGATCAAGGGACCTTCCTCCACAGCCTGCCTCTCCCTCTCTCGGTCGAGGGGAGGGGTGGGGGAGAGAAAGGATGAGGAGGAGATAAATCTATTTGCCTATCGCCCTTAACCGGCACCAACCCCATTTCTCATCCTTATCTCCCCGGAGAGAATACGACCGCTGTCAAATATTTAGTTACTTTCATATTGACCAAACATCTTAATCCCCCTACCCCGACCCCTCACTCTATTACACACTCACCATTCCGTCAAGCCATCTCTCTCTCTCTAGGACGCGACGACGCAGCAGTAACGTAAACAGGTAAATAATTCCCCCAATTGGTTAATTTATGGTTCTGTTTAGGCTGGAAGGATTCAGTAAATGATGGCTGAAGTGCTTCTGTGGCCGATCCCATCCAGGAAGGCCAACTTAGACAACGGGCTATATAGTAGTAGTACTCTTTTCCCGAGCGTCCTAGATTAACATCTCTGGCAATACTCGGAGCCAGCCGAACCACTGAAAGGGGAAAAAGGCAATTCTTCCGTCCGTCTGTCTCAGGCAAGTCGAGGCATATTGCCATTACCGCAATGTTTTCAAGTCTTCGTTAATGGATCAGAGATTTGCTATATTTTCATTGAGCAAGACAGATTTTTTACTACAATGCTTGTCTATCATTTTTTGCCCAGTTGGTTTTACCTACTCTTTTACACTATACTATATGCCTTTGTCCTTAGTTTGAAAAACGAGCTTCAGAGATTTTCATATTGTTAGCTCATCGTTTGAGGTCACTTTGTTTGAAAATGGGGAAACACACACAGCTGAAGTTTTGACAGTATCATACACTGAGTCATTTTGACTGGAATACTAAATAAATAAATAAATAAATAAATAAACAACAGAAAGAAAGAAAGGATGGGGGTTACGACGGTTCGTCAAAACAGGGACGACTTGCATGTTAAGCTCAGTGAAATGGATTTATTTACTGCTGTTTGCTACTTTGACGACGTCTTTCAACAATTTTGACAAATGCTCTGATTACAAAACATCTTTAATCACTTGTGGAATAAACATACACCCACTTTATTAAACTACGCTTCCGTATATTATCAAGAGAGAGAGAGAGAGAGAGAGAGAGAGAGAGAGATCAGGTGCGGAAGATAGTAAGGTTAGAAGTCAACATGACTTTCCGTCTCTAATTACTGTCCGATGTATGACGAATGCAGCTCCTCTCCTATCCCATAGGCTTCCCAAGTCCCCTGTCAACACCGAAGCTTATCTACGAATTGGATCGCTTACAGATGGCTAAGGGTATTTTCGAGCACTGTATAATCGGCAAAATGAACTGCTTTCGTCAGGGTCTTGTTATTTACAACAAATGTGATAGTTACCTGATATGCATAACTAGGTAAAAGAGAATTGTGAAAAGATCATGACATATCAAAAAGGAATCATGTTTTATTGCAGTGTTATTGGCTGAAAATAAACCGAAAATACGTTAGAAATAAAAAATAAAAATTTGTTTGAGAAATATCAAAAGGTAAAATGTGTATGTAAAATAAAAAAAAAAATTATTTCTTACCTGCCATTTCTTTCTTTATCCACGACATTTAATCTGCAAAGAAAAGAGAAAAAAAGTCACAAGAAAGCATCAAACAAAGAAAATCCGAAGACAGACAATAAAATGAAAGTGCTCTTAAAAAAACAAAATAGACAACAAAAACAGATGCCATGCAAAATTATACCCTAAATTGCATGACGTAATACATCTCTATTCGAGAGATCACCATGAGTTTTTTTTTTTTTCGTCATAATTTTCTACCGCACTCACAAATACGTTAGTATGGGCATAATGAGCGGCGATGTCTCACACACACACGCACACACACACATACATACATTCCCCGTCAGATGAAGATATGACACAGCAGCATCAACGCAGGCAGACTGACTAAAAGCAATTACTGGGACAAAAGACGCGCAGACGCATTCCGCTTCTTAGAAGGCGGAACTCTGAGCACAATGAGGGCATAATATACTCTTACTCTTTGCCAGTTACTTTTTCTTGCTTGTTTGCACCGACTCTTAATCTGGTCTTGGGTTACTTTCTCCCCACCCCTCCCCCGCCCCCCTACCCCCGCCCCCCTTTTTTTTTTTTTTTGCTTAATTTAAAGTGTCTCCGAGTTGTATAAGGCGCAAGGGAGCTATTCTGCTGCAGGAAGAGACTGTTCTGTTTTCATTATTTAATTTTCAGTTGTATGTGCAAGGCCGATATACTCTTCAATTACTTATCCTACGATACTAAGATTTCATGATAAACCGAATGAAGGTCCTCTATCTTATGGACCCGGTGGGATACTTGTCTTTCATCTTTTTCTTATCATTTTTCTGTACTAATCTGCTCCTAGAATCAAAATCTTCGTCATTAATTCTTCACAAGTCACTCTTACGATTTTCATTCCAACTGAGACACAATGACTTCCCAGAGGAAATTTCTTGATCCTCTCTACCTTTTCATCGCTAGAATCAAGTTTCTTATTGATAGACACTATTCATGTTTTAACAGAAAGAACCACAAACACGTTTCCAAACAAGAAACAGCCGTTATCAAATTTAGAGAAACGCATGTAGGCGGGTAACGGACATCGGACAATAAAATTAATTTTTCACAGACATGACCATTCACTCCTACGCTAATATTTGTAAGATCTACACATGTCCAATGCATAATTATGGACGCAAACAGGACGAAATCGTCCATACGAAAGCTGCACAAATGTCACGAACGTCAGAGGGACGATATAGATCTTAACAAAATGACATCAATAGGGTTGTGAGAAATAGCAACGACAATAATAATAATAAAAGCCATAACAAAAGATGTCACCCTCGACCCCTCAAAACGAGAGAGAGAGAGAGAGAAGAGAGAGAGAGAGAGAGAGTCCAATCTTCGGCAATCTTCAAGGGAAGGCTTACAAAGAAAACCATCATTACACAGGAGGCGCCCGTGACAATAGCTGGTGATGCAACTTCGGGCCACACGCCAATGACCTTTTCTTCCACCAGGGGCTTCTCCTCCCCCCTCCTCCTCCCCCTCACCCTCCTCCTCCTCCTTAAATCTTCCCTTCATCTTCCCCTCCCCAGGAGATATATATCCTTTAAGTGAGAAAAGAGGGGACACTACACAAGAGAAAGAAAAAAAAAAAGAGGGGAGATATGCTGGTAGTATTCAAGCGCCTTTATCTTCAAATCTTCTGTTATTTATGCCACTACCTCCTGAGGGGGAGGGAAGTAAAGGGAGGGGAGGGAGAACAGGAGGAGGAGGAGGAAGGAGGAAGGAGGAGGATGGAGGGGAGGAATTGAAATGGGAGTCAGGGAACTACAATCTCAAGTCACTTTATCGCTTCTCCAATTTTTGCCTTTAAATTATTCAAAATCCCCTAAAGAAATGCCATGCTCTTAGCTTTTATATGGAATAAGAAAAGATACATATTCCAAATCTCTAAATATTTAAATGCCCTAAATACACACTAAGCGTTTAGACATTTTTTTTTAATAAGAAAAGGTATATACTTAAAATATCTAAATTATTTAAAATGCTGTTAAGTAATTTTAAGACTTAAGCCATTTTATCTAAAATAAGAAAATTTATACATGTCTACTATTTAAATCCTTTAAAATACCCTAAAAAATTGCTATGCTTTTTAGCCTTCATTCAAAATACGAAGAAGTATATTAGTTTATTTCCAGTCGCTAATAAAACGGCTACTTGCAACGATACAGACAACTGATGTGAAATAATGAAACGAAAAAGAGAACAGGAAAATACGCTAGTTATTAAATCATATAAAATAAAATTCACAAAGATAAAGCAATCAAATAACGAAACACACACATAAAAAAATAAATAAAATGGAGAGGTCAGCAATACACGCAAAGGGGCATGACGCTTTCAAGTAGCATTACAGCTCCTCTTCAATCTGGTGAATGTCAACATCCGTATAACGATGCCAAGAAGAAGAAGACTACTCCTCTTCTTCAGCTCTATAATGAGAGGAATGAAGAACACCGTGGACCTTCTCTCAGGAGTATGGATGTTGACCTTAAGACAACAGAAGAGTTTCTCTATTAAAATGCACCCTGGGGAAGAGGGTGGAGAAACAGTCTTTTGAAGATAATTGTGCAAGTCACATTGAGTATTGTTTGGGGATAAGGAAAGCACCAGCACGAGCATTATTGCATGAAAGATAAGACGTCCCAGTATGCATGCTGCTGACGTTCTAACAAAGCTATGTTATTCCAAAATTGTTAGGACACGACATCTGAAGCGCGAGGCACTAATATCATAAACTATTTAGACATAGAATGCATTATCTGCAATATCTGGCTACCTGAACGTATTTGATATGGATTTAAGACCAAGGAAAAATAGCTTGGATGAAAGTAACTGAAACAAACTTATTCACGACGAATCATGAAATAATTTTTTACTTGTTTCTTCTTCCTTTGACAAGACTTACTCAAAATCGAGTTCAAAATATTAATTAAGATGTTTCAATGTTAGTCAAAACAAAATGTATAAATCTATGACAATTTTAATGAATATTTAATATATACATTTTTTTTCTATGGGGACATTTCGATAGTAAACTGGTAAAGTGCATAAATAGTAATAAATGTCCGTTATGTTTTCAACACTTTATGTAATCAGTAGCTTGATTATTTATATGAAAGCAGCTTTCGATTCTTCTTCTTCTTCTTATTATTATTATTATTAAAACTGCATTATCTTAAAACTCGCCAAATATGGAAAATACGTGAAAAATAAATGGCCCTAATTATACGAATATTTTAACGTAACACTGCATCTGATGCATAATATCTTTTCACACTGATAAATACATATCCCCCAACCCCCTCTCCAGGTGAGAACAAAAAGTTGTATTACCGTGAAAACATTTTATATGAATTAGGTCATATACTGTTTAGAATGAATATCACAAAAGGGAATAAAGCACATCTAGTACTACTAATGTTATTACTACCACCAATAACGATGACAATGACAAGCAACAGCTGTCGATTGCGTACACGTCGAAACTCCTAACACATTATATGTGAAAAAAATCGGTTGAGATGATTTCTTTTATTAATTTGAAAGCCAGCTCTCTCTCTCTCTCTCTCTCTCTCTCTCTCTCTCTCTCTTTCCATATACAGACAATAAGGCTTATTACAGTTTTGATTAACATTTAATTTTAATGTTGAAAGCAAAACGGGAGTTGAGCAATTACCTTACAGTATACAGTGCATGAAAGTGCAACATAATACATGGAAAAATGAATAACTGTTGGGAATTTGTACAAAAACCTAACACAGACTAATATATATATATATATTATATATATATATATATATATATATATATATATATATTATATATATTATATATATATGAAAATATGTATGTGTAATTCAATTAATTACTTTATTCAAATAAGTACATCTAAATTGTTTATGTATTACAAAAGATTAAAAAGAGAGGCGCTGCTGTTTAGACAATGAGAGAGAGAGAGAGAGAGAGAGAGAGAGAGAGAGAGAGAGAGAGAGAGAGAGAGAGAGAGAGTTGAACGGAAATACAGTTCTCAAGAATTGCAAAAAGAAACAAAATTAACTAAATTGTGAAGCTGTGAATTTTATGATATATCTATGTATTCAAATATCTCACATAAACTAAAGAAGCTAAGATTATAAACAAAAATATCTACAACTACGTCAACAAACTGTCTTATCTGTAAAAGTTAAAAACAAAGATGTTGGAACACCTGAACGATGTTCCTACTCGGCGTGTACTTTATCAAAATAAATAAACAAAATAAGAAATAAAAAAGAGAGAGAGAGAGAGAGAGAGAGAGAGAGAGAGAGAGGAGAGAGAGAGAGAGAGAGATGAGAGAGAGAGAGAGAGAGAGGAGTGAACTACATGGAACACCTCTAGGTGATTGAAA
This sequence comes from Macrobrachium nipponense, assembly GCF_015104395.2. Classification (NCBI taxonomy): domain Eukaryota; kingdom Metazoa; phylum Arthropoda; class Malacostraca; order Decapoda; family Palaemonidae; genus Macrobrachium; species Macrobrachium nipponense. The sequence goes on from NC_061094.1 coordinate 43,574,056, forward strand.
GTCTGCTTTTAACTTTTAAAAATAATAAAAATCAATAATAATTTTGTGGATTTCTAATTTGCAACAATTTAATCACAACATTGAGAATTATTATTACTTTTTATTTTAGCAAAACTGAACAATATATACTATGGTATCTGGCCAGTCAAATGCTGAATAAAAGTAAAAAAAAAAAAAAGCTTTCGTTATCAGCACACAATAAGCGCACACTGAAACTCGTGTACTCAAACACATGTTCACGTAAAATTTTGATAAAACAAATCACTTTTCTAGTCGCGAGTTTCAGATTTCATTCTCCTCTCTTGATCTCGCTTATGATATTTTCGAAAATTTCTTGTGTAACATTACCATGAACAAAGGCATTACTTGATTCTTTAAAAATAAAAAATAAAGCATAAAGATGAATCTAAACAAAAAAATAAAGCATAAAGATAAATCTAAAAAAAATAAAGCACAAAGATGAATCTAAAAAAATAAAGCAGAAAGATGAATCTAAAAAAAATAAATCACAAAGATGAATCTAAAAAAATAAAGCATAAACATGATGAATCTAAAAAAAATATATAAAGCATAAAGATGAAACTAAAAAAATATAGCATAAAGATGAATCTAAAATAAATTGAATAAATTAAAATAAAGCATAAGGATTAATCTAAACAAAGTACAAAACGTAGCATGTTGAAATAAACACACGAACAGGGGCATATCCTCCGCACGTTGTTTGGCACTAGGCACTCAATTTATCAAGATGACATACATATCAGAGCTGGATAAGGTCCATGGCACTCGGCAGGTAATAATGTTCACAACACACACGCACGCACGCACACACACATTATATATATTACACAATCGCAATTCCCAATATTATTTATACAAACAAAATTAAACTGTTAAAAGATGAAACACCTATATACAAGTAGTATCATTGTCTCTATACAGAAACAATACCATGAGAATGATACAGCTTTTGTACTGCATGAATGAGACAACAAAAATGATCTTATTAATTATGAAATGATAATGAAGTGGTATGATAATAATTCCATTTATTTATTCATTTAAGAGAGAGAGAGAGAGAGAGAGAGAGAGAGAGAGAGAGAGAGAGAGAGAGACCTTGGAAGAAGACATGGGGAGAGGAGAGAATTAGAAGCAAAAGGAAAAAATTCACGCAGTTCTCTCTCTTTCTCTCTCTCTCTCTCTCTCTCTCTCTCTCTCTCTTCTCTCTCTCTCTCTCTCTCTCTCTCTCTGACTGCCAAGAGTCGTTTTCTAGCAGGGCTTTTGTGACCACTCCGTGTCATTCGTCGTCAATTGAAAGAGATTGGAATAACTGGTAAAGTGGACCGCTGGATCTATTATTTCCTTAGTCACAAAGACACACACACACTCTCTCTCCGAGGAATTCCTAAGCAACGGATTCAAATCACACCATTCTGTAGCAGAAGGGGGACGAGAGAGAGAGAGAGAGAGAGAGAGAGAGAGAGAGAGAGAGAGAGAGAGAGAAATCTGAACGCTCTCGAAGGCTCTCGTGGTAAATGAAATCTCGTCTTTACCGGTGAAAAGTAAATTGCTTATTCACGCGTGGTACACGGAATGTAAATCAACAATGTACGTGTATATACATATGTATTTATGCACACACACACACACACACACACACACACACACACACACCACACACCACACAACACACACATATATATATATATATAATATATATTATATATATATATATATATAGATATATATATTATATATTATAATTATATATTTATGTCTGCGTGCGTGTGTATTAACATAGGATACAGAATGTCAATTACAGATACCATCTATGGATAATGATACAGCCGATAAAAAGTCTTTAAATAAGCTAGAGAGAGAGAGAGAGGAGAGAGAGAGAGAGAGAGATTGAGATTTTCTGAAAGATATTCCTTTACTACGCATAGTAGTGATACTTCAATATATTTGGCCGCAACCAATCAAACTCAAAATTTCAAACAAAACAGGAGGACAGAGAGACCAGTGGACAAGGTATCATCATATCCACTACACAAAGAAGGGAGACAAAGTGGTTTTAACGGTGACAGAGGAACAAGGGCAGCATACGATTGGAATATAGTGTAGATGAGAGAGAGAGAGAGAGAGAGAGAGGGAGAGAGAGAGAGAGAGAGAGAGAGAGAGGGGGGGGGGGGAGGCGCAATGGGAGGGAGGGAAGGGGGCGGGTGTTGGAGAAGAAACAGATGACGACGATGACAACGAAGACGACCAAGATGATGATGATGATGACGGTAATAAAACATTCTCTCACTAAAGCGACACGATCTTGCAATCTAGGCCAGTTATGGCCACACAAAAGGAACGGCCAATTGTCCAAGGGGGAATGAGCTCGCAGGATCTACAATTTTTCTCTTAACAAAGTTTATCCTTTATCCTACTCTACTCCCCTCGCCCCACTCATCCACCCTTCCCTCCTCCTCCTCCTCCTCCTCCTTCCTCCTCCTCCTCCTCCTTACCTTATGGTTGAGCTGAGCTGGAGGACATAAATATGGGATGAAACAAGGATATTAAAAAACTCGCAAAGAAAATGGAAAATACAAGAATAGTTTTTATTTCATTTAATTAAATCACTTAATTTTAACAACTTTCGCATAAACAAAACAGCAAAAAAAAAAATAAAATAAAATAAATTATCGTACACCACGGAATCCACAAGGGAAAACGATGCGTTTTACTTGTACAAATGAGGGAAATAACTTCACAAACTTGCTAAAGGGAGATAAACCATTTAAAGGTCAGATGTTCAAAATAGGACGGAAATTGTATACATGTATAAAAGCAAAACACACTAAAAACCAAATAACTGAAACTAATCGGGATTTTGCATAAATAAACCAATAAAGTTACGGTCAAGTTATAAAAAATAGAGAATATGGATCTACTAAAACAAAAAAGTGTAGGTCAAATCTCAACCCCTGTGCATTAAATATTCATCCATATATACACGCCCAATAATCATAGGGTGCGCCTTGTAAATGAATGTATGGTCAACAGGACAGGAACGTAAAAAAAAAGCACATAAAAAACACGAAATGAAATCCTTAAAAGTCTACCGAGGTACGGATGTTGATGGTACCAGTAAACAAAGGGTGTACTTTGGTTATACTACTAAGGCCTGCTGTAGTATACACACCTGGCATACTCTGAAGCTACAGATTCTCGCTTTTTTTTTTTTCTACAGATACAGAGTTTAACAGGTAACCTAAAGGTTCGCAAATACGTCAGTGTTCTAATCTAACACATCAGGAAAAGTTGTGTATTTAGTTTTTGAAAGGAACAGACAAACAATGACAGCTACAGAGTATTTAATATCTTAAATACTCGTTTAATTAGTAACCTAACAAACGGTAAAAACATGTTATGCTATACAGGCTACCAAGACATGAACAGGAGGTATAGATGACGTACAAGAACAATTCATTTGATTTGGACATTTCATGTAACAACCTAAAGCAAGAGTTCGAAACAGCCGATTCCCTTTCTCGTGGTAATAGCAACAACAGACAACCAAATGAAAAACTAACCCATACAACACAATCCCCCTCAATATATCTTTTTCACTGTCGGTAACAAAAGGTTATTTACTCAATTCTTTTTTTCTTTCATTTGTGGGCATGGGTTGAACTGTGAGTTAAGTGTACGACAGAGGGAGAGAGGGATGAGCTTCAACTCATGGGCATATCTCCTCCACCCGTCTCTTTGTGGGTACACACACCCCGACCCCCTCTCCCATTTCCCCATAGGAACGAACATATCCGCAACTCTACCTACGTACTTTATTAGTGTTATCTCTATCGGTTTCCGCTGTCATTACGCAGATAAAAATGGTGCCTGAACTTGGCTTATAACGTGAATGTGGATGTCTGACATTTTTTTTTTCTTTTTTGTCCTTAAAATGTCTACATCTCAACATAAAAGCTTATGATCACATATTTTTGGATGCAATACCTTGTGAATAAAGGCAATATAATCAACCAAAATTAAAGAAAAAAAAATTGGTTTCATACTTGATATTTAATTCTTAATATTGTAGTTCTACTATGACAATTTTTTACTAATCAATTTGTATTTTTCATAACTAACAAACCTTCGGTCTTAACATTAGGTTTATCTTCTACAGAAACGTCATTGCAATGAATCTTTCTGGTGAGATAAATCTTGTGCTTCAGCTCCAATGATGATTTTAGTAAAGACAATAAGATGATTAGCATATAAAACTCATGTGGCGAATCTCCACTCTGCCAACGCAAAATCTGAAGAATTTATTTCCGGTGATAGAAATTCATCTCTTGGTGTGGTCCGGATCCCACAATAAGCTGTAGGTCCCGTTGCTAGGTAACCAGTTGCTTCCTAGCCACGTCAAAATATCTGATCCTTCGGGCCAGCCCAGGAGATCTGTTCATCAGCTCAGTGGTCTGGTAATACTAAGATACTTAAATCACACTGATAAATACCATATACAAGTAAACTATATGAAATCACTGCCTACGTCGAGTGAAACCCGAGGAAAACTCTTTGGTAACTGTCACACAAATGAATTGAGACACGTTATCTTGGTTGACTGCCTTAAGTCCCCTTGGCTGCTAAGCAAAAAAAGTATCCCCCGCCATCAGTCTGCATCTAAAACGACTCCTACACATCGGTGTGGATGTGTGTGATCCTGGGTTTCAGAAACCTGAAACCGGGGGACTGGTTATTCCAGCATTCAATAGATACGCCAGACTCGGCAGAAAAATTTAGACTAGTCTACCTGCGGACGTCACCGATTCTGGTGGCCTGTGATCGGGAGATATGAACACAGGAGAACTGGCTGCAGTTATATGAATGAGAATGAAGGTGAATGATTAGCCAAAATTATATAAATACAAATATGGGAGAATAGTTAAATGATTCAGGTGAATGATTAGCCAAAATCATATAAATTCAACTAAGGGAGAATCGTTAAATTATTAACCGATACAGCAAGAGATTTAGTTATTATCATTGTAACTATCGTCATTTCCACTTGGATATTATTACACCAAATCCCATGATTAACCAAAATTATAATTACCGTCATTTCCACTTTAATATTATTACACCAAATCCCATGATTAACCAAAATTATGTAAATAATTATCGTCATTTCCACTTTAATATTATTACACCAAATCACACGATTAACCAAAATTACACAAATACAACTATGAGATAGCAGTAAAATGATTAACGAATACTACTACAGAATTCTTCGTTATCATCCTCATCATCGTCATTTCCACTTATAAATCATCAACCAAATCAAATAAACTCCAAAATTATCGGGGACGGATCGACGGAACCACATAAAAGTGAACGCCGATAAGTCTCAAAACCAGTCGTAGAAAGAGTATTAACAGGAACAGGTTGGAGGACGTCTCAGGGAAGATAATGCACGACAGAGTACGTAAGATTATTTCACTTTGGACATTCGTGAGAATTCAGCCAGAACTAGAGGTTATGAATTCCAATCCTCTAGCGCAAGGTTAGTAGAACGACTCTGCGCATTAAAGATTCCAAAACAAAACAAATTTACATGTACTGTCTATATATGCCTGTCATAATTCAGCATATGCCATTATTCTAATGGAATAAGCAAAAGAAACTAATATTATATACCCTAGCAAGGAAGGATTTGTCAAAGTGAATGGACAAACGCAACGAAGAACAACAGTTAAAACACAGCATGAAGAAAATACAGTTCAATAAAGTTAATGAAAAAACAAAATTAAACCATAACATAACAACAAAAAGGACCGAATAAAACGGTGGGATGTTAACCTCAAGACGGAATAACATGTTATCCCATCTTGGTTAACCTGGCATTACTCGATATGATTGGATCTTTCGTGACATTAAGAGCGTTATCAGCATGTTACTGAAAACTCTACCCAGGTAGTACAATAATAAAGTAACTAAAGTAGCGTAGTAAACCGAATCGAAACAAGGCGTTAGCCGACCTTCTGCTTAATCGGGATGCGTACAAGATTTTCCCCTCACGCTTAAGTTGTAAACATTATATTCCTAACTTAAAGTGAATTAAAACGTCCTAAAATATGCGGTCAAAAAGATCCTTGTTTCACCATAGATGATTAAAATAAATACAATATATTTTATTAGAATTAATTTTGTTGTACTGTTTAACATGCACATTATTTATTTTCGACATTTTCACTCCAATAAATAAATCATAAATATCCTATCCTGAAATTCTTGTATCTTTAACTCAACGCAAAACTCCTTTTTCAGACCTTTTTGAGCTCACCCACAGACCTTTCCTAACCCCTAACATGAACATGAACAAGAACAACAAAGCAGTAGTAAGCGACAATGAAGCATTTACCTTAAATGACAAACAGGACGCGCTAATTCAAGAGGCTCTTGTGTTAAGGACAACCAAGAATGCGGCAAATAAGAAATGAGTTTTCCACAGACCGACACAGACCTAGTATGAACGCAAGGAACCCGGTCCTTTCCTAATATAATGAAGGTCTTCACATGCCCCTAATTATCTTCTGCAATGAAGCCACGTCTTTTAGTGCGTAAAGCAAACTGTTATCTTGAGAGTGCCGGAGAAATTAAGGTAAGTAATTTGGTCTTAGCTCTCATTAAAACACACACACAAATTATATATAATATATATATAATATATATATATATAATATACATATATATATATTATAAATATATATATATTATTATATATATCTTTATATATTATAATAATATTATATATATATATATATGCGTGTGTGTGTGTTGTGTCAATATATAGATCACGAAAGTTGACATAGATTTATTCACGACAACATAATAATAATAATAATAATAATAATAATAATAATAATAATAATAATAATAATAATAATAATAATAATAATAATATTAATAACGGGTGTAAAGCCTTTTAAAAAATCAGCAAACGCACGCAAACAACTCCAGAGAGAGAGAGAGAGAGAGAGAGAGAGAGAGAGAGAGATAAAATCCTAGGGACAATGGCCTACTAACAACTGGTGTAAAACCTTTAAAAATGAGCAAACGTACGCAGGCAACTCCGAGAGAGAGAGAGAGAGAGAGAGAGAGAGAGAGAGAGAGAGAGAGACAAGGTCTAAATAATAACTAGTGGTAATCCTTGAAAATGAGAAACGCATACAAACAACTCTAAAAGAGAGAGAGAGAGAGAGAGAGAGAGAGAGAGAGAGAGAGAGAAGAAAAAATCCCAGGAACAAGGCCTAAGCGAACGTCTACCCGTCCTGACCCCATTATCATTACCATCGTCATCAGCAACAACAATAACAGCCATTCATTCTCATTACCCATCACCAGCCTCCATTCCCACCCATCATCTTCATGAGATGTTGAGATTCGTGTCATCGCGCTGCTGGGAGGGGGGCGTTAGATGAGAGCTTACCTCCTCTTCGTAATGAGAATTGGAGGGGGGGGGGGGGGGAGAAGTTTGTTTGTTAGTATGGTGTTTTTACGTTGCATGGAACCAGTGGTTATTCAGCATCGGGACCAACGGCTTTACGTGACTTCCGAAACACGTCGAGAGTGAACTTCTATCACCAGAAATACTCATCTCTCACTTCTCAATGGAATGCCAGAGAATCGAACTCGCGGCCACAGCGGGTGGTTTGTGGAACGATAACACCACACCGAACCGCGCCACCGGAGGGGCGCTAGGGGGGATGGGAGGGGGGGAGAAGAGAGGGAGGATTTCCTTTCATACACACACACACACACACACACACACACACACACACACACACACATATATATATATATATATATATATATATATATATATATATATATATATATATGTATTCATAAAGTATATAAATATATATATATATTTATATACTTTATGAATACATATATATACAGTATGTACGTGTATATTATATATATATATATATATATATATATATATATATATATATATATATATATTGTACATATACATGTGTATATAATCTTATATATATATAAATGTATATTATACGCACGTGCGGAAATAAGCGAATAATAGTTTTATTTCCTGCACACGAATACTGTTATTCTATGGAGCACATTTCTTCCATAAATACTGAAAAATCATGATGAAAATAAAAAATAGCAATCACTCAATTAATTCGTATAAAATGTTAATCATGATTGTTCGTTAGCGTAAAATTCATCATCAGTTCTCAACTTGGTGACTTGAAATTCGAGCTTCCCAAGAATATGGAGTTCATCTAAGGGAATTTACTGAAGGTATATAAAAGGAAATACAGAAAGTAGAGGTTGTTATTGAAAAGAAAAGGTGAATGAATAATTGAATAAGTAAATCCGTAACAAAATCAATTATTAACATACAAGGAGATTTGTTTTATGGTAGTAATAAAACGCATTTACGACTGGTAATTTTCTCTCAGTGATTTCGCAGTCATTTCGACAGACAGGGGTAATTGTGATAGTAAGTGAATAAAACTAATAGGTATTTGTTTCACAATTATAACTGAGATAGAAAGTGACACACTAATAAACTGTCTAAATGAAACAGTCCCAAAACACGCACCAACATCTTCGTTAAGCAACAAACAAAAGTCACAAAAATTCAATTCCACACAGAGTGAGAGATACTTGTTAACAGATTCCAATACCGTTCGTGGGGAGGGGGGGGGGGCATTCGTTGGCATCAGGCTAGATAGATAGCAGCTTCCGCTGTTTTGAGACAAAGGAAGGAAAAGGAAAGAGGAGGTCAGTACAACAGATTAATACTGAACGACAGGACCCTCTCATTATCTTGGGCAGAATGTGCACATATGACTTGATGCCCACTCGCCGAATTAAGGGGAAAGAATCGAATATATTATGTAAGCAAATGCCCCATAAATATATATATCTATATATATATATATATATATTATATAATATATATATAGATATATATATATATATATATATATATATATATATATATATATATTATCGATATATATATTATATATATATATATATAATTACACAAATACTTATGCACACATTTATATAATTATATACATATACTTATGTAGACATTTATAATGCGTGTATATAAAGTATTCAGTATATAATCAGTATTTACGTACAGAGAGAGAGAGAGAGAGAGAGAGAGAGAGAGAGAGAGAGAGAGAGAGAGAGAGAGAGAGAGAGAGAGCTATTAAAAACAAAATTACATTCCGGCCATTCTTAAGCACAGCAAAAATGATTCACAATAGCAACTTAATACACGAAGAGGAGGAGGAGGAGGAGGAGGAGTTGATGATACTGCATGCATGCGTTCGTTCGTATGTTCGCGTGGCCCCCGAAACTCTAAACAACGATGCCTTACGACGACGATCCAATGAACACAAAGGGGGGAAGCCAGGCCCAAGGGGTGGGTGGAGGGTTAGGTGGGTCGTCGTATTCTTAGGAGGAGGGGTGGGGAAGGGGCATCAGGAAGGGAGAGGAAGGAAAGGAGTGAGGGGTGAGGAGGAGGAGAAGTCACTGGCTTCATCTTAGACGGTGAAGAAAATGATAATGATGATTCTCAACGCAAGTGCGGCATAGATGTTGGGCAACGAGATAATTCAGTTTTCTTGGCTCAGAAAAAAAAAAAAAAGTTTAGGACAAAAAAAATAAAAGTTTAGGACAAAAGAAAGTTTAGGAGATGGCGTTTTAGGGTTTGGAAGTCAACTGCTCTTCACATTCGACAAAAAAAAACCTTGCTTGTTTACACATGAGAGAGAGAGAGAGAGAGAGAGAGAGAGAGAGAGAGAGAGAGGTTTGGGACAAATGTTAAGTATCAAGCATCATTTTCCGAATAGCCAGACGAAAGAACTGTACACGAGCCAAAAGGATAAGAATAAAAAAATTAAATGTAACATCACGACTGTAACGAAGATAAACATAACATTCTACAACGAACAATGATACCTCTCCCTGGAAATGATTGCAGAGACAACTCGTCATTATATGAATTCGATAAAAGGATTTTTTTTTGTAACTGCACTACAAGAGTTGGGTTACGAAGACAAAACAACTGTTGATTGGGCAGGAAATCCTGATAAGCTGGTAAAATATCAAAGTGCATCCCGTTGCCCAAACCCTCAAAAAATAAATAAAGTAATAAATTAATAAATAAAAATTAAAAAATAAATAACAAATTATTTAAAAAATAAAATAATCTTACGATATATTCCATAACTACATCAGCTACGACAATATAGGAATTCTGACCGCAAACAAACCACTTAAAAATATGATTAAAAGTCAACATAGATAATATACTATTAACAAAACTATTTCCTGTCATGCCTAAAAACATCATGGCTAGGTCTCAAAAGGTATTACTTACTTCAGGCGCCCCTTCACTAAAAGTTGACTTTTACAAGTTCGAATTTCATCTGCGCCACCAATCACAAATGACAAGTCACATAATTTCAAACGTTTTGGCCTCAGAGACCACGCCCCACTGTGGGGGAGCGGGATAATGTTTAATTTCCGAAATCTACATACAGAATTAATTAAATGGCACATTTCATAATCTAATCACGGACAACTTTCATTTGGTATATTGCTTGGCAAATAAATTAAAACATTTCCACTTGAAAATCAATACAAACACATTGAAATTTCCACAACTTTACGCTGACAATATTTCATTAAGACTCGGAATCCGGCTCTTGGGTTTGTAACCCAGACAAAATATTTTGTTTTTGTTTGTTTGTATGGTGTTTTTACGTCGCATGGAACCAGAGGTTATTCAGCAACGGGACCAACGGCTTTACGTGACATCCGAACCACGTCGAGAGTGAACTTCTATCACCAGAAATACACAACGCTAACCCCTCAATGGAATGCCCGAGAATCGATCTCGCTGCCGCCGAGGTGGCAGGCCAAGACCATACCGATCGCGCCACTAAGGCGTTCAAAGACAAATGATGCAGATAGACACGTGTTCACTTTAATATTCTAATTATTAACTAAAATGTAGAAAGAAACTGGTTTACATTAATTCTGTAATGTAGTTCAGATGCGAACTCAAGTCGTTGGGGGTATATAGCAAACTAATAAATCTTAAAACTTCATAACATGTTTTCACATCTCCAATTCAGCATTAGTTTCTAAGGATGTCTTCATCCAAAAACCATCTCCTCCTCCTCCTCCTCCTCCTCTCTCTCTCTCTCTCTCTCTCTCTCTCTCTCTCTCTCTTATCTCCGACTGATATGCGCTTCGAATTTCCCTTTTCCAATCTGTCATTGTTCTCTCAATTGGCGGGACTTGCGGACAGAAACAAAGGACTGGAGAGTTGCACGACCGTCGGGGTCGGGACAAGAATGGAATGGACTGACCTCCCGTGAATTAGCAAACGAGGGACAATCGGTATAATCAATTAACTGTTAGTCTTCAGGGACATCGCACTGCTACGGTATATCCCTAGAAAAAAAAAAAAAATCCTATCGGCGTAGCTCCTCCGCGATCTTGTTACACGCCGTCGATATGTCCGGGATGGAGGAAGCGAGAAGTGTTTTTTTTTTTTTTTTTTTTTTTTTTTACGGAATAATCCGAAAGGAAAGGAGGATAAAAACGAAGTATTGTAAGCTGGAAGGAAAGGAGAATAAATAAAAATATAATAAGCCGAAAGGAACGAAGAATAAAAACAAGTATAAGGAGAATACATAAAGGGTTTATTAACTGGGATGTAATACTTGGATTACCAAGAAAAAAAAAAATTGATGATTGTGCGTGAAATCCTGATATGCTGGAATAATATCTAAGTTTATCCGTTAACACAAAAAGAAAAAATAAAGATATAAGAAAAAAAAATAATTATAATAATAAATAAAAAATTAACAAAACTTGCAGTCATTTTTTCAAAGTTGAATCAGGCGTATTAATAACATACAATATAACATTTAGATACATATAAATACAATTGAAACAAGGCAAGTGAGAGTGACATGAGGTTTACATAACTCGTCAATTGTTGACGTCTTAACGAAATACAGATTACTTAAATAGAAAAATACTTATGCAAAACGCTGGGATCTTTACCGAAATACATTTGGAGGAATGTTGAAAATTTAAAAAAAAAAATGAATTGAAAGCCCCTCTCTTAATTCAAGTAGGTATTCGATTCAATTCCAGAACTAATCATAACTGAAATATTAAAAAAGTTTGGTCTAGAATGAATCTAGAAACAAGATAATCGCAGTAAGATGTCTTATTAAAGCGTAGACAGTCACACGAGTTCCAAGCCTGGATATACGAGAAGAATTTGCCTCGTAAATGACAAACTTCACCGAAACTTGCGACGAAATGCTAGCGGTCAGGTGCAAGCAGCAATAATTTATAGCGTCAGCCAGAATGCCATAAAGATACGCACTTCCAATGAAGACGGTGCATGTGCTTGTAAAACGATGCTCTTGTACAACGAATTCGATACGGCGAGCGTTTGGCTTCATAGATGTCACGGCTATAAATCAAAAAGCGGATTTCTCTCTCAATAGAGAAGAATTTAAATTCCTCAATTCCTCAATCTTCTTTTGATCTTTTGGAGTAAACTTCAAGAGTTGAACCGAAGAGCCCAATGCTAACACAGAAGAAAGGTATGTTTTCTATTTTTTTTTTTTTTTTGTGTTCCCTTTTTTGTCAAGTTTACGAGGTATAGTGTGTTCGTATGACAGTATGAGTGTTCTGAACTATATATATATATATATATATATATATATATATATATATATATATATATATAATGTATTATATATACATATGTAATGCACACACACACACGTGTGTGTGTATAGTATATATATATATATATATATACTATATATATATATATATATATATATATATACAAGGCAACAAATAACAATTTTAAGAACTACATCACTCAACAAAGGCTTGTATTTCAAATGTTGTAATAGATGACACAAATGTATCATTACCGGCTCTCTCTCTCTCTCTCTCTCTCTCTCTCTCTCTCTCTCTCTCTCTCTCTCTCATATTATTTCTTTAAAAGATACGATGCAACTCAGGCAATCAGTCAATCAATGAGTATACTAGTGAATATTAAAGGCAACCTAAAGATGCTCGAATATGGAATTTAAAAATCTAATCTACAAATGCAAATAAAAATAGAGAATAAAGCCATACAAATTAGCAAATCTTTCACTACATTGCTGTTATAGATTTTTTTTATTGTAATATATGTCACCTGCCTGACATTTTTTTTTTTTTTTTTGCTTTCGTTTTTGAACATTAAGGTATTCAGCCATGACAAATTCCATTACGAATTATTGTTGTTATTCTAAGTAACACTTTTGTCAGACAAAATAATAAAAGAGAGATGCTCACGCTGTGACTGATAGCGATCAACATCACCAAGTTAATTCCAAGTTTTGGTAATGATACCATTCTAAACATTTTAGGAATCGAGACAAACTGGGAATTCCATATGAAGTTGAAGGGGGGAAAGTACGCAATATTTTATACACACTGTTATACAAAAATTCTTATTCATACACACACATACACATTTAGTGAAAAAAATAAAAAAATAAAAAATGCAATCGCGGGACTGAACTCTTCCCTTTGAATTTAAAGCCTGCATATGATACACATCTCCTCCCCCGACTTAACATGAAATTCCTACATTGTCTGAGTTCCGTAAATGCACAGAACAATATATCATAATCACAATTATTATTATTATCATTATCATTAATATTATGATTATTACCGTCGTTTATAAGCGACTGCAAACTGGAAGGATATTTATCAGTTTTTTTTTTTTTTTTTTTTTTTTTTTTTTGTTTTTTTTTTTTTTTTTTTTTTTTTCACAAGGAAGCTGCCGTCAAAAAGAAGAGTTTAAGTACCGCCGAAGAGCTAGTGATCAAGTGGGTGAAAATGGCCTCGTCGAAGGTTTAATTTGTATACATACTACTGCGGACTTTTCTTTATTTTCGTTCATCTATTAACACTACTGTCACCCTCGCCTATGAGTGTATGTTTTTAATTAAGCTTGCCTGTTTGTTAACAGAATTACGCAAATAATACCGAAGATGGTTCTGGTGACTTGCAACAAACGATTACATTTTCAGGAGAGATTTTTTTTTATTTATTAATTATTTTGGAGGGGGGAAGGGGTATACTCTGCCTTGTTTGAAGATTTAAAATCCAGCGTAGCGCAAAATAATGCTTTTATTAATATGATAAACAGTAGTAGATGATAATATTCCTGTTCGCAAGCATTCCTGAAGCAGGCACAAAATAGAAGCGTCATCCCTTAAAAAAGAAGTTTTAACGAAAGCATAATGCAGAATTCCTAGACAGAATTTATTCAAGTATGAATTTTACTCATTTAATATTCCACTCCGAAATTGGTTGTTTGCGTAACTATTATACATGCATACGAAAATACATATAAGAATTTATCTTGTCTTATTCGCACTTAGAGCACAGAACATGCTAACTCGCAAACAATTAATATACCCATGCAAATGAATTTAGTCGAATTTAAAGACACACGCACATGTCTGCAAACGCGTGTAAATGTATGAATACACATACACACACGCACACACACACACAATAATTCGACAGTCCCCAACAGCCACCAAATGAGAATGTCCTCGCAGGAAAAATGCCACAAAAAAAAAAAAAAAAAAAAAAAAAAATCAATCCTCGCCATGTCATGGGCAGTCAAGTGCTTAAGAGTCGAGGATGATTGTGTGTAGTTGTATGTGTTTTCTCGGGAGGGGGCGAGAGAGGGGGAGGGGCAAGGGGCGAGGGGGAGAGGAGGACGGAAGAAGAGAAGAAGAAGAAGAAGAAGAGAGAGAGAGAGAGAGAGAGAGAGAGAGAGAGAGAGGAAGAAGAAGAGAGAAGAAGATTTACATTTGTTGATAACAAGGAAGAGGTGGAGAGGAGGGGAGGGGATGTTACGAGGGGATAGGTGTCACGGTGCTGGTCGTAGTAGAGTAGTAGTAGTAGTAGTAATAGTAACGGCGCTTTGCTAGTCGTCGTATGTAGTGTGGCATGCAGCAAGGAGGAATTGAAGGAGATGGGGGGGATTGGGGGGGACTTAGCCGAGATGGTAATTCTGGGCCATGGAGGAGGGGTGGGGGTACAAGGAGTGAGTAGGAAAGGGTTATGTGTGGGATGGGTTGGGTACAGTGGTGCAGAATTGGGGGTACACAGGTCTGGGCTGGGCAGGGCAGGGCAGGGCAGGGCAGGGCAGGGCATTGCAGGGCAAGGGCGTGGTGTCACATACTCTACCCGGCAGTGTAGCGTTTTTGTTCAGAATGTCCCTCTCCATACGAAGCCTTTTGGCCTCCTCCTCCTCCTCCCCTCCTCCTCCTCCTGGTCTTTGTCCCCGCATTTAATACCACGACCGGCTAATTCGCCACACCCGTGCCCACGCCCGCAAGTGGACGCCCATCCCTTGAGCTTTTCTCTCACAAATGGGCTCCGTTTACTTTTTTTTTCTATCTTTCATTATATCAACCGCATACTGCTGACGCTCTCAGCTGTGCCGCCATTGGGTAGCTATGTTACATTCTCCTTACGGCTGGTAGCAATTTTCTTATTTTTCTCTTGATGAAGAGGATGGAATGATTGGGAAGTATAGGACTACGTAAAAACATATATATATTATATATATACTATATATATATATATATATATATATATATATATATATATATATATATATATATTATATATATATATACGTATATGGTCCAGCTTTCTCAAATACAGGCATACTCGAATTCCTATAACATAATCCATATGAATTGTCTACTTAATCATTTAACTGTGTAAAGGATACTTAGCTAATTCATCCCTATTTATTGTGAACACAGATGATACATGGTAGTCTTATCTCCCAATAGTGAAAAAATTTACGCTGAAATATATCATGAATAGATATTATCTTTTAGAAAAGAGCTCTACTTACCCATCGATAGGGCATTTCTCCTAAAAAAAATTTTATATGGAGTTATAGGCTACTACGCACGGAAACCGCAAAATTACAAAAAGAAAAGTCCCATGAACTGTCTCCGTAACGAATAATTAATTAAAACGGAAAGTAAAAATTGCAAGAGAAACGGCCGCAAAATTGAGATAAATGTACTGGTAAATGGCCTAATCTTTTTAAAGTTATTTATTTATTTAGTCTCTGTATTGTATTTTCAGATGATGGGACTGCACAGGACAGAAGGGCCAGTCCCCACTAATGTGCGCAGAAAGTGTCGCCATTTGAGAGATGTGAGGCGAGGACTACCTTCCTTCGTTTCTGCAATGACAAAAGTCTACGGCCATGGCCGCCCCATTTCATGGATTCTTACACCACGTCTCATATTCATGAAATGAAAACTTTTGCCTTTAAAAATGTGACATCCCAGCAAACTGTAACGTTTCGTAAAAGATTACTCATGACAACGCGTGGACCAATTGTAAATGATCAGATGCATTTATTAAGGAGGAGATAATGGATATGCTTAGGAAACACGGATACAATGCACTCTTCTAGACACAGTCAACACGTTTCTTCCTCTTGGAATAAAAAAAATGAGGCGAAGTCGTTCACCCAAATTTACAGGGACCAATAAATCATAAATAAATAACACACACACACACACACACACACACACACACACACACACACACACATATATAGTATATATTATATATATATATATATCAACGTGATGCTATGTGTATAACTAAAGGTAATGCCACGGAGGAAAATGAAAAAAACGAGAACTGCCGAGATCTTTCGGTCTTTAACGACTCTTTACTAGAGAATCTTCCGGTCTTAACGGCCCTTTACTAGTAAAAAAGAATCGTTAAGACCGAAGATCTCGGCAGTTCTCGTTTTTTTTCATTTTCCTCCGTGGCATTACCTTTATCTATACACATAGCATCACGTTGATATATTTCGTGGTCAAGTTATTCAGAGATATATATATATATATATATATATATATATATATATATATATATATATATATATATATATAGTATGTTAGATATGTATCAAGTTCATATCACTGACAGCCCAAGTATTCAACAATTGGATATAGCAATACACAACCTAGAACAACTAACAAGATGAAGACAGACACAGCTTTGATAGAATGGTTTTAGCAAAGGAAAATATTTTCTGACTATTTATGACCAGCGTAAGTTAATAGGAGAATGATACAAGTGTTAACAGACCCTCTTTGAACGTTAGTTCGTCACTACAAAACGGGAACACCGAAGGAATGAATGAAATCTCCTTTTCTCTGAACCAAATGAACAGGCACACATTAAGAAAAAGACGCAGAGGACTATTTACATCAACAATTAACAAATAAACTGGAACAAGGGATAATTCTAAAGCTTACTTATGCACACATGTCGAAGTCGAAATTGTTGTGAGAGAGAGCGAGTGAGAGAGGGGGAGGGGGGAGGGAGGGAGGAGTTCATCCACCGAAAAATAACCGAATCGTGAAGAAGGTTGATTGTATAATATACACTCTCGTCTCTTTGTCAAGCAGTATTTCGTTTTGCTTACAAGCAGCCGAGTGGTTGCAAACACAAGTCTCCGTTTGGATAAGATCCCTCTGGGTGCTTACGAGCAGTCGCTAACCATACCAATTTAAACTTTGCTCAATCAAGATGCTTGACAAGAGATAGCCTACAATAATGACGTGCGTCCCAGACCTTCTCCTTCTTCTGATTGTAAGAGATATGTGGCGTTATTTCGTTGTAATGATGATGAAGTTTTATGGCATTTTAACTCGACATGGGATGAATCGCGTGGTTCAATCAGATGCTCAAAAAGATAGGACGTATATAATTATTTTAGAGGCCATCGACCACTATACTACTAATTCAAAACATGTATACAGCGCCTTTCACCATCTACGATGCTGGTTATCAAACCTACCCAAGCGACAATGGAGTACATCGTCAGAGGCATAAAATCTACGAAAAATTTTTGGTTATCCTATTTTCTTCCTGAATCTGTTTTCCTAGAATTCAAAACGGGGGGAAGAACTATAATTTTTTTTCTTTGTTTCGAGCCTGGGTTGGCTAAGAGAATTGGTTGCCGATTCACTGGTTTTTGTAAGTAAAAATCAAAACTTCTGACATTCATATTCCATCATTTCACAATTCATTCCGCTTCTATATATACATAAGAAATTCATAGGGGTCATATGAACATAAGTTACGCTACCCTTCTCGAGAGGACATTCTACCTTGGGTGTTATAGAATGAATCAAAGATACAACTTAAATTTGTAAAGGGGCCGAAGGGAAGCTGAAAAGAACCTTAAGTAATGCCTACAGTGCACCGCACTAACACCCTATGGGGTATAGAACAAAATGAGGCAGTGGAATTGTCTCCAGGTAATTTACCTCAATCAGAACAAAGGGTTCTGGTTTTCAATTCGGAACAAAACCCTCCTGGATTTAGTAAATTTACAATACGTTATACCTCATTCACCTTCATGAGAGTATGGTACAGATACTTCTTTTGCTAATGGTCTTGGAATCCATACTAACTGATCAAGACAGTTCGCTAACAATTTGTCAACATGAGTTGATCATGATTGGCCACCAAAAGTGGTTTTTTTATTTTTTATTTATTCTTTTTTATTTAAAGCTTGCAGGGAAAGTGGTCCATTCCTGTTACCAAGTTAATTACGATAAGGCCGACTTTCTTGTTCGTCATTATTTCATTGAAATCGATATTTTCCAGCGTTGGGTTGTCGTTACCTCTTGGGTTCAAGCATGAAAGCAAGCAGTTGGATCAGCTATATTGTACCTTGGGTAAGGGGCTGTAATACAGACGAGCATGGTGCTGATACACTTTCGCATATTTCCAATTTACTTTTAGGGGAGCTTCACGTTCTGATGTTTGCGTTCGTTTCAACAAAAATTCTGGATGACTTCTTAAATTCACTACTGTTTGACATCCTTAAGCCTCTCTTCCATATTTGCGGGGATTTATGAGACGCTGACCATTTCCAAAATAGCAGCTTTCATTCTGAGAGTACGACTCAAATCGGCGGTACTGATCTATCAAATTTGCTGGCCTATTACATTCACTGTTCTTCGCTGATATAAAACCTCATTACGCCTGAGAGATTCTTATTTGTAGGACAGATTTTGTTGAATGCCTCGTGAAATCTTTTTTATGGCCTTATCTGACAGAGTACTGCCTTCGTCTTGTCTCCAAGTCATTTCTTTCAATCTACCGACAACAAAAATTGCTTGATTTCGACCCACTTTGCCATGTGATTTGATTTGATTTGATTTGATTTGATTTCTCAAGCCAAGCGCTGGGACACTTTCGGACATTCAGCACATACGACAATGAAAAGGAGGAATTGGAGTAGTTGAAGAGCAAAATAACGAGATCTAAAAAATAAAGGATGGAATAGAGAGATTTGGACAGCAAGACCGAAGAAAGGAAGCGGGAATGGAGGTGCAGTAAAAGGCTACAAAGTGGGTGCAGCTATGGACCAAAGAGACGCTGCTGATACCTCTCAGTAATGCCTAATTTACCGTGAAAATTTGCCAGAAAACTATAACTAGATCTGAAAATAAGACTACCGATATTCTATTCTAATTGCGTAGCTCTTGTACCTAATTATCAATTTGTGAAAGGAGTGCCATATACATCGATGACACCATTTAATGTCTGATGAATCACCTATTTCTACTCTCTTCAAGCTACTTTACGAAAATCAAGAAACACTACTAATACATCACGGTCTGAAGAGCGCAGGGAATGAATGACCATACCGGCGACCGATAACAGTCGACTGACGAATAGGTACAAAATTGACTGCTTAGAACAACAGAGACACTTTCCATAAAACCAAAGCCATACTGGATTTTATGGAAAGTGCCCATTCGTCCTGGACATTTACCACTACTCCCAGAGAGAGAGAGAGAGAGAGAGAGAGAGAGAGAGAGAGAGAGCTATTAAAAAAGGACCGAACATTGATAAGGAATGCTGCCATCCTGCAGGGACAAAATGGAACGCGTCTTCAATTGAGTACAAACTCCTGGTTGGATTCTACTTGCCCTCTTGTGTAAGGCGGTGCGCCTACAATCACTTGGGTAAACTAACCATGAAATTACGTACTGGTGACTTCAACGTATCTCTCTCTCTCTCTCTCTCTCTCTCTCTCTCTCTCTCTCTCTCTCTCTCCTACTTGTCTTTCTTTTCTATAACCATATTTTTTTTATCATCTGTTTGATGCTTGGCGCAAAAAACCAGTGACAAAAATTGTATTAAAAGCAAAATCACCTGGAAAAATTGTGTTAAGGCAAGTCACTTTTATACAGATTCTTTTGACAATTTCACTTCATGTTTTTCTTAAATTAAATCTTTGTTTCCCTCTTTCTAGATAATCTCCGTTGGTTAGCCTTTCTCTCTCTCTCTCTCTCCAAAGTAAGTCCTTTCTTTAATGATTAGCTCTTATCAAAACGTGTATTTAAAGCAAGTTAGTTTTTATAAAGATTCCTTTCAGAATACTACTCTATATTTCCTCATTATTCTAATCTAGTTTCCCTCCTTTTAAATGTTATTCGTACAGGTTATCCTTTCTGTCTAAAGTAAGTACCCTCTTCAATGAATAACCTGTCATTTTCTTGTGGGTTGAAACTCTCTCTCTCTCTCTCTCTCTCTCTCTCTCTCTCTCTCTCTCTATTTTATATGAATCTTTCGAAGATCTGTTGAAAAGACTTTTTACCATACTCCAAGATCCCCCCATGAAATCTGCAGCCGCGCGAACTAAAAAGATTTCCGAACTTCAAACCGGACTTGTATCACTCGCTGAAACCCAAATGCCCACCAATTGAAAATGTCATCTTCACCACTCTTGCCGCTGGGCACGACATTTGCGCATTACAGCACGTCACTTTGTCCGTCACATAAGTAGTGCATTAACTCTTCGTGCCTGACGGTTCCTTGGATGGCGCGGTGTGCACAATATGAATAAATACGCAGCAGTCGTTGAGAAGGAAAAATTCCTGCGCTCTCGACATAATCCCAAAGTCATGCAAGCTATTATCTTTAATAAACAAGCGAGGAGCACAGTCGTTGATTAGCTGGTATTATTGCAGAAAACAGCGGACCACATCTACCACATACATCTTGAAGAGAGGAGATGGGGGGAGGGGGAGGGTGGGTGGATACAACTGAATAATAAAAGAGAAATTCGGAGAGAGAGAGAGGGAGCAGAGATAAGAGAGAGAGAGAGAGAGAGAGAGAGAGAGAATGTGACTACTGACCTATCCTTCAGCTCCCTGTCCCCTCTCCCATCCTTTTACATCTAAATTTTGGTTGGCGTATCATGAAGGTTTGTGGGAGTTTCAGAAGAACTAATGAGAAAGCCGCGTGTTCAAGCCCAGCGAACTCCGCCATGTTTACATTATGTGCGATGCTCGCTGAGTGGCCCTTCGCAAAAAACGTACCGGGGCACGCGCCCACAATAACACTTTGACACCCTTCTCACGGACGGGGGCGGGTCCGTGCTGGTGATGGAGGGAGGGGTTGGGGTCGAGGAATTTTATGGAACGGGGGAGGGGGGGGGGAGGGAGTTGGGCCCACGGTACATAAGACACCAATCCCGTATAATCTTAAAACAACAGCTCAGACAAAAGGGTTAAGGTGTAAGGGACTAATAACATCTTGTCCAGCAGAGGCATAATGCCACTGAAAACAGACACGAGTAAAAAATTGAAACATTCGATTCAGGTTTGTATGTGTTAAGATTTCTCTCTGCCTCCCTCTCAAATATAATGAATCTATTATATTTGAGCAACATTTTGAATGACTTAAATGGATACAACTCACTAACACATTTAAGCACTTTTAATTTTTCACTATCAGCCTTTTTATCATCAGAGCGTCGTTGAGCCAAGTGTAAAGTGAAAAATACTGTTATAAGAGATACCTATATAAAATGACTAATTAGCTGGTAATGTAAGTTTCATAAAATGATGATTTCAATTAGATCTTACATAAAATACATTTCTTAATAGTAATTAGGATTTTCATTATCATAAGGACAAACGTTGGCACATACAACGAATTTATACTTTTTATCTAAACGAAAAGTTGGATTACCTCAAAATTTTGATGGCGCTGTAAACATATACGCATAATTTAGTTTTTGGTACGCGCCCTTAGATTTTATTACCTATGCATCTACATATCAACATTACGCATAAGAAACCTTTACTTACATATATAAAAAAAACAAGTGCGAATAAAGCCATACACAATACGAAAATTATGGGGGTTGCTTTTTATTTCCATAGCAATCAACACCAACGATCTCTGTATTAGTTTCCCCACTGAACAGGAGGAAAAATGGGACACTGAATCTAACTGACGACTTGAAAGCACAAAAGGTGTCACGTCATCACAGGATGTCGTCTTGAACTACTGATATGAAAACCTCCCGGATATTAACAATTTACTTCAATGACTCAGAAATCTAAATTTCTGTAATAAGAATCTGTATCTGTCAAGAAAGCCTGCCTAATTTTAATCTACTGAACTTAACCAGCATAAAGCGAGTTTTCATATAAGGTTATCTGTATAAATAAAAAAAGGACATTTGATGTCATGTTCCAAAATGCAAGGTGCAGTTGCAGGAAATCAAATATTCGGATGATGGCAAACAACAGTTTCACAACTTTCTACGAAATTCACTCACTTGGTCAAATAAATCCTGTAGTTTTTGTGGGATATTATTCTAGAAAAAGTCGAACATTTCACCCAATTTCTCTACTACGATGCCGATCTTGGATGGAACGAATCAAATAATCTAATTCGGATGATTCAGAAGAAAAAGAATGCAACTCATCGAAAAAGACTACACATAACTAACCTGACATTTCAAAATTAAAAAAAAAAGTATTGGAAAGTACGTTTGAAATGACGCGTTATATTCACAAGTACTATGGAATTCGTCACGATTCTTGCAAGCAACATAAACCCACATGTAAGAATTTACTTAGCTGAAGAGGAACAACACATCACGTCCCAAGCATCCGTTACATTTTAAGATAACCACTGACTGCGTTTGCCTCCATCACATTTTGACCACGTTTGCCTCAAAGCTTTTTCATATATTATTACAGTTGGGAAACAGTCTCCCTCGGTATATTTATTCTACGAGTTGAATGCTTCCCAATAATTATGCATCACACGAGCGACGTAATTGTAAGAGCAACGTCATGTGACAGAGAAAATCGCAATTAGGTTGACGTTTTGTCGGAGCCCAACTTTATAGGCAAATAAATAAATTAATTAATATATATAAAAGGAAATGATGCGTTGGTAGAATTCTATGATGGAGTCATAATGATTGTGGGGGAGAGGTTGCTTGCTTGTTTGTTCAGATTAGGCCAGCCAGGCGCCAGCACAGGCTCTTGTTTCTAGAACAGTCTGTCAAATTAGAGAATTGTTTGTGGGTAAAAGATGGGTAGAAGAAGGAATAAAATAAATAAGTAAATAAATAAGAGCAAGAGGAGGAAAAGAGAGGCTTAGTGAAGGAGTATATATCATGTGTGGTGCAATTTCGACACAAAAGAGATCATGTACAGGTATACGAAAGGATGGATAAGATAAGCATGAAGTAGGTGAGAAAAAAAAAAGAATGTAGGAGGGAAGAATAAGCAATTCTAAAGCGCATTAAATGCAAAGAGAAGGACTCATAAGTAAATGGATAAAAAAAATTACAGAGAAAAACTGTATGAAGATAATGTAGTACTGGACTGATGGAGAGAATATTGCGAAGAACTGCTGAATGTGGAAGACCGAAGAGAAGTAGAGCTGAACGGCGCAAGAGTGGAAAGGTTTAATTGAAGTTCGAGAATGCTTGTGGAAGTTACCGACATTCACGCAATAGATAGACACCAAGACAGCGGGGTGCTGAAAAAGGTATGAATAGTGTGCCCGAGTGGCTGACCAAGGTTTATAACGTACGTCTAGACGAGGGAAATGTTTCCAAATGGTAAGTACAAGCAACAATTCTTCTGCTATACAAAGACAAGGCGATAGAGATAACTGAGAGAACTATAGAGGCACAACAATACCTAGTACATCGCAGGTGTATGGTGAGATTTTGATAAAGACAAGGCGTAATCCGACTTCCAGCTTACTTGCAGCGTGTGTTAAAATCTACAGTCAAATAGCCCGTTGTTTCACCGACGAAAATTAAAACAAATACGCTTTACTTTTTTAGAAATAATTTCTCTGTACTGTTTAACATACACATTATTTATTTTTTTTATAATTTTATTCTAATAAATAAATCATAAACATCTTATCCTACAATTCCTGTAGCTTTAACTGAACGCAAATCACCTTTTTCAGACCTTTTTAGGCTTTCCTACCCACAAAACAACAACAACAACAACAACGAGTAAACGAAAATAAAATAGATGAGATAATGACAAGGGAACTCTACTGTGGGTTTAGACCATGAAGGTGTGTGGATCATGCTATGTGAGAAATCTGAAAATAAAAGGTACATGAACCTTGAAGAAACCTTATGACAGAATTGCGAGGGCAACTGGAAGTTGTACATGATATACGGTATAAAAATGAAGATTCTGAGTGATAAAAAGAATTTACAATGAAAGCCTAGTGGCTGGTTTAGTATGATAGTTGATGTCAGAAAAAAAATGTGGTACATCGCATTAGTTATTTATTATTTAATATATTTACAGATTGAGTGCAGCGGCAAGCCACAACATGAATGAAAGCTAGTTATAAAAATATAAGATAAGAAAAAGATTGTAGAATAGCAGATATTTACACAAAATTGGGAACAGTGAATAAAAACTGCAGAAACTGGTGGAAATGTGTAAAAACTTTTTGCGAGAAGAGAAAACTGAGAAGGTGACCAGGAGTTAAGATGGGAATGCATGAAGGGACTGTTGTTCCAACTTTACTCTAAGGAAAGGAAGTGCTGATGCTGACAGTGATGCTGCTGGAGAGAGAGAGAGAGAGAGAGAGAGAGAGAGAGAGAGAGAGGTATGGCGATACAAAGGAGAAAAAGAGTTAGCGGAGGCGAATGGATGGATCAATGTTATTTGATGGTTCATTCAAGTGAGAAAAATGGCAAATGTTAGGTATTAGAAACAATGGGGCTTAATACCCACGCAGTGCGACAATACGTAGAAGATAGAGGTGAATGGCGCGGTGTTCATAGGTGGGTTTGTCAACCTGATGATGATCCTTCTAGCAACCTAGGTGCTTGACAGCAATTCAGCTTAAAGTGTGAATGTGACAGTAACAAATATATATAATATATATATAATATATATATATATATATATATATATATATATATATATATATATATATATATATAAAGCCATTTCCTTGCAAATGTGATGGCCTCAGAAAAAATGTTTAAAAAGCACTCATTTGCTACTGTCTCTCTCTCTCACACACACACACACATTTTGGACACGGTCTTCCTCGTGTATGAGTGAACTTTACGGCCCCGCCCTTCATTCAAATATAAAATAACGTCTGCCAATACGTTAATTAATAATAACATATCCTTAACAGTTTCATTTTCACCATAAAATCCTCATTAACCTTCACATGGCACATGGTCTCGTTCATTCATCCCAACACAAGTTTGCCATCTCCATCACAGTCTCTCCCACTCGAAACAGCACCCCGTTTTCTATAAGCCTTTGTCTTCAAGCTGAAGTCTACCTGCAGAAGGGAGGGTTCCACCACCGGGTTACTCTTACAGGTGCATCAACCAGCAGCCGCGGCGGCAGACTTCCCCATTACTTGTCCTCGGGGGATGAGCATGGGGACGGAAACAGGACGCGAGGGAGAAGAGCAATAAAGACCGGGAGAAGAAAACTGGAGTCAGGCTACAGGTGCACAATTACCCCTCTATACCCCAACCCCCAACCCCCATACCCCATTACAGTCCCATTAAGGTCCTACCCCTTGGAGGACCCGACCCTATTCTCTACCACCTTCGCCAACCCCTCGGGCATAATGGGATTTGCGGTACAGGTGAGCAGGTGAGAGAGAGAGAGAGAGAGAGAGAGAGAGAGGAGAGGAGAGAGTGAGAGAGAGAGAGGAGAGAGGGCATGGGCAAAGGGAATGGCGGGACCCAGCAACATCGCCCCGAAGGAGCTGGTGGTGGTGGCGGCGGGGCCCCCAGGGGGACATTCAGCCATACCAACAGGTAATTATGCCCAAGCCATTATCGATACTCCAGCCCCCCCCTTCACCCTTCCCCCCCCCCATCCATACCCGTAACCCATGCCAATATGCTATCGAGGGTGGTGCCCTATCTGAGACCCCCTCCCCATGTCCCAACTCCATATTTCCCCACAACAATTAAATGGAGACTCTTTCGCTTTCCTTTTTCTTCCAGTTTCTCGTCTTCCTGTCTGGGTAACCTTTCAAAACCTTTCCCCACTTGGAATCAGACTCTCTCTCCTCTCTCTCTCTCTCTTCTCTCTCTCTCTCTCTCTCTCTCATGGCCGCAGGGCCCAACTGACCTAACATCAGCAAGGCATAAACAATATCCTCTTCACTCTATAACCATTAACATTTCATCGTCTAAGCCTCTTTCCCTTCCCCATAGCCCCCGGGCACGTCCGTTGGGTATAGAACAAGAGACGTAAACATAACCCATCCTCTAAAGAGTTAAAAATGAAGTAAACAAAATGAAAATGTCACGAATTAAAGACAGCGAAATGTTCAAGAATATTCGCCATAGTTGATAAAAAAAAAAAAAAAAAAAACTCAACCGAAGTCGGCGGAACTTTGCTCAAAACAAGTTTTCCTTGAAAACCAGCACTGCTGGAGGAAAGGTTGAAAATGGCTACAACGCCATAAAAGTAGAATGAATTCTAACTCCCCCTTTGATAAGCGTAATTAAACGCTGCCTCTTCCTCGCTTATTCAAAAATTTAAGTTTTACATACTGTAGGGCACTGTGGAAATGTAGATTTACATACCAGCACTCATACATAATCACACGAAAAAAAATATTTACAGTCATTAACTCCATGATAAATTAACCGACTTAATATATGCTATACAAAATATATGGAAACAAATAAATTTAGTTACTAACAAAAGCATAAAGGGAACAAAAAATATAAATAAATAAATAAAACAAACTTCAAATTCCTGACATACTTCAATTACAGCCTCTTTAATATAAATGTAATAAAGTCGTTAGAAAAGATGAAAATTAATTAATGTTATTTGGGAATTTTTTTACCTGCATTATTTCCTTTTATAGCTGAATTCAAACGAATTACTTTTCATTCATTGAAAATATCGAGGTGAAAACATCACACATCGCTGCCTCTCTTTCAAATAACACGAAAACTAATAATTGCCGTTAGCCGAACAACGTAAACACACACGGTCACAACAATACCTCCTACCCAACTACAGCCACCAGGATGCGCGCCCGCGCACGAGAACGAGATGAGAAAACATACTAAGGAGAAGGAATCCGTTGGCACACACGCCTGACAGCCATGTCTCAAGACAAAAGGGAGGACATAATACAATGGCCCCAGAAGAGCGAGGTCTGACACAGGCTTGTTAGACAATTACGCTCCAGATATCTGTCTGCGGCTGTGTGTGTGTGTGTGCGTCTTTGCGCTGTGGCCTTAATAATTATCATAAAAATGGCATCTTTTATTTGTTTGCGCGTCTGCGGGCATGTTTGTGCTCTTTTCAGGCAGTTAGTTAGTTATGTGTTTGCATGTGGAGCGTCAAGAGACATTGCGTCTGCTGTCTTTGCCGGCACGGAGAGGTCAAGATGATTCCAGATTAAAATTGACAGATTTCTAGAAAAGTGTTTCCATGTGTTCCACATTGCAGCTAGTTGTATATTCATGCAAAACGTTCCGTTAAAAAAAAAACAATCCCTGGGCAACTTAAGTACTAGACTTAAGGGAATAATAACACGAAAAGAAGAGGAAAAAATAACTGAAGGAATTTTAATAAAGATGCTTGAGCTTAAAACTTCTAGGAAAACTTCCTTCTGATCAAGAGTCTACAACCTTGAAGGACAAATATCAGCAGAGTTGTGAAAGGTTTCATTCGTAGGGAGGAATGACAGCAATCAAAACACGACGTTTTCTACGCGGGGCAGTTTAAGAGATAAACGTGCAATGTCAGCGTTTGTTTCTGTTTATCAACATATCTGCGCACTTCGCTATGACCGGAGTCACAAACGACTCGTGGATCGCTGCTATTAGAGAAATAATGAAAACATGACAAGGTTTCATAAATATAATACATATATATATATATTATATATATATATATATATATATATATATATATATATAAAATTTCCCTTCGGTTAACATATTTGAAAATATATTAATTCCGAGGTAAAGCGAATTAGATATTAAAGGACATTTGTAGCTCGATGCATGTATGTATATGAATCACGGAAATGTGATGACTCATATATATATATATATATATATATATATATATATATATATATATATTTATATTTATATAATACATATATGGATGGAAATGAACACATGAGAACGCCCTCGACCCTCACTTGAAAGACCGGGTTAGGTCCCGATTAAGTCACAGACACACACACACACACACACACACATATATATATATATAATATAGTATATATATATATATATATATATATATATATATATATATATATATTATAATTAGAGAGAGAGAGAGAGAGAGAGAGAGAGAGAGAGAGAGAGAGAACTCTCATTACCATTCGAACCTGCGGCTTTCAACAACGCCATGGCCGCCTTCCTCTTGTTTGCACCTGTGCGCCCCTGCCCCTGTGTTTGTCACAGGTGTGCAGCGGGAGAAGCTAGCGACCGACCGACGACTGTGAGAAGGACGAGGTTATACGATAAGTCTCTCTCTCTCTCTCTCTCTCTCTCTCTCTCTCTCTCTCTCTCTCTCTCATGCGCCCGTTACTGCAGGTGGAAGCGAAAGAAAGAAACAGCTTATTGTTGCACTAGACATCAACATCATCATCTGAACAACAAAAACAGAGATCGAAAGCTTACAGAGAGAGAAAGAGAGAGAGACTTTTTATATACATGCTGTGAAGAATTGGAACCGTCTTATGTAAGCTTATTCTATTCTATTCATACTATCATTCCGAGGCAGATAAAGAATCTAAAAGTATTCTAAAAATAGCTTCAACTCCAAAGGCGTAAAAGTTTAACCTGTCGAGTTAATCCTAAACCGTTCTGATGACATATATCATAACAGATCAATTAACACTAATGTCCCCCCAACCCCTCTCTCTCTCTCTCTAGCATAGCTGCAACCCCCAACAGGCGACTAACAACTACGTGCATAATTCGCCGCTCGGGTTGAGAGGCGTATAGGATTTTAGCAAATTATCTCATTTGTCCCTCTTTATCTATTTCGGGAATCGAACCTGGGTTCCCAAGTTCGAGAGAGAGAGAGAGAGAGAGAGAGAGAGTCTACATATCTTGGTTTGCTCGTAATATCATAAAATAGCCAATCACCCATGAAAGCGCCGATTTGCATAATAATCAAAGCAAATCATTTTAACATTCAACTAAAAGAAGAATAATTGAGATATTAGCAAAACAGTGCAAAGTATGGCACGTGATGTTCTCATAAACATTTAAATATTTTAAAATCTTATCTACAATGTTTGTAAAACTAAATATTCCAGTGCCTGAAATAGTCGAAATACTTCCAACAAATTATATCAGCAACTCGCCCTGCATACAGGGAACGGTGTGACAACATGCATTAAAAAAAAGAAAAAACACACACACACACACACCCGGTACATTGTTAGGCAATATAGCTCGGACTCTCAGACTCACCTAGCTGTCATCAACTACGCTCTGGCTGATTAAGTCTCTCTCTCTCTCTCTCTCTCTCTCTCTCTCTCTCACACACACATATATATATTTATATATATAATTTTTTTACGGACCCTGCTGGTTACTGTATATATATATATATATATATATATATATATATATATATATATATATATATATATATATATATATATATATATATATTATATATACATATATATATATATATATATATATATATATATATATATATACATATATATATATATATATATATATATATATATATATATATATATATATACTCATGCTTTATTTCCTATTTGTTTTATATCTACCTTTTACTATATAATATATATATGCGTGTGTAAAAAACTGTATTTGCACACAATATACAGAAAGAGATAACTAAAGTAGCCGGAATGAAAATCTGTGTAAATATGAGTAATGAGGATGGATAAGTAATTCTGTCACCACAATATAGAACCCTAAAAATTTCCTTAATCACCTCTGCCACCCTCGCAATGTTTGCAAAAATATATTCTTCACATTTGAGAGACTGTAATACCGCTTGATGGCGCCGTGCCCCTATGTTTATCCGACTTATATTGCTTTCTAGGAATGTATACTTTAGTGCTTGCTGATCGCTCTTCTCCACTTCCTCACAGGTGGTCACTCCATTGTGCTTGTTCCATACGAATGCTTGCACTTTTAAAGAGATTTAACGATACAAATTCAATCTTGATCAGTAATGTTCGTTGAAGGCGATAAAGCGAAACTGAATTCTATGTCTGAAATAAAGTTAAGTATGTCTAAGTTTAACCAGGCCACTGAGCTGAGTAACAACTCTCCAAGGGCTGGCCCGAAGGATTAATTTTTTTTTACGTGGCTACGAACTAAATGGTTACTTAGCAACGGGACCTGCAGCTTATTGTGTGGGATCCGAACCACATCATATCGAAAAATTAATTTCTAATCACCAGAAATACATTCCTCTGGTTCCGCATTGGCAACCGCGGGGCGCGAACTCAGATGCCAAGTGTATTTGTTAATATACTCGACGGATGGCACTGTAAGTCTTAGACCTGTCCTTTCCTGCCCCTGCACGGGAAAAGTAACCGAAGCTTTAGATATATCAGCAGCCCTTCTGAAAATCGCGCATTTCCGACCACTCTATGAACGTGGCCACGATGTCGGACCTAAATTAAGAAAATAAAGACACCTCTGAATATTTCTTGGCCATAATACTTTACAGAAAACAACGACCACTTGAAACGGTTTGTAAAAAAAGTATAAAAAAACATACTTAACCTACTTAAGTATTTGGCATCAATACGCAACTTCCGTACGAAACAAGTTATAATCTAAACTTCTAAACCCCTTAGAACTGCAAGATAAATGTTAAGGAACAGCAAAAAGAGTACGTTTCTAAAATTTAATCGCGAAAAATTCTTTAATCGTTAAAATCCTGTAATAAACCAAAATTCAATAATAATTTCTATTTCACGTGGAGGAAACGCAACGGAACGAAAAGCAACAGAACATCATACGCCATTCCTTATCAAAAAAGAAAAGGAAATATAAAATCTAATATACATATAAAGTCGACTATCGGACTATAAATGTATGTATGTATGTATGTATGTATGTTCGCTATAGACGGCGAAACGACTGGACGAACTAAGTTTAAATGAATATAGAATTTAGACCAAAGGCCAAGCACTGGGACCTATGAGGTCATTCTGCACTGAAATAGAAATTGACAGTAAATGGTTAGAAAGGTGTAAGAGGAGGAAAAACTTGGAGTTGCACCATGAGTAGGGGTTAGGAAAGGGTGGAAAGTAAGATGAAGAAAGATAACATGAAAGGAGGTACAGTAAAAGGAACGAAAGTGGATGCAGCTAGGGGCCGAAAGCATGCTGCAAAGAACTTTAAGTAATGCCTACAGTGAACCGCATGAGGTCCACTGACGGCACTACCACCTTACGGTATGGACCGAATTGAACTCTAACTCGGACCACATAGTAAGTAGAATATATGGGAATGGATTTTACTCGGGTTCCGGTTTGATCCGGATATCCGGCCATGCTTACTTCT
Source organism: Macrobrachium nipponense (assembly GCF_015104395.2). Lineage (NCBI taxonomy): Eukaryota > Metazoa > Arthropoda > Malacostraca > Decapoda > Palaemonidae > Macrobrachium > Macrobrachium nipponense. The sequence continues at coordinate 43,606,139 of NC_061094.1, forward strand.
TTATTATTATCCTCAGAGAAAAGAGAAAGCATTTTTCTCACGGAACTTTTCACGAGGATTCCACATATACTCTTATTTTTCTTCCACAGTGAAAAATAACAATGCTATTACGGTTCAAACAATGTCAGCCTACGGTTGCCTGCCGGCTCCTATAAATATGAATCACGAGGTTGATCATTCCACTTTACATAGAACCACCAACAAAGTAAGTCACTGATTCGACTACTTCAGGATTTACTATAAGTAGATTCACATCAACCGTGCATTTTATGTCTACGTCAGTCCCTCACGATGCTCCTGATTGGCTGCTAATAAGCCGATCACAGGGCTGGAAACTCTGTCTCTCTGGAGAGTTCACATAGGCAGGATGTATGTTCAATCGCTCCTGAGGGATATGTCTTTCAAACGTATCCCTCAGTAGAGGTGGGAACATACATCCTGCTTATATAAGTGAACTCTCGAGAGAGACTGAGAGTTTCCAGCCCTGTGATCGGTTTATCAACAGCCAATCAGGAGCGTCAAGCGACTGGCCTAGACATCAAACGCACTGTTGATGTGAATCTACTATAGTCTTCAGAAGACGAACGTGGGACGAACTGGCCTACGGTATAAAATGTTGCATATCCGGGATAAGGTCGATCAAGATTGAATCAAGCGAATCGGACAAAATAACTGCGACTCAGTTCGTTTCACGCAAACATGAAATATTAATGATGACAATTATTTCTACATTATTTCCCAAGATGTGAATGCACGGATACCACCTTCCTCTCTTATTAACCAAATATACGTGATTCAGTACCAAAATTAAACCGTATATATATATATATATATATATATAATATATATATATATATATATATATATATATATATATATATTATAGTCATAATTTCAAGTGAACAAGGCCGTTTGCGATACACAAACTTATTACAGTTTTGCAGTTTTCTGTTCTCAAGATTATATAATTATATATAATTACACACACACACACATATATATATATAATGTTGACTGAACCGTCAAACACCTTATATCTCTGCTAAATAAACTGGCCTTTACTTTATTCCCTTTAATTATTCACATGAATTCTCATTTGGGCACAAGTTCAAACTTGAATTCTTTATTATGCCTCAGACGCATCAGCATATAAACAATGCTGCAATGCCCTTATTTCAGCGATAAGGCAAACAATGGGACTGTTTACCTCCTGGACAGAAGAGGTAGGTCTCTCTCTCTCTCTCTCTCTCTCTCTCAACCCATAGTACAGCAACACAGAAAAGTTTTTCTAAAGCTTATTTCAAGGTTACTTCGGAAATTATTCAAAACTGAAGACCTTTATATATATATATATATATATATATATATAAATCGTTATTTATTCAGACACAAAAGGACGACGTAAGACAACGTCTACTTTCCTAGACAACTGACCCAACCCCCCCCCCACCCCCCCCCAAAAAAAAAAAAAAAATACAAAAACAATAATTATTTACTTAAAACTGATAAATACAGTCATTCCATTTTCAAGGTGAAGCAAACTAGAGCCATGCATTGAACCGTTTACAATGACTACATTTAAAAAATATAAAAAAATAAAAATAAAAAGTGAAGTTAGGGCAAAGAGCGCAAGACAAGCCGGACTTCTCCAACCCCAATTCCCATAAAAAGAAGTCAACTTTAATGTTGTTTTCATTCTAACGGAAACGTTTTACTAATTCCAAAATGTGTTGCGTCATATGCTGGGGTTATGGACAGCGGACAGCACTCTCCCACAACGGAGTCTTTTGTAACGAGCATTTCAAAGAATAACAACTTTGCGTCGGCGAGATCTTTCGGAGAAGTCCGCCTCACTCGCGAAGTGGACAGTGGGCATCTCCTAAACTTTCTTTTTTCAGGGTGACGTCACGCAGATGCATGGGACGAAGTCGAGTCGGAAAACAGTTAGATGAGTGGGCGTGGCACAGAGAGAGAGAGAGAGAGAGAGAGAGAGAGAGAGAGAGAGAGAGAGAGAGAGAGCAGTTTGCTTGCGTCAAACAACCCTCATAAGTTTTGGCGAGTGAAAAAAAAATCTAGCATGAAAAACATAAAAATAAATAATTTTTTTTTAATCCACAAAAAACTAAAGTGCATGTTCTGAAATCAAATACCAATGGCAATGAATGCAACACCTTTGAAGTAAATTTCCTGATTTATATTCACAAACAGAAAAAGTAATCATCCAATGCTGATGGCCACTAATCCAATTAGCAACCCTGGAGAGAAACGATAAAAAGAAGAAGAAGAAGAAGAAAAAAAAAAAAAAAAAAAAAGAGGGCTGTCGACATCCTCCTGACCACTGGAAGGAAAGGCCGTTTCAGCATGGTCAGCAAATTTAGTTCAGTGAGAGAGAGAGAGAGAGAGAGAGAGAGAGAGAGAGAGAGAGAATGACTCATTCTGAACACAAACTACGATAGCAACCTCATTAAAATTATCTTCCTTGACACATAAAAATGTACAGTCACCAAACAAATCCAGAATTTCACCTTAATACTGGAGTCCAGAATCTTATTTCGTACCACAATAATGACTACAAAAATCATATAATTATTTACCACACCACATCCCTCTAAGCGTGACACTGTTAAAAGGATACTCTCCCAATAAGCGAGATTTAAACTTCTGGACAAACTTAGCTCGCTAAAATCTGTAAACCCCCATAGTCAGGAGACGAACCGTCATCGCTCCGTCACACACACACACACACACAACACAACACACCACACCACATTTATAATATATATATACTATATATTATATTATATATATTATATTATATATATATTATATACTAATATATGAAATCAATAAGCGTAGCAGTTAAACATCTGGACAAACGTAGCTCGAAAATCTGTAAACCCCCATAGTCAGGAGACGAACCGTCATCGCTCCGTCACACACACACACACACACACACACACACACACACACACACACACACACACATATATATATATATATATATATATATATATATAGTATATACATATATATATATATATATATAAATCAATAAGCGAGCATTAAACTTCTGGACAAACTTAGCTCGAAAATCTGTAAACCTCCATAGTCAGGAGACCGAACCGTCATCCTTCGTCCGTCACACACACCACACACACACACACAACACACCAACCACACCATCACACACACCACACACACACACACACAATATATATATATATATATATATATATATATTAATATATATAATTATATTATGTATATATATGATATATAATTATATATATCTATATATCATACATATATAAGTATATATAATATATATATATATATAATATATATAGTTATATAAATTAAGAAAATTAATAACCAGGGAATTCCAATGGCGCTGATTCAACACCGCCGTCTCGCCGCCCACTGTTCTTGACTCCAGAGCATCTGAAGGCTGTCAAGACGCTTCCTCCTACCTCGCAGATAAAAATAGCAGGAACAGGTAAGGCATCAGAGGGCTCGCTTGAAAACAGGTAGAGATACTACTTCTCATTGATTCGACAGATGCAATTTGAAGTAGTACAACAACTAACGTGCAGTGTACGGCTCATAATCTAGGTATACAACAATACGAATGAGGTTAAAAATAAAGAAAAACAGCTGCTTTGGACTTCCCATTGCATAACAACATATGGAAGTGAAGAAAAGACCACCTAGACATAAGTGCACTAAAATAAGTAACTGTCAGTATCTAAGTCATTTTCAAACATTTTTCGATGCGACAAGACTGGAACAAGAATTCGTCACAATGCTTCAGTGACAACAGAAATGGTGTGTACAGTGGCAGCCACCTCCGACATTAAAAAGCTTTCAGCTTTACAAATTATCCCCAGAGAAACTCCCAGTACAAACCTTGGACAAACATCCTTGTCTTGAAACTTCCTCTAAGTGAATGCTACCGGGACAAACAACCGTATACACGGAATTAAAAACATCGTCAACTTCAACACCGAAACTTCAGACAACCTGGAATAGAAGTGGAGTCCCTTAATAACGACACTTCAAAAAGAATGTTTTCACTTTTCACCTTCCCATACTTCTCAGCGAGAAAGAACCTGTTAGGTGCTTTTCAACTTGGATTTTTGTGTATCCTTCCTCATATTAATGTCTCCCAGCAACTTTAATCATCAGCTGGGTGGTGTAGACTTCAAAGAGTTGGCAATCCGCGTGACATCTATTCCTTAAATATCAGACAATTTGAGCTCGCATATGAAATAACAGCTGTCACATAAGAGCTTAGTTTCTCGTTTATAAAGAATTTGATGAAAAATATTTAGCTAATCTAAATCCACAACAACAATTAAAGCCCAACGAATGATTACCTGCAGCTCAAAAGCAAAAAAGATTCTTATAAACAAAACTAAACCACAGGCATATTGCACAACATATAAACAAAAGCAAGTCAAACAATAAACAATGACTCAAAAATTAAAGGAAAATTATGACAAAACTGTTTCAACCAATATACCGAGATATGAAAAAGAAAAAGAGCAAGCTAATGAATAATCTTTGACAGCCCAAAGGGTGAAAGGGCGATCAAATTCCACTGATAACAAAGGCTGCCATAGTCTGAACTAACTTTGTGCCAGCGAACTGAAACGCCAAGTTTCACAGAGATAAAATTAATTTTCACTACTCTAGAACTGGTAATTTATTTTAATTGGGTACTGGTTCCGAGTATTTCGAATAACCGGATGCAGAACCGATGAGACAAAATAGGTCGGAAGGATATGGAGAGCAAGAGAGAAAAAAATGCCGATAAAATATACAAATAAAATAGTTACGAATTTGTTGTTGCTTGTTCTGTCGATTTTATTGACAATGAAACACGTCTACAGAAGAGACAGTATGTATGTGTGGATTTTGTTTGATATGCATATGTGTGAGTATACATACATACATACATACATACATACATACATACACACACACACACACACACACACACATATATATATATATATTTAATATATATAAAAATATATATATATTATATATATATATATTTATTTTACTCTGATATCCAAATGTACCAATTACAATCCGATCAGTTATAGTTCTAAACTCTAAAATGACAGTACGTAAGGTTAAAATGTTCCTAAAACAGTTTTATCAGTTATAGAGCTCTGAAGCCAATAGTTCCTCTAAGGTTAAAATGCAACTACTATGAGATTCAGGGTTCTCTGTAACACGGTTTTTTGGACTTTGCTCCTTGTCAAAGCATCGGATGTAGCTGAAAGTTGGCATATGTATATTTTACAACCACACACAAATTTTGTCAGCATTATCAATAACCTAAACCCGATAGTTTTGATTTTTATAGAGTAAAAATGAACTGGCCGACGCCATGGCCAATGATTACGAGCCAAGAGTCGAAAAACATTCATTACGTAAGCAAGGTAAACAATCACCTTTTGACTAAATGTTGCCCCGCCCATCCACCAGACAGAAATGCCATCGGCTCTGAAACCCAAAGACTTTATGAATGACGGAACGATACATAGATGTGGGTGGGGTATCAGTGCTAGGGTAGTAATACTACTGTAGCAGTAGTGCCGCCAACAGTATATAGCAGTAATACATGAATTAAACGTTTAGACCAACTGCTAGGATCCTTGAGGATCATTTAGCACTTCTTACAACTACTCGAGAAATTAGTTTTTATAGGCAGAAGTTAAATTTTCTAATCCAACAATGCCCATGGTAGCCTTCAGTGTTATCCTGAATTATAACGAGGCGAAAGTGGGTGGAGCCTCATGAAGTCACCATTCTGACGATAATTATTGGTGAAGGTTTAAAGCCAATATACGGTACCGGCTATTTTTTTCAGTAAATAAGTAGATAGCCAATAAATAAAAATTGCTTGACATTGGATATAGCAGTTATCAAATCAAGCTTGTCTATTATGTTTTTGGTAATTACCAACTATTCCCTACAATCTTGTCAATTTGATTGTGACCTATAAAGTAGACTGTAATTTCTTTGGAACTTATTTTGGGAGTTAGACTAATAATCGAAGTGTTTTTGTATTTATTAACATATTTTGTTGGTTTGTTCATTATGACAATTATCAGTGGGGAGGTTCCAGAGTTCATAAAGGTGTACTGCTTTGCTTGTATTTAAATTTGTATGCCATTGTTGCCAGAGGTTTAGCCTTCGTTACGTATAGCCAATCATCCATCGAGAAAGAGGGAAGAAATGATGTCATAAGTTACGTAACGAGTGCGTTCGAAACCTTTTCTCTGAGTAAGTTGGCCCGTCTTCAAAAAAGGTCACTTTTACATTATAAGTACCAAATTTATTCAACCTACGTAGTGCAGAATACACTCAAAATTTATGTGTTGATATAATATGTATTCTGAATAAGCGTTATATTTATGAAATGCATAGATAAAAAGTTATTGCGAAAAAACCGTGTTACAGAGGCCCTGAATCTCATAGTAATGCAGTTTAAAAGTTATAGAACCTAGAAATCTATTGTAACAATTAGGTTAAAATGTACCTAATGGAATTTGATCAGTTATAGTTCTGATGTCCACAGTGCCTGTTGGGTTAAAATGTACCTAATACAATTGGACCAGCTACAGTGTACTGAAATCTGTTGTACCTGTTGCGTGAAAACATATTTAATGCAGTTTCAACTGTTCAATATGCCTAGAAGTCTTTTGTACCTGTTGAATTCAAATGCATCTGATGCCGTTTGTTTTGTTGAGAGTTCCTTAGTCTATTGTATCTGTAGATTTAAACTGCACCTGATGCAGTTTCATCAGTTGTATAGCTCTAATGACTATTGTACCTATTGGGGTAAAATGTACCTAAGGCATTCCAATTTGTTTATAGAGCCACTGACTAATTTACCTGCTGGGGCACAATGTACCTAATGCATTGTGATTAATTATAGAGTTTCTAAGACTATTGTACCTCTTGTGGTAAAATTTACCTAATGCAGTTTGATCAGTTATAGTTCTGAAAACTACCCTGCCTGCTGGGGTAAAATGTAACTTATGCAGTTTCATATAGAGTTCCTAAGTCTATTGTATCTGTTGGGTTAAAATGCACTTAATGCAGTTTGATCTGCTATGGAGTTTTAAAGACTACTGTACCTGTTGGGGTAAAATGTTGCCGAATGTAGTTTGATATGCTGAGAGTTCTTAAGTCTATTGCATCTGTTGGGTTAAAAAAGCACCTAATGCAGTTTGTTCTATTATAGAGTTCTAGCGATTACTGTTACCTGTTGGGGTAAAATACACATAATGCAGTTTTATCTGTTATAGAGTTAATAAGTCTATGGCATCTATTGGGTTAAAATGCATCAAATGCAGTTCCTTCTAATACAGAGTTCGAGAGACTATTGCGCATGTTGGGGGTAAAATACACTTAATGCAGTTTCATCTGTTATAGAGTTCCTAAAGATTATTGTACCTCTTGGGTTCAAATGCACCTAATACAGTTTTATTAGTAACAGAGTTCTGAAGACTAATGTACCTTTTGGGATAAAATGCAGTTTGATAAAATTTTCAAGCAAATAATCTGTTCATGTTCATTCACATTTTCATAAAATGTCCAATATTCACGTCAGTTTAAATTTCAAAAAAATTCCCACGTTTCACATCAGTTTAAATTTTTAAAACAAATGCCCCAATATTCAAGTTTGTTTAAATTTTGAAATTAATGTCCACTGTTCTAGTCGGGTAAAATTTTCAAACAAATACACAATGTTTAAGTCTATCCAAGAGCGGCACTCCACCAATTCTATCCCTAAGAGCATGCCAAAATATCCAAATTCACTATAAACGATTTTATACAGGAAGAAACTAACAAGACAAGAACAAAACTAAGAAAATAAATGTCCTACACAAATAATAAATTAAGAAAACAAAACACATTAACTCCATTATTGAAAAAATGGCCCTTGTTGAGCTGAAGGTTACATTAAAAATATGAAAGGATAGAACGAAATTGGGTGCAGAGGAGGAGGAGAACTTTTAAGAGGGAGGAGAAAGAGGAGGAATGGGAGGGACTTCACAAGTGCCACTTCTTATTCTCCTCTAAAGATGCCCAAGACGGGCAGAGATGCCCGAGATACTCAAGAGATGAGTATGCCCGGAAATCTGGTGCTTCCTAAACTGATGCTCGTTTTTTTCTTTCTTTTCCTTTTTTTTTTAACCTGGTGGGAATCACTCGCCAAGTGAGAAGCCATCCACCTAATCTAGCCAACAACCCCCCCCCTCTTCCCCTACCCCTCTGCCAAGCTCCTGAGAGAGATGTGTGCACAGTCACCACTAAAGAACGAGACCCTTGTCGATGTGTAGCTTACTTAGTTGATACTGCAGTGGCCAAAAAATTGAGAGAGAAAAAACAGAAAAAAAAAGTCTAGGGCTATAAGAGATAGCTATTGGTCTAGTCATGAGGTGTAACAATGAAGACCAGGGGTAAATGGGTTATGCTAATTACTAACAACTGATCGACTGATTTAAAGTTCTCTGGCGTCGTGACTTTACAGGTCGCTGACACTGACAACTTTCTATAAAAATAAACAAACCGAACATCAACTTAAATAATGTTAATTAAATGTATCTGGATAAACTAGTGCTTGTAGAAGGCCTGCTATTGAAATAAATTTGAAAATGTTACTTGCATCATAAATTGCATCCTCTCAGATAATTCTGCCAAGGATGGCAGATAAAGGTGAAAATAAATAACGTCAGTAGAATACAAAAGGCTTCGATGGCATTTCTTGAAATGAATAAATTTTGTCGATAACACAGATGTAGTCCAGTACTGGTCTTTGTTTTTATCTATTTATATTTTTTTTAGGGAATCCAGGGACTATAAGTCCTGAGTTTACCAATAACAATATGACGGCTTGAATCCTTAATATAAATTTTTTTTTTTTTTTATAGAAGAATCATAGCCAAACATACCATAAACTAACCTAACGTGCAACGGTTCCTCTCCCTACGAGTTGGTGCCATTTAAACTAGCCAACCTTAACTTACTGCTCACGTCTGCAATAACCTTATCCGGTGTCTATCTTTAAACTATATATATTTATATATAAATGATACAGCAAAGGGAACCACCTCAAATAACTTTAAATCGTAAAAAATAAAAAATAAAAAAGCAAGGCCACTTGGGTAACCGCCTCGAATCCACCGTGGGACACCAGTAACAACACACTCTCTCTCTACCTATGACTAAAGCTTCGAGCACGTTGGGGCAGTCGCTGACTCCTCTCTTCTTACTCAATGCAATGATAAAAATGTAGCGAACAGTTTTAGAAGAAAACATTCTTACCTGGATTTCTTCTTTTTTTCACGTGAAGGCGTTTCTAAGCACTGCCAAGAGGACGCAGGAGAGATGGCCTACGCTAGGCCTATGTTTAGGATTACGTGAATTCATCCTTTTCAAAGCTCTTTTATTTTCTCTATTGCAAAGCATGGTAACCATGTACATCAACAATGGCACACTTGCGAGGGGCTATACTTGCAGGACGAACGGTAGAAATACAGTAAGTGTAAACCCGTCACGGCCACAAATTGAAACCAAAACCGAAAAAGACTCGGAATCTCGGAGAATTCGATTCTGTAAACAATGGCAGTACATTTTTGGATTTCCGGCCGTTGCTCCCGTATTGTTTTTACCATCAGAGAAGTACAACTTTATTTAGTTTATTTATTATATATATCTGCTACAATATTTGTTTGTTGCTACACCATCGGGATCGGAAATTCCTTTTATATACACACTTACATCAGAAATGACACCTCTTTCAGCTCTACAGAAACGACAACATTCATAAAACGTACACCCAGAGATCCAGCTGTCAACAATAAAACAAAGGAATTAAACAGCCATAACAAAGTTAAACATGTCTATGGAGTGGACCTTCGATTTAAAATACAAACAAAGGTCGGAATATATGACTGCAATATGACCTACCCTAACAAGATTTAAAATAAATGTTTCTATGATAAATGAACGAAAAATATATGATGTAAAGCTTTATTTCATTTATAAAATCTTCTGCGAAACGCCTTCGAATACTTGGGTCCTCAAATAAAACACTACCCTGCAACCTTGCATCCTCGAATTGATGCCTACGCGTTCTGGGCAACTCGAGCCTTTTCATCTAATGAGATTCCTGCCTCCAGGTGACAACGAATACCATTTTCAAAGAAGAAGAATAGGAAAGGAGAAATGCTGGCACGGGCACCATCGATGGAAGTGGCAACTATCCATCTAGTGTACGAAGCAAAAGCAACACCAAATTTCGGAAGCTACGAGGATATGGGAGAGAGGAGAGGGGAGACAAAACACGGGCGAGAGAGGAGTTTGTAAACTTATATATACACACAAAGGCCATTAACAGCAATTTACGTCCTCCCTTGTAATTTACGACGCGAAGAATAAGAGTGCCAAATTTACCAACGGGCTTGATGCTTCCCGTCTAGATATCTCGCCCTATTGAATGCCAAGGGCTAGAAATAGATGCTCTAACGTGCGTGCGTACACACACACATACACATGCTTCCCTCCCTTCACCTCTCTCTCTCTCTCTCTCTCTCTCTCTCTCTCTCCTTAATAAGCAGTACGAGCTAATGGTGAGTAAACATTGCCAGCATATTAGAATTGTTTTAAAACACCTGAGGCCTTGGTTCTGAAACACCCTTCTTCAAGATGAGAGAGATGAGGGTCTTCGTAGGTCAATATCCTAATAGAGAGAGAGAGAGAGAGAGAGAGAGAGAGAGAGAGAGAGAGAGAGAGAGAGAGAGAGGGAGGGGGGGGGGGCAAAAACCGTCTGACCTGCAAAGCTATACTATTTGCCTGCTGCTTCACTTGCGTCCTTGAAAATCGCTCGTCGAGAGTTCCTGTGTACACAGGAGACTGTGGGCATTCGATTCTGGGTGTGTCCTATCATACATCGAGGCAGTTTACCCAGGACCACTCAGGCACGGAGAGAGAGAGAGAGAGAACACGAAATGCGTCTGAGAAACAAGCTGACGCCTTGCGACCACCAGTTATTTTACGATTTGCCGAATAAGCTGCTGCTGTTGCAAACAGGCGAGGCAAGTTTTAACATTGACGCACAAGCACCGCAGAAGAAGGATTGCTGAGCAACGGGTAAAATGATGTTGCACTTAAGGGGTCATCTGCTAATCAGCTGGTGTGTTTTGTTAGCTTCTTGCAGGGTTGATTGCCTTCGAAGCAGTAACAACAATAACAGTGAAATGACCTTCTGTCAAGAAAGTGATAAGGAACAAGCACTACTACAAAATGCCTGTTGTGACTCAGGTGCATCGTGAAAGAACACTTTCCTACCCTAATTAATATGAAAGGAAGCCATCCCACTGCTTGCAAAAGCTATCAAGGCAGGTCAATCTGTATTTTCATCTTTTCAGCTGGTAGCAAAAATATCTTCCCATTGGCATACATAAACAAAATAAACTCATGAAGATGGAGGTATATGACGCAGATCAAACAAACTAACCTGCTGTGTGTGTATGTGTGTGTGTGTGTGTGTGTGTGTGCGTGTGTATGCGTGTGCCTGACATATGCACTCGGTAGGATACTGCATTATATGAATATTCAATTCTGTTCTCATAACTGATGACAATCGAGAAAGTAACCTTCTATACAATACATACGGTATATTTACATGATTATATATAGTTATATATATATATAAATATATATATATATATATATATATATATATATATATATATATATATATATTATATATATATTCTACCAATTATCGATTTCCCAAACAATGGGGTAACTTGGGTGTATGCAAGAAATATATAAAAATTATGTACTAAATATGTAAATTGTCTTGTCTTCAAGGACTAAAATCCCAAGGAGGCGTGACCTGTTAATAATGTTCTATTTTTGTCATCCCCAAAGATACACTAAGCATTTAGCATTGATTTGGGCAAGGTTGGCCTATCCTCTATATATTATTATTCGTTACAGTAATTCAAAAACTCCTACGCTTATCTGTCAATATTCTGTATAATAACTACAAAGTCACTTCCCAAAAGTCGGGAACAGGGTCCGGATGTTAAAAATATTTCTGAGCAACTTTGCTGTCTCTGAGGGTACTATTCATCTTGAGGGTAGTTAGTCTATAGATTCAGCTGGCTTATGCCAGCACGGGCCTTTGCAGTGTGGCGTAGGAGGCCTGATGTGGACTTCAGGATTCCTCTGACAAACGTAACAGAGACCAGTGCTCTGTTCTACGTAATGACCCTCTGAGAAGACTAGAATCTACGCTTGCTGTTCCAGTCTCTGACAAACATCTGAAACACCATTAGTCTTGAGCTTTACACGAGGACATTGTTCCCATAATGCCGGTTCGTCGTCTTTGCAAGAGCTCTGGGACCAGAGATTCTGGTGATATTACAGCTGTATGTGATCCCACACTGATAGGGGAAGGAGTTTCGTTGGCTGAAGTGTGCGTGAACGCCTCAACACGTGCTTGATTAAGTCGAAACTTTGTACCCTCAATTTATTTCTTCCTCTGCTTGATACCTGCAAGGACTCGCGCACCAGGAAAATTATTATGTACTTCATTCTTCCAAGAATAATACTGAATGTTTGGTCCTAATAAAAGTGGTTCCAAAGCTAGCTTTCATGTTGCCAAGTTCGTATGCGCTCTGTTAGGTGGGTTCCGTATATTTCAGTTTAGCCGGAGTTAGACTGAACTAGTTTTTCCTCGCAGATTTACTTATTCTAAACAGATGAGCACACGAACAAGTTTGTATCCAAATTCTTTAGGAAACTTCATACCGACAGGTAAACACATTGCATAAAATCATTAAGCTTCGAAACTAAAACATACTTCAAATAATAACACTAATTATAATAATAAATCCTACTTCCTGCATTCAGTCAAATTCACATACGAAAAACTTTGTTTCAAAGTCTCTAAGAAACTACAATTTTCTCGAATATTCAACATATCAGATATAATCATGAAGTTTCCAAACCCAAACATGATTCTAAAAATAATCCTGATTACAATGATGGATCTAAACCATTTCCTGCATTCAAACGAAGAAGTCTGCATCCAAATACTTCGGGAAACTGCATTTTTCTCGACTGTCAAACACATCTGGTAAGATGATTGAGTTTCGAAATCAAAACATGATTCTAACAATAATAACACTATAATGATGGACTTCACGTATTTCCTGCATTCAGTCGAAGTAAGTTTATATCCGTATTCGCGAAAAAAAAAAAAAAAAACTGCATTTTCCTCGGTTTCTATCCAAATTCGCGAAGAAACTGCATTTTCCTCGACTGTTGCACGCATCGAGTAAAATAATTATCGAAAAGAAAACATGATTTTAATAATAATACTAATTATAATGATATCTTCTTCTTCTTTAAAGCTGTAACCCATTTTTATATGGTGTCCCCGTTATGAATGAGTCGTCTCCATAGATTTCTGTCCTGTGCATCGTTCTCGTGAATAATAATAATGATATATCCAAACTATTTCTTGCATTCAGCCGAATTCACATACGAAGACGTTTGTGTCCAAATCCCCAAATCAGCAGCAGCACTTTTATCGACTGTCAAACCTCGAGTGATTAAGCTTCGATAACATCACATGATTCTAACAACAGTACTAATTATATCGATAAATCCTAATCATTTCCTGCATTCAGTAGAAGAAGTCTGTATTCTGTATCCAAGTAAGAAAGTCCATTATAAACTCGACTGTTCAACGCATCATGTAAAATAAAATAAGTATATCTTCGTTTTACCAGACCACTGAGCTGATTTACAGCTCTCCTAGGGCTGGCCCGAAGGATTAGATATTTTGACGTGGCTAGGAACCAATTGGTCGCCTAGCAACGGGACCTACAGCTTATTGTGGGAGCCGAACCACATCATATCGAGAAATGAAATTCTATCACCAGAAATAAATTCCTCTAATTCCGCGCTGGCCGAGCCGAGAATCGAACTTCGGACCACTGGATTGGTAGCCGAGCTCGAAAACCACTCGCCCGACGAGGAACTGCATCAGGTAAAACAAACTTCGAAACATGATTAATAATCCTGATTCTAACGATCAATCCTAACAAGTCGCTGCCTCCAGTTAATATAACTAAAACATTACCCTAGCAAAAGAACTCGTCCGCCAGCTCCTCATTCCTTCGCCACGTTCCTTGGAAACTGCATTTCTGAGAAGCATATTAACCCCCAGCACAGCCGAAGAACCTCGAAAACCCCTTTTTTCTTTTTTTCCACCAGAACGACTCATTCCGAGAAACTGCCATCAATCACCAAACCTCCTTGACTCCCATAGCGACTAAAGCGACAGCCGCCGACTTGTCTTGACTTCCTGGTGACGACGATTGTGCGAGCTTGTTTACCAAGCTCGTCCCGTCGCACCAACACGTCGCATATCCATCGGCCCTGCACATTAGCACATTAAAATACACACACTGGGCCTCCATACGACGGCGGTTTGGAGAGAGAGAGCGAAGCGAAGCGGAGTAGGTGTTTAATTAGCAGAGTTTTTCATCGTTTGCTGTGTACTTTGCTTTCATCTAGCTGGGAATTTTATTATATATATATATATATATATATATATATATATATATATATATATATATATATATATATATATATTCTCTCTCTCTCTCTCTCTCTCTCTCTCTCTCTCTCTCTCTCTCTCCTCTCCCAAAAAGTGTCTTCACTAACAAATAACTCTTTAATGATGCAAACTGACTTTACCTGTTTCTTGAAGGTAATGTGATTTAGGCAGGATCATTCAATAATGTTGCTAGGTTCAAAGATTTGAGGCAAGACGCTCAAAGATGCAGAAAACAACAACAACAACAACAACAACAACTCTACGATACCGCCATAAGACGATGAGAGCGAAAAACAAAAACATCTACAGTCACGAAAGAATCATTTCGCCATACAGTCAACTATGATGCATCTCAGAGACGGCGACGGCAATTGAATATAATCTTCCTACGTGATCAAAATTGCATCTGCAATCAGGTATACACAAAAGGCGTAAAAATGCCGACTTCCGGGTCTCCGTATACTGACTCTAGAGACGCCCTCCCACGCGTAGCTACGGAGAAATTGCACCTATTTCCTTTGTCTCAACGAAATTGACATAAAACTGGTTACACTGCAAACAAAATGGTTTCCCCTCTTCCGTATATGATGGAACCATTAAAGTTCGTTAATCCCCCTCATGACAAATTAATCTAAATAATAATAAATAATAGAATTTTGTTCTTTTGTTAGCACAACATTTCCTTACTCAAATCATAGAGAGAGAGAGAGAAGAGAGAGAGAGAGAGAGAGAGAGAGAGAGAGAGAGACTCAAGTTCCCCCACCCATACCCATTTAGGTAAATTAACCTTAATGATATCATAAAAATAATAGAATTTTGTTCTCTTGTTAGTACAACATTTCCTTCCTCAAGTCAGAGAGAGAGAGAGAGAGAGAGAGAGAGAGAGAGAGAGAGAGAGACTATTCTTGGACCCTCAACCTAATCTAAATAGGTAAAAACTAGAGTGCTACTTGTACAGCAACTTGTAACTTAAGACAACTGATACACAAGGAAACGACAGTGATTTTGCATAAACTGTAATTAATGAGATAAGACTGATAACACTTTGGAATATATATATATATATATTATATATATATATATATATATATAATATATATATATATATATCATATATTATATCAAGGCGAAATATCGATCAAATCGGGCGGAAAGCTCTCTGCTAATTTAATCGCCCCCAACTCTCTCTCTCTCTCTCTCTCTCTCTCTCTCTCTCTTCTCTCTCTCTCTGTCGTCGACGTAAAAATGTACCTACTGCTAGCGAGGCGGTACTGCACTACTTTCAAAACAGCTTCTGCAAATACGAAAATGATGTCTTTGGGAACCCAAGCGTGGACTCGACATATTTCTGCCAGTCGCTAATCTCTCTCCAAATAAAAAGGAAAGGAGGAGGAGGAGGAGGAGGAGGAGGAGGAGGAGGAGGAGGAGGAGGAGGAGGAGGAGGCGGGGCCGGCGGCGGAGGACTTTTTAACCAAAGCTTCATTTCACAGCAAACATTGGCCATTTCATGTGATGACTTTAATATACTAAAATCCGGATAAGAGCAAAGTGTCAGGAAGCATTTGAGCGTATATAATACATTCACACGTACGGCATATAAATACACACAGTCCCTAAATACTGTAAGAATTAATCCGCAAAGTGCACGATTGAAAGTACTTGCGTAACGTGTCTATTTCAACATGCCTCTCTCTCACACACACGCAAACACTATATATATATATATATATATATATATATATATATATATATATATATATATATATATATATACACATATATATATTAAAAAAAACAATTGCAATGATAGGAATAAAGCTTCCTACTTAATTAGGCCTACGGTATTTATAACTTCGAAGATTTGCTGTAATACTGTAACCAAATAAGGCTGAAAGTGATAAGTTGTTACCAAGTAAAAATTCGCATCTATTTTTGCACTACACTTTATATTAATGTATTCAGATCTACATACTTAAATTATTAGTCTTGGGGGACCATCACTGTCCACACTCTTACTTTCACTGTCAACTCCCCTTTCTGATTGTATGAAGATGATAATCTCCTAAGGAGGTGTTTGGTTGGTGGTGAAAGTAAGCTCTGCTGAGGCCTTATACCGATCCCGGGCCCGGAGTCCTGGCTTCATATTGTCTTCCTGGCATTTGGTTATTTTGCATTTTTCATATATATTTGTAAGCGTGATGTTTGTTAAATAAGTTCTTTTCACTTCATGTTCCTCTGTTATTCTTCTACTTTGCTTTCCTTTATCCTCATCATTTACTTCGTCATCTTATATTATTTACTTAGATTTGTTCTTAAATTTCACTTTTACGAACAATTAATATATATATATATATATATATATATATTATATATAATATATATATATATATTATATATATATGCACAACTTTTTGAAGCCAGTGACAAAGACGACAGGCCTGTACACAATAAGGAGAGAGAGAGAGAGAGAGAGAGAGAGAGAGAGAGAGAGAGAGAGAGAGAGAGAGAGAGAGAGAGGCCGGTTGAACAGTGCCTGTTGGGTTTGCAATAAACCTCACGGTTTGCCATAAACACTCACTAGAGGGCAACACATGGCACATTGCCAAGAACTTAACCAACTTCCTCTTTTCATTACGACCGACGCCTGTGGATGCAAAAACCCTAGAATGTGCAAAGATTATTCTCACAAGTATTATGGTAGTATTAGAGGCTGCATCATTATTATTATTATTTATTATTATTATTATTATTATTATTATTATTATTATTATTATTATTATTATTATCATTTGTATTATTGTTGTTGTTGTTGACCAATATTAGCGTGCAAGAGAAGCGAGTCATAAGAAAAACTGAGAAGACTCAATATAAGATCAATTCTACACTGCAGCCATACTTTTAAAAAGAGATATTAATACTACTACTATTATTATTATTATTATTATTATTATTATTATTATTATTTTAAAAAGTACACATGTAGCATGAATTTCGAATTGGAGAAACAAATCCAGTTATGTATGGGTGTTAGTGTTATAATATCTAATATATATATATAATATAGCTATATATATATAACTTATATAATATATTATATAATAATAAATACCACGTATATACATACATAATGTGTTCGATTATCCCCGAAAGCTCTCTGTATAGATTTATTTTTTAATGTATTCGTACCCATACACCAGAGTGGATTCGTTTCTCCATTAGTATATTATTATTATTATTATTATTATTATTATTCATTATTATTATTATTATTTTATTATATTATTATTATTATTATATTATTATTATTATTATTATTAGTGATAGTAGTAGTAGCAGTAGCAGACAATTTTTTCTTGAAAACTGCTTTTGTTTTTGCTATTTGTGACAGCTGCAGTAAATGCATCTTCATCTTCCTTAAAATATTCCTCGAAAAATATAATATTTTTTTAAAACCATGACAACAATAAAAAAAATTTAAAACCATGACAATAAAAACCTTAAAAGCGTCAAATAAAAACAAATAACGAACAAACAAATATGAAAATCCGCCGAAGACTAAAAGTGTATAAAATTGAAGCAAGCCACAACATAAATAATAAAGCTGGATAAAAGCCAAACTTTGCGTTACGTCTTCACGGGAAGGAAGCTGTCTCACGTCGGCTCTGATTGATCTTTCCTTACTATAAAGAAAATAAGAAAGAAACACTTCTCTCGCGTGAGGAACGAAGGAAGGATTCCATCTCTCAAATGTTCCGAGAAATGAATGTTTTTGTGTCGCATTATGCTTAATGTTTTTATCTGCACATTGTAGTGTGTAACTTATTTCCGTAGGTTGCAGAGACATTTTTTCTCTGTACTTCCTAGTGATCATAAATTGTTGTACGTCGTACTGGTAAAATTAAATACGAATTTTTGTACATGCTACTGCTAAAATCTTATATGAATTTTTGTACATATACTGTTTAAATTTTATATGAATTTGTGTACATCCTACGGCTAAAATTTTATATTACTTTAATGTAGTACATCCATCCTATTGTTAACATTTTATATGAATTTTTGTACATCTTATTGTTTAAATTTTAAATTAATTTTTGTACATTATACTGTTAAAATTCAATATGAATTTTTGTACATCCTACTGTTCAAATTTTAAATGAATTTTTGTACACCCTACTGGTAAAATTCAATATGAATTTTTGTACATCTTATTGTTTAAATTTTATATGAATTTTTGTACATCCTAATGTAAAAATTTCATACAAATTTTGGCACATCCTACTGTTAAAACTTTAGTACAATCTAGTGCTAGTTTTTTTTCCTACGCACCCAAGTGCAACACTAATTCGCGACTCCCTTCACGCAAAAATCTACTTTTGTAAATTGCTAAACTAGCATTTTATAGCCACGTGCTTCATCGTAGTCCAAAAGTATTACCATAATTTTCAATTTTTTTTAAAATTTTCACTAATTTTTTTCCGAAAATTATCGGTTTATTCAAATGCAAGACTATTTTTGCACAGTGCAAATTCAATCGTAAAATTACTGATGTAAATCATTATTTCGATTCATCTCAGGACGGAAGTATTTCTGCATCATGTGCTTTTTGTGAATTTTCCCGTACACAAGTGTCAAACTCTTGCGTCACATGTTAACACTATTTTTTCCCCCGTTTATCCAGCTGCTGAAATTATTTTCGTGCAAGGCCGTGCAATCTTTATTTCTGCACTCCCTATTGCTAAATGATTTGCGCTAATACGTGCGCTATAACTTTTTTATTTTTATTTTGAGGAAGGTTTTTTTTCGGTTCATTCCGGTGATGAACTTATTCATATACGTCCCAGTGCTTAAAAATTCCCCGATCATCAAACTAAATTAGTTTTATGTACATTATAGCTGAAACAATTCCTTTTCTTCCTGTAGATCCCACTGCTGAACTCATGTACATACATTAGTGCTCACCTATTTACCTTTATGCTATTGCTGAACTATTTTCTGTATATCCTCATCACAAACTTGTTCATGTTACATCATAGTATGAAATTACTCCAATTCTAACTAATTTGTTCGCAATATTAGCTTGGCTTGACTCTGGAATTTCCATATAAAATTTTTTTGGAATATACATTGATCATTTTCCCCCCCCAACCCCGAAAAAAAAGCCCCCCCCCCCCCCGAAAAAATAAGCGTAATATTTTTGCACTATGATGAAGCACAAGGCTGTAAAATAATAGGTCTTCCTTCTACACAAAAGTGCTAAAATGTTTCTGTAAACGCCATTGCTAAACTAGACTAAGATAGTCTCAACATGGGCAAAAACCCTATAAATCAGGCTTATAAATTAGGCGATAATACTGAACGGAATGATTATTATGATGAGCAGCACCAGAGGCAAAAAATCCCAGAAATGTGAATTAATGTTGGAGACAAAATGCCCAATAAAATCTTTATGCCTCAAATGAAAAAACTCGACGTTCTGGGATCAAAGGGACTTCCACTGTGGCGCTTTGATCGGCCCATCGATAATGCTCGTGATACGCTGATAGAGAGAGAGAGAGAGAGAGAGAGAGAGAGAGAGAGAGAGATACACAAACACATATCTAAACTCTCTCTTCCACACATACACACTCACAAACACGTGCGAGTAACCTACGACTAAAACAGAGAGAGAGAGAGAGAGAGAGAGAGAGAGAGAGAGAGAGAGAGAGAGAGAGAGGGGGGGGGTTGAGAGGGGATAAAGATCCCAAAACACAAACATATACTCACACTTTCTCTCTCTCTCTCTCTCTCTCTCTCTCTCTCTCTCACACACACAAACACACACACACACACATGGAGGTGACCTACGACTAAGAGCGAGAGAGATTAATTTCTTTGGGAGGGGGATAAAGATACGGAAACACATACTCACTCTCTCTCTCTCTCTCCCTCACATACACACACACACAAACACACACAAACACACGTGGGAGTGACCTACGACTGAAGAAGGCGGGAAGTGGAGGGCCCAGGGGCGGTTCTTTAATAGCCGTGGCACTCACTACTAGAGGCGAAATACCTGCGGCAGTGCCAAGGGTGACGAGGCACTGGGCTGACTCATACCCACAGGCACTGTGCCACACCTGGGTAAAGAGAGAGAGAGAGAGAGAGAGAGAGAGATGGAAACGCGAAGGGCACGAACTTAAAAATAAGAGAGCCCCCCAATATAACACGGTATAAATGGTATCGGGTTTATAAACAAACCCGATATTAATACGTTTTGCTGGTCTGTTGAAAATAAGCGAGAATTTGTAGGTGGTTTGGAATTTATGGGGCGACAGCATTTGCAAGCTTAAATGATTCCCGTATTACCTAATAATAATAATAATAATAATAATAATAATAAGAAGAAGAAGAAATTCACAATCACGTAAAGAACAATCTGTCATAAAAATTCACATTGATATATATAATAGCGGATTTTTATGACATAATAATAATAATTAATAATAATAATAATAATAATAATAATAATAATAATAATAATAATAATAATAATAATAATAATAATAATAATAATAATAACAAAAAAGATGAAGAAAAAAAGAAGTAAAACGATAATAACAATAATAATAATAATAAATAATAATAATAATAATAATAATAATGTAATTAGGAAGCAGACCCTCTCTCAAGCATACCATTTAAAAAGTAATGGCTACTTCAGCAGCGTTACGCTTGTAGAGATTCTTCTCTATTTTTCGAATAGCGGCTTTTTTCCGTGCTATTAAACAGGCTAGTAGAGCGCATATAGAGGTCATTATCAAATACACGGTCAGATAGGTGTATATATTTGAATTTTACAGATAAACTATGATGTATTCATCTAAGTCATTATGAATCTTAAATGAAGGGCATCAATTTGTACTACTACTAATACTACTATTGTTACAAATATAATAATAATAATAATAATAATAATAATAATAATAATAATAATAATAATAATAATAATAATAATAATAATAAGAAGAAGAAGAAGAAGAAGAAGAAGAAGAAGAAGAAGAAAAAAAGAAGAAGAAGGATAAAACAATAACACCAAAAATCACTAAATTTTAACCAGAGGATATAAATTTGCACTACTACTACTATTACAACTACAGTTACTATAACTACTACTACTACTACTACTACTACTACTACTACTACTACTACTACTAAAAATAATAATAATAACAGTAGTAATAATAATAATGAGTCAGCACAACAAAAACAAGAAACGCTTAAAAAGAGAAAAGGTCGACACTTCGAAAGAGAGAGAGCAATGCATTCCAAGGAAATGACCTAAGCTGGCGTGGCCCTGTTTTCCCAAGGCTTTGTTTATTAGTGCAGTACCTCAGATTTGGACACATGTACACAATCAAAGCCGCGCCACCAAACTAAAAAATAAATAGAGAATAAAAAGATGAAGGCCAGGCTGATGACGATTATTAATGGAGGGAAAGAAAGCACATGAAAAATAATCACCATTGCTTTTGTTCTTCGCAAGAGTAGTTATTAATATATCACACATGAAAAAATAATCACCATTGCTTTGTTCTTCGCAAGAGTAGTTATTAATATATCAGACTGTTATGTTTGCGTGGTAGTGTGTTTGGTATGTAAATTCTTAAAATCATCTCTGCATATATATATACAAATGTATATATAGGTGTGTGTATATAATATATATATATATATATATATATAGATATATATATATATATATATATATGCAATTGTAATAGCCACAATGCCCTCTTAACTTCTTGAATTCTTTGCTCTTTTTTTGGATACGCTTGTCACTAAAAGCCTGGAGATCCCAAGTTTCAAAGAAATTTTTTTGAAGGAATTGTGATGTCCGATGCCGGGAAACGAACCCAGGTCACATAATCACAATTTCTTCAAATTTCTTTGATCTCGGATCTTCAGGCTTTGTAGTGACAAGCGTTTTCCAAAAAACAGCAAATAATTCAAGAGTTTAAGAGGGCATTGTTGCTATTACAATTCCATACGTATCTGGTGAAAAAGTGACCAGTAGATTCTACACAAACACAAACACACACACACACACACACACACACACACACACACACACACACACACACATATATATATATATATATATATATATATATATATATATATATATATGAAAAACGAAATATAGTTTCCTTCCTCTCTACTAATAATTCCTTCATCAAAATGGCTACACAACAACAAAGCGAACAACAGCAGACAGCAGACAATCGTTTTACGCATTTGAAATGAAGTTATATTTGTAAGTGCTCTTAATTTACATCCTAATATAATACATTTGCTTGTGTGCTCGCCATAATAGCGTCTAGTAAATTGATTATAGTACAGTAAGTTTCCAAAACTGAAGCGACAAATTTCAGAGAATTTCGTTCGAAATTCACTAACTGGCAACTACAAATCGTAGCTGAAAAATATATTTTTTTCTACAGTGAAAGCTCTATCAAGCAAAATAAAGAACAATATGATGCTATATCAAATCTATGATATTTATAACAATCATAAGAAAAATTGCGGTAATAGTAATTATTTTAAAGTATAGCAATTACTTCAAACTATAGAAACGAACAATTTGAAATTCTCGTTCAACACAGAATTACCAACATTACCAATGTATTATTTCGAGCAATGTGGAAACAGTATTTAATATTATATGTGGATTATCAATTATTTTAGTTTTCGAAGATGCATAAAACCATGCAAGTATGAATAGATGTGAAGGGAAAATCTCCGCGACATTAAACATAATCAACCATGAATGCACCCAGATTCAATGGAGAAGTTGGGGTGGTTGGTAGTTCTGATTCCAGCTGCTAGGACCGAGCATAAAACACCATCTTCGAGAAAGGCTCTAACCTCTGCTGCTACCTTCAGGTGACTAGGCCTAGTTCCGGGCATCGCAAGGCTTACAATGCAGGGCCACTTTCTGTTATTTAGGCAAAGATAGAACCTTCAGGACCGACACCAGGACCTGTCCTTGCACCTGGGAAAACAGACTCGCTATATAAAAATAAGAAAGTCGTCGCAAGCAACCAGAACACCCGTAAAATCACCATCTGGTTAAGTAGGGAGACGACAGACCCCAACCACCCCTTCCCCCTCTACCTCTACCTCTACCCACAATACTTACTCCAACTTTTTCACTTCAACCAATTACCTCAAATCTTCGAATCAAATTCCAAACGTGAAATTTAGACTGAATTTGCTTAAGTGGGCGTATCATAAGGGAGTGATATCACCCAAATTCATATATCCACTGACAACCAGTAATCAGTTCGATCCAGTCAAGTATTATTGCATAACAGAAATTTATGAGTTTTTGGGGATATATATATATATATATATATATATATATATATATATATATATATATATATTATATATATATATATATATAAAGAAGCACCCGAGCATGGACCAATAGGCCTAGTGCTCGATTCTTAAACAGACCTCTGGTTATTCCTGATAGATAAAACTTCCTGAGAGAGAGAGAGAGATAACAGGGGATACTCGAATTAAAATAATGCTCGCTAAGCATATTCACACTCCGGATCGTATGGACAGGAATAGTCTCACTTATGCACTGAAAAAAAAAAAGGTGGAAACCTACGAAAATACTTTTTGGTGCGACCCTGAACGCAATTCCGCATGCACAAATTTGCACAATCGAGAAATTCCATGAAATTATCAACTAACAAGCTGGAAAATATATTTCCTTGATTCTTGAAATAGGCCTAAACCATGTAACCAACGCTAAACGCGCACATAACTTGGATTTCGTTTTTTTTTTTTTTTTTTTTTTTTGGTACACAACTTGTCTTATTTATATTTCATTAATCAGATGCTAAACTTCTCTGTGCTTTATCAAAAGGAATCATAATAACTTTCGATTAACGCTATCAAAGTAGAAAGTTAATTTACAAATATTAGGCCAATGCTTATGCACACGGTTCCTGCTGCCACTCTATGGTGAACACTTCATATCACACTTTGGAAGCCGCAGATGTTTCTTTGGGGAAATTCTTTTTTTTTCTATTAATAACAATTACTGAAACTAACATTGATCATTCACTGGGAAAGGGACTGTGCGCTTATACAGTTAATCACTGATACGTATTATCAGATAAATAGGATGACAATAATTGGAATAAAATACACTAACTGGCAACCCCATAAGTTTCTATAGAAGTACGATCAATTCTGAGATTTTGTCGCTTCCACCTTCTGGAACTTACTGTACCAAGGACTTGCTTTTGTTTTTATGTTAATATAAATGACAAAATCAATAAGGAAAAAAACTGGAGTCTATTTTATGTGGTGGTATTATTCTTTTTTTTTTTTTTTTTTTTTTTTTTTTTTTTTTTATCGCCGTACGGTTAACTACACGTCACAATAATTGGCCTCTTCAGCTAGTTTCATTATGCTGCACATGTTATGAATGAAAAATAAATTGTCATCATTAACATTAAAAAAAGTAAATCTGCCATGACAGTTTAAAATAAAAATATTCGACTTCTAATACATTTTCTCCACAAACAAACAAACAACAAACCACACATACACACACACACACACCACACACACACACACACACACATATATAATATATATATAATATATATATATATATATATATATATTTTTTACTATATATATATATATAATATATATGTGTGTGTGTGTGTGTGTGTGTGTGTGTGTATGTATATACAGTTTTGTGCATACCCAGAAACGGCTACCCTCCCCTCTACACCCCTGTTTCCAACTATACACTTGACAAGATTTTCTACAAACTCTAACCGTCCGGTGCAAGCGGCGCTGGTGCACAATGAAGCCCAAATGAACATTTAAAAATTAGAAGCCGGCAAATCTACCAATGAAATAAGTTCTTCAGGTAAAATAAAGTCCAACATGAAACTGCTTACCTCTCGCAAAGTGGTTGCCAGATTACTTTGAAACCTCCAGGGTACGAACGTTAATCACATACCTGAAAGAGAAAGAAAAATAACATTTTAAATAATGCTGTTTAGATTTTAACACAAACACGTATATACAGTGTATATGCATTACCATCCTGTCTAAATCAGATCCTGTTATCAAATTTATATAAATATATAATATGTAATATATATATATATATAATATGCGCGTGCGTGTGTGTGTCCATTGTTGAAAACCTATGCATGAATGAATAAAACTTTTAATAAAATTACATTCTGCAGCAATCCTTCCCATCAAGACCACTAAAATCATCAGGTCATCGATTGAATACACAGAAAAGAAAAAAAATTACTCTTAAATCCTTTCAAAGTCAAAATCATATGGAGAACATTCGCAGAGATAGTGGCCGGATCGACTGACTCATCTTGATGCTGGCTGAGATAATCCTTTATTTGTGTCAAGCCAGACCAGATTTGCGTGTGTGTGTGTGTGTGTGCGTGTGTGTGTGCGTGCGCGCGCGTGCTAGGGAAAAAATGATACTCCGATAAGGGGTCAGAGAGCAAAACACAACTACTTGGCCAAGAATAAATAAGTGATATTCAAGGGGGACCAATCAACACCAGAAGTCTCTACGAAATGTGTTTGTTGAGTGACGTCATTGTTTTGGTCTGGATGATGACGTCACATAATGGCGCCGCTGTTTGCAGGGCCGCCTTGCGATTTAAGGTCTCATAAAAGAATAAAGATAAAGAGGATTTGCGACGCGACTCCTTCCGTCAATAAAAGAAATCCCTTGCTTTTGACAAAGGACTCTCTCTCTCTCTCTCTCTCTCTCTCTCTCTCTCTCTCTAATTTATAGTCCGCATCAATGACTAATTTCTAGCCAGCAACAATACATTGCTCTCAACCAAATTTCTTTTTCCCCCAAACAATTAACTCGTTTCTTGCTAAAACAATCTTTTTTCTTCTTCTCCTCCTCCTCCTCCTCCAACAATCTCCCTCCTTCCCGTCCGAATGTAATTTTCCTCTTGGCCAACAATTAATTTCCCCTTCCGCCAACAACAATCTTCCTCCAACACTAACAATCTCCCTCCTCCTTATTCACTGAATACAATCTTACTCTTTGGCCAACAATCAATTCCCCCTTCTGCCAACAACAATCTTCCTCTAACACCAACAATCCTCTACCTCCAACAATCTCCCTCCTCATGCTCCACCGAATTCAATCCTCCTCCTTGGCCAACAATTAATTCTCCCCTTCCGACGCCAACAATCTTCCTCCAACACCAACAATCCTCTACCTCAAACAATCTCCCTCCTCATGCTCCACCGAATTCAATCCTCCTCCTTGCCCAACAATTAATTCTCCCCTTCCGACGCCAACAATATTCCTCCAACACCACCGACCCCAACAATCTTCCTCCAACACCAACAATCTCCCTCCTCATGCTCCACCGAATTCAATCCTCCTCCTTGGCCAACAATTAATTCTCCCCTTCCGCCGCCAACAGTCTTCCTCCAACACCAACAATCTCCCTCCTCATGCTCCCCCGAATACAATCTTCCTCTTTGGCCAACAATTAATTCTCCCCTTCCGCCAACAACAATCTTCCTCTAACACCAACAATCCTCCAACTCCAACAATCTCCCTCCTCATGCTCCACCAAATTCAATCTTCCTCTTTGGGCAACAATAAATTCTCCCCTTCCGCCGCCAACAACCTTCCTCCAACACCAACAACCCTCTACCTCCAACAATCTCCCTCCTCATGCTCCACCGAATTCAATCCTCCTCCTTGGCCAACAATTAATTCTCCCCTTCCGAAGCCAACAATCTTCCTCCAACACCAACAACCCTCCAACTCCTCGGCTTTGTCTTTCGTCTCCCCCAGATTGAGAGCGCCACAACTGTCCCCTAATCCTTCTTCTGGGACACAGGAGACGCAGGATTACAGCCGTAGGACTTGTAGGATCTGACTTACAATGAGTCACGAGGAGGAAGGATATCTCTCGCATGGACAAGACGAGAGGAATGAGGAAGGGGAGAGGAGAGAGAGGGAGAGGAAAAAAAGGGGGGTGGGAGGGAGATGAAGGTTTAGGTAGAAAAGGAGAGAGACAGCCGATAGAAAGAATATACGGCAACGTGATAAATAAAAGATAAGATGAAACGGACGAAAATAGAATCAACTGGGGAACAAAATAAAAGTAATCAAGAGTGAAGAGGGAAAAGAATAGGATAATGCAAGCAAATACACGAATAGAACCAAGGAAATGAAAAAATGGACATGAGTAAAAAAAAAAAAGGAGTAATGTAAGAAGTAAGAGAAAATGAAAGAAAAGAGTAGAATGAGTGATGAGGGGAAACAAAAGATAAAATATGAAGTGCAATAGAAACGGCATAAGCAGAGAGAGAGAGAGAGAGAGAGAGAGAGAGAGAGAGAGAGAGAGAGAGAGGCTGTAATTGCACACAACTTTTTTGGCACCAAGCATCAGGACCATACGTACGCTACTGGTCACTATATACAGTAGTCTTCCCTCAGACTTCTTAAGCAACAATGGAGGACCTGTTTACCAAGGGCAGGATGTCTATACTCCTTCTCTAATAAATAGGGTTACAAAGCTTTAACAAATAAAATCAATCAACCAGTCTTCTAACTGCTGTATAATTTGAACGTAATCATCCCGGGCTGGATGATGACACTTAGGTATCCTAAGAAGTTTAGGAGCAATGAAAAGTTACTTAGTGACTGACACTGAAGTGATTACTTATAAACACACGTTTTTTTATTATTACTGGTAACAATCCCAATCACAGAAATACATTAATGCACATGATCTAAATTACAACATACAATAATGCAAAATGCCAACGTATAAAAACACATTCACAACAATACATTATACACAAGATTCTAAAATTAAAACAACATACATTAATCCAAATTGCCAACGTATAAATAACATTAACAAGAATATTATATACACAAACACACACATATATATCATATATATGTATATCTTATATATGATATAATATTTAGTTAATATTTTAAATACCGTTATATTTTATATATAAATAAATTTTGAGGTCATCCTTTGAGGCGACTCTAAAGTGAAGCCCAATTTCCTAAAACTTCCTTACTTAAAATTGAAAAACATCAAATAGGAAACATAAGAGAGGAAAACAAAACACATGATAAAAACGAAATCTAATAACATATAATATCATTATATATATGTGTGAGTGTGTTATTTAATAAAAATAGATAGATTAATATTTTACTGCGTGCAACGTCCAAATCTGCTGGGCCTTAGTATACTAATAATAAAACTTGTCGTAATACCAATTAAACTTTGGAAATCATTAGCGTGGGAAAGAAGTGTTTACAAGTTTTCTATATAACGGAAATTGGTTTATAATTGTGACGTGGTCTGATTTGAGAGCGAGGAGAGAGAGAGAGAGTTTGAGAGAGAGAGAGAGAGAGAGAGAGAGAGAGAGAGAGAGAGAGAGAGAGACTTGAGATTTGGCACATATTTCCCACTTCATAACTCGAACAGACTCCAAAGTGAAGCCCAATTTCCTGATGTTAAAACCTCCTTACTTAAAACTGAAAAACATCAAATAGAAAACGTAGACAGGAAAACAAGGCACATGATAAAAACGAAATCAAATAACAAATATAACCCCAAGAACTCGAACAAGACAATGAAACACGAAACAATTTTTAACAAAGGAGTTCACACACATAATTTTTTTTTATTATTATATATATTTTTTTTAAGTGAGCACAGGACGGGAAATGAGCAAATGGCCAGAAAGCGAAAACAATTGCAAATTTACCATGAAGGGCCATTTCCATAAAAGCGTACGAATCACAGGAAGCGGAGGAGCCACGAAGTCTCCCAGAAGGGAAAATGAGAGAGAGAGAGAGAGAGAGAGAGAGAGAGAGAGAGAGAGAGAGAGAGATTTTAAAAATAACCAACAGAAACATTTATCAACGTCGACCTCATTTCCTAAGGCTGACTATAATGACAAAATATTTCGGATAGAGAGAGAGAGAGAGAGAGAGAGAGAGAGAGAGATGATGGAGAGGAGGAGGAGAGAGAGAGAGAGAGAGAGTTACAGTAACAAAGACCCTATATTACAGCCTGCACTTGAATATATTGCAAGTAAACTAAACTGTACTTTACACTTAATTAATAAACTTCGGCGACATATCCAAAAATGTAAAACATTTGAAATGGTAGCACAGGAAAAAAAAAATAATCATAATTTGGTAGCTGATTATAATCACAGAAGTCCGCAAAGCTAAAGTGTGACTATATTCATTATAGTTGCAGGCCTCGTGGTGATGCTCGCACTAGACGGCTAATGCCTGTCCCAAGCAGGAGGTTGCTGGATCCTGAGAGAATTCCAGAGCCTCTACACACAAGGCTTAGAGGTCTGGTGCGAGGGGCACCGGGCCGTAAATGAAGCCCTCTGAATGGAGTCCCATAAATGAAGGAAGTCCCATGGATGAAGTGCCATAA
The DNA here is from genome assembly GCF_015104395.2 of Macrobrachium nipponense. Classification (NCBI taxonomy): domain Eukaryota; kingdom Metazoa; phylum Arthropoda; class Malacostraca; order Decapoda; family Palaemonidae; genus Macrobrachium; species Macrobrachium nipponense. The sequence continues at coordinate 43,636,331 of NC_061094.1, forward strand.
ACGCAGTCCCTAAAACCAAACAAGAGTTAGCAAGTAACTGAAGATTCCTCTAAACGACGTTGCCGGACTACGGAGTGACACTTATTTTCATCCTTTTTTATCCCGCTAATGGATGAGGCGGGGTGGGGGGAGGGGGGCAGACGCTCTCATAGGATTTCATCTCTCGGATGCGGTGTCCTAACGCTATCACAGGACAACACAACACAAGGCGTGCCACCAAAAACTCCTGCTTCTGTCTGCTACTGCTGCTGTTGCAACGCCAGGCGTGCCACCAAAAACTCAGGCTGTGACTGCTGTGGTTGCTGCTTCAGTCTGCTTCTGCTGCTGTATACTCTCCTGCTGCTGTTGCTGACTGCTGTTCTCAGCTGCTGGGCATTCTTCTTTGTTTGCGTTACGTCAACGTATATATCCATTAACAAAGTCCTCCTCCCACCTGCTTTCATAGCTGCGCCTTGATGGCCGTATTAAGTTCCTGGCTGAAGCGACGAAGTGCTTTCGTGGTTGGTCCACTCTGTCGCCCCCCGCCCCCCTTTTTTGTCAGTGTATCGCGTTGAGGATTTCCCAGAAGGAATCTCTGAATCACAACACGACAGATATGCGATGACAAATATACACACGCACTCGTAAATTGGTCGGTCAGTCTGTCTATCTATCTTTGTATCTATTCTCTCTCTCTCTCTCTCTCTCTCTCTCTCTCTCTCTCTCTCTATAAATATACGCTATTATATATATATATATATAAAGATATAGATATATATATATGTATATATATACATCTGTATATATTTATGTATATATACATATATATATATATATATATATATATATATAATATATATATATATATATATATATATATATACATACATTGAAGATTATGATGGATAGTGACAGGTTTGGTATAATAAGTGGCTTAAGACAAGAGTGTTATATTATGTCCACTCCTGTATAATATTATAGATGAAGTTCTGTAAACAGAAAAACTACAACAAAATACTCAAGTACAGGTACAAAGTTAAGGGATACTAAAACAACTCCATAATTGAGAGTGCACGACTGGTACGATAGCGAGGAGGAACGGCAGAGTGTGGTAAAAGAACTTGAAAATGTCTGCAGGAGAATAAAAAAAAAAAAAAGGCAACAAGGATAATTGGAACCCAAGAGGATGGAATAGTATGGAAGTATGAGAGAAAAAAGAATTAGCTGGGTAGAAAAGAGGGGACAATCTGCTGATATTCTGAGTTGCGTACGAATTTGAGAAAAATGGAGAAATCTTCTGAGGTGAACTATTTGCTGGTACATCTCGGTTAAGAAGGGTTAAAAGAATGACAAATGTAGAGATACGAATACTGCATATGTCCAAAGGGTGAATAATTATACAAAAATGTTTTTAGGTCTTGGTTTGTTCAAGTGGGAAGAATGGAGTAAAATAGATTGTTGAAGTATGTACACGTCGGAAGTTTGGGGAAGAAGGTTGAGAAAGAACGTAATTGGGGAAGAAGGTTGAGAAAGAACGTAATTGGGGAAGAAGGTTGAGAAAGAACGTAATTGGGGAAGAAGGTTGAGAAAGAACGTAATTGGGGAAGAAGGTTGAGAAAGAACGTAAAAGAACTTGATGACCGAGTGAAAGGTGTTAGAACAGAGGAACCTTCGTAGAACTTGATGACCAAGTGAAAGGTGTTAGAACAGAGGAACCTTCGTATACAGGACAGAGGCGAATGGAGCAGTAATCGTGCAGGGTTGAAGCAATCCTCACGAACCTCGATAGGTAGTTTATGAAGTGGTTGACTGATATGCTGTACAATATTCTGCTCAGGGAGTTCATCAGCAGATTAAAAATAGTCGTGACGGTCACAGGCGTTACACTTTTCTCTGCGTATGTATGTATGTATGAGCCGTAAATCAATTTAAAAGGAAAATAATATGATTATCTAAATGACAGGCATTATAATGAAATTATTGAGTCGTGTAGCCCTTAAAATTCTAAAAGATTACCAGAATAAATGATGACGAGAATTTGTTTACCGTTATGCACTATAGTAATCTTGCTCTCAGATAAGAAAAAAAATAGTGACTTATCATTCGATTATGAAAACGGTATGGCAAATTTCTCATGAATTTTACTATTAAAAATACAATTGCAGAAATAAAGGGTGGGATATTCATTCAGTACAACAACAACAACAACAATAATAATAATTAATAATAATAATAATAATAATAATAATAATAACAACAAAAGAATTTCAAACTAACTACCAACACTTATCAGTAAAATAGAAATTACAGTGGTCGCTTCGTACAATGTAACAGAAACGTTTCGCTTTGTAAACAAAAGGTCAAGTTTATTTTCAGTCCCATGTACAGTCAAAGGAGAGAGAGAGAGAGAGAGAGAGAGAGAGAGAGAGAGAGAGAGAGAGATTCTAAATCCACCTAAACCTGTCAGCGTCGTCCTTCGAACCCGCGGCAAAGAGGAACAATAAAGGACGAGTTATTACTCGAGTCTTCGAGTTCTTACTCGAGTCTTAAAAGAAGACGGCGCGAGAGAGCTAAAGAGACACCGAGTGTGTTTGGAGTCAGGCCAAAGACACTACTCATCGTCAGCATAATTGCCAAGAAGAGGAGGAAGAAAAAGAGGAAGAAGCTAGGAAAAGAGTAACGAAGTGTACATAAAAAACCTAACACACACGAAAGTCATACGTAAAAAACCTATAAGAACGAAAGTCATCATAAAGAACTAAAGGTACGAAAGTCAAAATAAAAACAAACCGAAAGAACGCGAAGCAAAATTAAAAAAACTAAACGAACGAAAGTCAAAATAAAGTAAAAGAACAAGAGTCAAGTTAAAAAATAAACTAAAATATACTAAAAGAACTAAAGTCAAAATAAAAATAAACTCAAAGAACGAGAAGCAACATTAAAAAACTAAAAGAACGAAAGTCAAGATAAAAATAAAGTAAAAGAACGAAAGTCAAGATAAAAATAAACTAAAAGGGTGAAACTAAAGATAAAATTATACTAAAAGAACGAAAGTCAAGATAAAAATAAACTAAAAGGGCGAAACTGAAGATGAAATTATACTAAAAGAACGAAAGTCAAGATAAAAATAAAGTAAAAGAACGAAAGTCAAGATAAAAATAAAGTAAAAGAACGAAAGTCAAGATAAGAATAAACTAAAAGAGCGAACTGAAGATAAATTATTTAAAGAACGAAAGTCAGGATAAAAATAAACTAAAAGGTCGAACTGAGATTAACCATTATCTAAACAGAACGAAGACAAGATAAAAATAACTAAAAGGACGAAATCACGATCAAATAAAAATAAACTAAAAGAAGGAAATTCACGATAAAAATACATTCAATGAAATAAAGTCAAGATAAAAACAAACTAAAAGGACGAAATTCACGATAAAAATATACTAAAAGAACGAAAGTCAAGGTACAACCACTAAAAGGACGAAATTAACTGAACTGAAGAACCGAAAGATTGTAATGAAATCAAGATGGCAAGAAAGCAAAGAATCAAAATTCTAAAGAAAGAGAGAGAGAGAGAGAGAGAGAGAGAGAGAGAGAGAGAGAGAGAGAGAGAGAGAGAGAGAGGACAAATGGAAGAACACGACGGCAAAGCCGACTCGAAGGCAAATTATGAAGACATATGACGTCATAAATATGGTTCCTGGATACCCTGTGAGCACAGACAGACACACACACAGACACACACACACCTACGCCTCGGAGAGTGTTTGTGCATCGTTACGGGGACCTCGCACAAACATGCCAAAGACTGAAAAACAAACAGGTCGTCCATTCTCTCTTGCAATAATAAGGATTCATGCGAGTGTGTACGTGTGTATGTTCGTTCAGAAACGGTGGCATGTTATAAATATTAGGGAAAAGTTGTATTTTAACTGTAAAAAAAAAAATTATGAGCCTCTGACTTACAACCTCCAAGTGGCAGACTTATCACTTTCATCTCGGAAAACCTCAGTATTCTTAAAAAAAATCTTATTCTAGTTTTTTTTTTTTTGTAAATAAGGGAAACGTAGGTTGGCGGTGTTATTTGTCCTTACATTAAAACACCCAACATACTGATATGTATCAAACTTCAAATTGCTTTCCAAAATAGAATAGGTTTTTTTTATATATAAACCCAAAATTCTACTACTACCACTACTACAATGAAAAGTGATTGATGATAATGATAATAATTTTGACTTCTCATAATAGTATGAGAATAAATCACAAGCTTTACAAAGGTCTCTCGAGATCCCACTCACCCCATGATATAACATACCTAGATAATCAAATTACAAGAGCTTCCAGTCTCCAATAATAATAGTAATAATAATGACAATTAAAAGCCGCAGTAGTGTTCAAAATACATTTTTGTACAATATTAAAAATGACTAGGAGAGACTTTCGGATACTGCTTCGTATCACTGAAAGTCTCTCCTAGTAATTTTTAACATTGTATAAAAATGTATTTTTAACACTACTGTGGCTTTTCATCGTTAATATTATAGCCTCGTTCCGGAGGTTCTTTAGTTCAATAATAATAATAATAATAATAATAATAATAATAATAATAATAATAATAATAATAATAAAGACGAGAGAGAGAGAGAGAGAGAGAGAGAGAGAGAGAGAGAGAGAGAGAGAGAGAGAGAGAGAGAGAGACCTCAGTCTGGCCCTCGTAATGAGAAAATGAAAAGCTATTGCTGTCATTAGTAAATCTTTGTTACAGTCAGTAACCAGACAGTCATCGTCACTCACGGTCTTTCTTCCTTCTTAATCCTCCAAGGAATGTGGAAGCAGGAAATGGCAGGACTTTGCAAAGAAGAAGAGAAAGGCGAAGCGCTGCATTCATACTTGCGTATGCAATGGATCCGAAGATATACATGCAAACTAATATCAAATAAATGTACATACATATGTATACAAGAGGGATACAGATATTACAGGAATGCTTACATACATATAAACACAAGAAGAGCATACGACGAACAAAGTGGGGTGAATAATATGTGGCGTAACATATAGATATTGTATATGTGTACATATATGCACATGTATGCAACCATGGATACAGATACTACAAGAATGCTTGTATACGTATGAAGACAATAACATACGACCAACAAAGAGAGGTGAATAATGATATGGCATAACACATATATACTGCATATGTGTACATAGACATGTATACAATATGGAAACAGATATTCAGATATTATATAAACGCGTTCTTACACATGAAGACAAGGATAACATATGACACGAAGAACAAAGAGAGTTGAATAAAATTCCGGTATTACATATATACATACTTTACACAGAATAACTATGCGTACACACACATGTACGAAGCATGGATACTGACATTAGAAGAATGCTTACACACAAATGAAGACAAGAATGCCGTACGACGAACAAAGAGTGATGAATTAAATCATGATATTACGTACAGACATACGTGTATACTACATGTATAACTAAATCACGAAATTTTGGAGCCTGATGAAGATAAAACAGAGGCTAAATCCACGAAGGAAAGTGAAACAATGGAGTAACTGCTTCTGCGAGGCCTTTCGACTTGTCGTCCTTTACCAAGCAGCAGTTACTCCATTGTTTCACTTTCCTTCGAGGATTTTGCCAATATCTATATATGCTACATACATGCTGGAACGGATGAGAACGAATAATTGCTAACAATAATTTAATAAATTGGAAAAAAAAGAAACTGTACAAATTTTGAGTAAATTCTTGAAGAGGGAGAAGAGGCCAATGGGGTGAAAGACAGTTAGGTGCGACAGAGATGCTTCTTGAAGGAAGGAAGAGTATATAAGTCAGGGAAAACCGAGTTGAAGAAACATTCCCGAAGTCTGGCCGTAGAGGGAAAGAATGTCTCTATACCGACGAGTAAGTCACGTTGAAAAGATATCCTCAGCTTCGAGTTCTACTAGAAAAAACTTTGAATATTAAGTTTTTATTAGAAAAAAGAAATTGAATGTATGTTAAGTATTTTGGAGCGGCTTGTTACAGTGAACTCGGAAAACTTTTTCAGTTTATATATATATATATATATATATATATATATATATATAATATATATATATATATGAATATATATATATATTCTCCTTTTTAAGGTCACATAATAATATTAAGGGTTGCCAATGATTAAATCAAAATGATTTAATCAAGTGATTAAATAATTGATTTTTTCATTCGAAAAATCATGATTTTCATTTTTTTATTAATTTATTTTTATTTGAAAGCAAACGAATTGAAAAATATGGTTTGGAGGTTAATAAAAACTTAAGCATAACTGTGCTGCATCTATATATTTTGATATAAGAAAAATTGCAAGTACATAATGTAGGCCAGAACTGGAAACCTAAAAGATAAATCAATAGTAATTCTGTCATAAAATACATTTTGTGGAAAAAAGGGATTGAAAAAATTAAATAAATAAAAAATCAAATAAATCACTGATTTTTAAATTTTTTTATTTGAAAAAATCACCAACACTGAATTAATAATAATAATAATAATAATAAATATAATAATAATAATGATAAAAGCCATAAACACATGGGCAGTGCCAGTAATCAGATACAGCGCAGGAATAGATGGAATGGACGAAGGCAGAACTCCGCAGCATAGATCAGAAAACCAGGAAACAAATGACAATACACAAAGCACTACACCCAAGAGCAAATACGGACAGACTATACATAACACGAAAGGAAGGAGGGAGAGGACTACTAAGTATAGAGGACTGCGTCAACATCGAAAACAGAGCACTGGGGCAATATCTGAAAACCAGTGAAGACGAGTGGCTAAAGAGTGCATGGAAGAAGGACTAATAAAAGCAGACGAAGACCCAGAAATATACAGAGACAGGAGAAAGACAGAAAGAACAGAGGACTGGCACAACAAACCAATGCACGGACAATACATGAGACAGACTAAAGAACTAGCCAGCGATGACAATTGGCAATGGCTACAAAGAGGGGAGAGCTAAAGAATGGAAACTGAAGGAATGATAACAGCGGCACAAGATCAGGCCCTAAGAACCAGATATGTTCAAAGTACGATAGACGGAAATAACATCTCTCCCATATGTAGGAAGTGCAATACGAAAAGTGAAACAATAAATCACATAGCAAGTGAATGCCCGGCACTTGCACAGAACCAGTACAAAAGAGGCATGATTCAGTAGCAAAAGCCCTCCACTGGAGCCTGTGCAAGAAACATCAGCTACCTTGCAGTAATAAGTGGTACGAGCACCAACCTGAAGGAGTGATAGAAATCGATCAGGCAAAGATCCTCTGGGACTATGGTATCAGAAACGGATAGGGTGATACGTCCCAAACAGACCAGACGTGACGTTGATTGACAAGGTCCCAAGAAGAAAGTATCA
>NC_061094.1:43653756-43703756 GCF_015104395.2 Macrobrachium nipponense
TATCGCTGTCAAAAATGGGCCTCGACGAAGTAGTCTTCATTTGAGACTCTCTAATTGCTCAATTCAACAACATGGACAAATAAAATACCTCTCTCTCTCTCTCTCTCTCTCTCTCTCTCTCTCATGACATCCCCACTTTCTTGACATAACAGAAAAATATAACTTGTATCATAAACACTTGTTTTTCCGCCAGACTGCGAAAGTAAGATAACCATGGGAAAATTAAGTGCAACCGCAGGTTAAACCGCAGGTTACGTAAGATAAACTTTATTCAATAACCTTGTTCGACCAGAAAGTAACCCCAGACCTATTATGAGAATTGTCCCACTTGACTGTCAGTGCAAAATGAACAGAGTCATCATAATTATGTTGTTTCCCATCAATAAAAAAAAAGTCTCAATGACACTGCTGTTAAAACATTACATTGTTGACAATTCTCTCGTGACTCGAAATAGTGACTTTTTGTAGGAAAGTTTAACAGCTGGTGTAAACATCGCCGAGACAGTATTAAATCTTCTGTTGTACTTTCCTTACAAGAACGCGAAGCAGTAACGAAATATAGGCAACACAAAAAAAGTTAAGTATATCTTAGTTTAACCAGACCACTGAGCTGATAAACAGCTCTCCTAGGGCTGGCCCGAAGGATTAGATATTTTTACGTGGCTAGAAACCTATTGGTTACCTAGCAACGGGACCTACAGTTTATTGTGGGATCCGAACCACACTATATCGAGAAATGAATTTCTATCACCAGAAATAAATTCCTCTGATTCCGCGTTGGCAGAGCAGGGAATCGAACTTCGGACCACCAGACTGGCAGCCGAGCTCGAAAACCACTCGTCCAGCGAGGAACTAATATAGGCAACAATCATGACATTTCTGAGACTCAAACTTGCTTTAATCGTCGATGTTTGGGATAAACAATGCAATCTTGAATCTTAGATTAAGTATTTTTCTTTACCTGAACGCGAAGCAGTAACAAAATATAGATAACTTTTCATTACATTTCTAAAACATGCATATGCTTTAATTGTTAAGTTTCGGGGGAAAAGAATGAAATAAACGTAATAATCTACAATAAAAAAAAACTTCCTCTAAGATAAAAAAAAAAAAAAAAATGAATGGCTTCTCTCAATGAACAACCATGGCATTCAGTGAAGAGAATGGCAAATGGATAGAGGAGATCGTTCATACTAATACTAATTCACTGCAATTACCTCAATAGCACAAATCACTTTATTCACTCTACAAAGAAATCCTTATGCGGCAACTTCAAAAGAAAAATTACAGCCCAGCAGAGGGCAGAACACTACAGCATCATCCACTTACAATTCATTTATTATTATGCGAGGGATCTCCGCCTGTACTGTTTAAATATAGGCTTATGCAAGCTATGACTATGCATTATATATCTTAAGTTTATGCTTGTTTGAATGGAGCCAAGACGGTTATTATTATTATTATTATTATTATTATTATTATTTTATTATTATTATTGTCTATCGAAGTCATTCTATTCGACTGGGTGTCTTTATTGTTTTAATTTATAATGTGGGGTTGCATCCGTCCTCTTTAGGAGTCCATCACTTTTCTTACAATGTGCGCTGTCTCTAGTAGCACACTCTTCTGCACGGGTCTTGGAGCTACTTCAGCATCTCGTTTTTCCAGGTTCCTTTTCGGGGATCCTGGGATCGTGCCTAGTGTACCTATGATTATGGGTGCAACTTCCACTGGCATATCCCATATCCTTCTTATTTCTATTTTCAGGTCTTGATAATTGAACATTTTTTCTCTTTATGTCTCATCTACTCTGGTGTCCCATGGTTTTGCGATATGAATGAGTGATACCCTCTTGATTTTGTCAATCAACGTCACGTCTGGTCTATTATTATTATTATTATTATTATTATTATTATTATTATTATTATTATTTGCAAATATTCGTCAGGACATGATCAAGAGGATGGTAATATGCAAAGACTACTTCTACAGGTCAAAATACCTATGTCTTGAATTTGGAAAACATCGAAAACAATAGCAAACAAAGAAAAACAAATGAAAAACCATATTAAATATGTATACATAAACATATGTAGACATATATAGTGTGTATGAACACACCCAATATACATATGTAGACATATATATGTGTATGTACACACACAATTATACATATATGTGTGTGGGTGGGTGTACCAGGCATGGGTCCAAGTACATGAGACAGTACTTGTGGACAAGTACAGCAGATTTGCCTGAGACTTAAGTCCAAGTCCAATTACTTGACAGTGTAATTAAGCACACTTACAAGTACATTTCAGCAGATCTTCTAATATTAGTGATATATATATATATATATATATATATATATATCTATATATATATAATATATATTACGTATATATATATCACTAATATTAGAAGATCTGCTGAAATGTACTTGTAAGCGTACTTAATTGCATTGTCAAGTACTTGGGCTTGGACTTAAGTCTCAGGCAAATCTTCTGTACTTGTACTTGATCTTTTTCTCAGTACTTGTACTTGTCCACAAGTACTGTCTCATGTACTTGGACCCATGCCTGGTGTATACTACATATACAAACGAAAACAGTAATAAAAAGAAAACAAGAAGATGGTGGCATAACAGCTTGAAAGGAATCGTTTTCAAAAGTTCCCAGAACTTTCTTCCGCACCATCGCCAGCAGTAAAAGGCTTCTTCTTCTTCACACGATCCCCTAAGTAGGAAAGAGAAGTAAATTCTATCTGCTGCTGCGACTACCCTTTGATTCCCAAGACAACATAATAACTAACATAACTTCAGATTAAAAAAGACAAAAAAAAAAAAATTACAACTGATGCAGCTGGTGTTACTCTGAAACCAGTTTGTGGATTACATTGGCCATTTCTTTCACAGCAGTCCGTGAATTACATTTACCATTCATTTTAAACCAATCTGTGGATTACATTTCACGTTACTATAAAACCAACCTTTGCATTACATTTACCATTTCTTTGAAAACAGTCAGTGGATTACTTTACCATTTATTTTAAAGTTGTCTGTGGATTACATTTATCATTAACTTTAAACCAGTCTGTGGATTACATTTTACGTTACTTTAAAATAAAACCAGTCTTTGGATTTCATTTACGATTTATTTTACATCAGTCAGTGGATTATATTTACCGTCTATCTAAAAGCAGCCAGTGGATTACTTTTAAACCAGTCTGTGGTTTATTTACCATTACTTTGAAAACAGTGTGCATTACATTTCTCTTAAACCACCCTGCGGATTACATTGACCATAATTGACCTTAAGTGTAATCGACGCTAGTGATTCAGCATGTCATCGCAGTCTCCTCCTCTGAGATGCTGGGCCAAGTGACGTCACAATGAAATTCAGGCCTAATTTTTCGTTCCCTTCCTCTTAAAATGAATGAAGGAAATGCCGAGAGTCCTTTTTTTCACTGCCTCTCTCTCTCTCTCTCTCTCTCTCTCTCTCTCTCTCTCTCTCTCTCTCTCTCTCTCAAGTCCGACTCTTACAATAGCAGATATACTATCCTCCCCCTCTCTCTCTCTCTCACTCAATCTCTCTCTCTCTAGTAGGTCCCACTCTTACAATATCATACATGCTATAACTCCCCCGCCCCCCCTCTCTCTCTCTCTCTCTCTCTCTCGCAAGTCCTACTCCTACAATATCTCTCTAGTAAGGCTCATTCTTACAATAACAGACATACTATGCCCCCCCACCAGCTATTTCTCACTCTCTCTCGTAAGTCTATTCCTATAATAACAGACATACTGATCTCTCTCTCTCTCTCTCTCTCTCTCTCTCTCTTCAAGTACTTCTCCTACAATACCAGACATACTATACTCCCCCCGCCGCCCCTCTCTCTCTCTCTCGTAAGTCCTACTCCTACAATATCTCTCTCTAGTAAGGCATACTATGCCCCCCTATCTCTCTCTCTCTCTCGTAAGTCTATTCCTACAATAACAGACATACTGATCTCTCTCTCTCTCTCTCTCTCTCTCTCTCTCTCTCAAGTCCTACTCCTACAATAACAGACATACTAATTATCTCTCTCTCTCTCTCTCTCTCTCTCTCTCAGCACCACAAAGAACCGCAGCAATTGTAACACAGCGGAGAGAGACAGAGAGAAAAAAAGGAAATGTGTCGGTTTAAAGCGCCGTTATGGTCGGCCAAACGAAGCCCGTTTCAGAAGTCCGCTTGAAACGAACACAAAGAAAATGGTAAGAGGAAGAAAACGCGTAACAAGAACATTAAATCTAACTAAGGAGATTAAAAGTAGTGCAATCAAGAAAATGGAATGAGAGCAATATTACGTAAAAGAAATAAGATAAAATAAAACTGAAGATGAAGTACTGTTAAAAAAAAGTAATAACAGTAAAGGATCAGTGTGGTATTGATGCAGAGTAAACAAAATTTTTAAGCGGAAAGTCCGCTAAAAATTTGATGAAACGTCAACTGTATTAAATTATATATATATATATATATATATATATATATATATAATATATATATATATGTAAATACTATATTATATATATACATACATAATATATATTATTATTTTCGAGGTAGAGCGAATTAGATATTAAAAACTAAAATTGTAGCTTAATGCTTGTATATAAATATTCGTTCATACACACAGCACACACACACACACACATATATATATATATATATATATATATATATATATATATATATATATATAATATCTATGTAACATGCATAGATACATACATACCTAAGTGAAAAAAAAGAGGAACGAAAGAAAGACGGAGAGCAGAGCAGGATGTGAGAGGTCAGCTGTCAAGTTAGCACAGTCCACTTGACTGCCTGAGGTGGCATACACACACACACATACCTGCCTAGGACCCCTGCAGGCATAACTGCTGATGCAGCAGCTACTGCCGAAGAAGTTGTGCCCGGGAGACGGTGCACCTTGCCAAGTCAATTTCCTCCACAGAGAGAGAGAGAGAGAGAGGAGACGAGAGAGAGAGAAGAGGAGCAGAGGTGGAGAGAGAGAGAGAGAGAGACTATCTCCTCTTAACTTTCCTGAAACCACAAAGATGTATTTTGACCCACAATCGACACCTCGCAAACGGGTCCAAGACGACGAGGGTATTGGACCGCCTTTGGGGAGGGGGGGGGGGGGGGGTGGGGGGGGGGGGGGGGCGGAGGGGACGGGGGGACGGGGGGGGGGGAACACAGAGAGCCTCTGCCAATTAAAACAGAACCACGACCGTTTCTAATTGGTCAAAATTGCCCCATTACCGACAGTCGTTAAATTGGGTCGCAGCAGCAACAACGCAGGACCTCGATCCCAAATGAGAATGCAACGACCTCATCTTAAAAAAAAAAAAAAAGAAAAAAAAAAGGGAAATATAAAAATGGGACATCTCCATTAAAGCTTTACATTGGCATCACCTTGTAAACGAGAATGGAAACTATTTGGCCTTTTGACCTCGACCCTGATCCTGAATGGGAATGCAATGACCCCATCTTTTCTGGCTCTTATTGTCTTGGTCTTGAAAAAATAAAATAAAAATAATTAAAATGGCATCTCCCATAAAAATAACCATTGGCATCGACTTGCAAAAATAGATACCGCCAAAATTTTAATTGGCATCGACTTGCAAAATCGATACCCTTAAAATTTTAGCCTGCCATCAACCTGCAAAACTATATATATACACCCCTAAAATTTTAATTGGCATCAACATGCAAACAATTTTACCCTTACAACTTTACATTGGAATCAACTGGCATAAGTGGATACCAAAAAATTTTACATTGGCATCAACTTGCAAAAAGGAATACCCAAAAACTTTACACTGGCATCAACTTGCAAAAAAGGATACCCCTAAACATTTACAATGACACCAACTTACAAAAAAGGATACCCTTAAAAATTTACATTCGCATCAAAATGCAAAAAAAAAAACGGTACCACTAAAAATTTAAATTGGCATCAACATGCAAAAAAGGATACCCTTAAAAATTTACAATGACATCAACTGGCAAAAAAAGAAGACCATTAAAAATTTACATTGGCATCAATGCAAGAAAGGGGTGCCCTTAAAAATTTACACTGACATCAACTTGCAAAAAGGGATACCCCTAAACATTTACAATGACACCAACTTACAAAAAAGAGATACCCTTTAAAATTTACATTGACATCAACTAGCAAAAATGGATGACCTTAAAAACTTACATTGACATCAACTAGCAAAAATGGTGACCTTGATACAAAAATGACATTTAAAAAACTTACATTGACACAACTAGCAAAAAAGAATGCCCTTAAAAAATTTACATTGACGTCCAACTGACAAAAATGGATGACCTTAAAAACAAATTTACAGACATCATCTGGCAAAAATGGATGACCTTAAAAAATTTACATTGACATCAACTAGCAAAAATGGATGACCTTAAAAATTTACATTGACATCAACTAGCAAAAATGGATGACCTTAAAAATTTACATTGACATCAACTAGCAAAAATGGATGCCCTTAAAAATTTACATTGACATTCAACTGGCACAAAAATGGATGACCTTAAAAATTTTACATTGACATCAACTAGCCAAAAATGGATGCCCTTAAAAATTTACATTGACATCAACTAGCAAAAAACGGATTCCCTTAAAAATTTACATTGACAACAACTAGCAAAAAAGAATACCCTTAAAAATTTACATTGGCAGTTTGCAAAAAAAAGGATGCCCTTAAAAATTTACATTGGCACCAACTTGCAAACGAGAATGGAAGCCATCTGGCCTTTTGACCTCACAGGTCGTGCCCTCGACCTTTCGATTACGGGCATTATTCTCCTTCATGGCGTTAAGTCGTCGTGTTAATGCCAACGCCAATTTCAAATTCCATAATGCCCCTCGGGCACAGAGCGCCATTTGACACTGGCTCGCATCCGTCATTAGGTTTCAGCTCCCATATGGTGCCATTACGTAAACACGTGGATAAATATGTTAAAGTGCATAAGCGCGTACAAAAACATACACCAGACACACCCACACACACACACACACAATATTTATATACACGCATACATGTGTACGTGTGTGTGTATGTATAGTATGTAAATGGAAATGAATATCCTGTACTTCACGAGAAAGAAATATAAATAAATAATTGATAAATATATGTACACTATTATATTATATATTATATATTATATTTATATGTATTAATTCTATATTATATTATATATATATAGTGTACATATATTTATAAATTATTTATTTATAAATTAATTTTTGTATGATGATAAGAGCTTGGATGAGTATTGTAAAAAGAATATATATATATATATATATATATATCTATATATATATATATATACTATATATATATATTTTAAAGTTTCACGGTAATTCACATTAACAGCAATTTGGCCCAACTTAATAAAAATGACGGTTATTTGCGAAAAACTGAAATTGTTTGAGAAAGTTCTATTGCCAATTAATAAAACTCATTGATGTTTATTTCTGTTGTAAAATGGCTTTTGGTTGACTGCGGGATGAAAGAATGTTGACGTTGCCTGTCCTTCGTAAGTTATAAAAGGAGCCGGTCATTTCACATCTGAAAACCGGTAATCCAAGTATTTTGATCAGTTTTGATTATTTCGGAATGTCAATTTTTTTCCCCCCGATTTCAATCAGGAAATGTTGAATGTTTTTTCTCGAATCAACTTAGGCTTTCGGGTAGTCATTTTTTGTATTGTTGATAAGAGCTTGGATGAGTATGTAAAAAAGGAATATATATATATATATATATATATATATATATATTATATATATATATTCTTTTTACATACTCATCCAAGCTCTTATCACATACAAAAATGACTACCCGAAGCCTTCGTGATTCGAGAAAAAACATCAACTATCCTAATTGAATAAATCAGGAAAAAAAATATGACATTCTCGAAATATCAAAATCAAATACTGATACGGTTTCAGATGTGAAATGACCGCTCCTTTTATAACTACG
This sequence comes from Macrobrachium nipponense, assembly GCF_015104395.2. NCBI lineage: Eukaryota > Metazoa > Arthropoda > Malacostraca > Decapoda > Palaemonidae > Macrobrachium > Macrobrachium nipponense. Next base: position 43,661,798 of record NC_061094.1, read on the forward strand.
AAGACAGGCAACGTCACATCTTTCATCCCGCAGTCAACAAAAGCCATTTACAACAGAAATAAACATCATAAGTTTATAATTGGCAATAGACTTTCTCAACAATTATCAGTTTTCGCAAATAACCGTCATTTTTAGTAAGTTGGGCAAATGCTGTTAATGTGAATTACCTGAAAGTATAGCTTGATCATACCATTTAGGATTAGTAGCCCACAATCATATATATATATATATATATATATATATATATATATATATATATATATATATGTGTGTGTGTGTGTGTGTGTGTGTGTGTGTGTGTGTGTGTGTGGTGTGTGTGTATTAAGTTGAATGGAATATGTGTAGCTATCATATTAAAGTAAAAAGGTACATACATAATTTATGTTTGTTTATATAGTGTAAAAACACAACCAAATGTAGGTATTCATCCGCCCCCCGCCCCATAACGTAGTAATACAAACATACAACAAACACACCTAGAGAGAGAGAGAGAGAGAGAGAGAGAGAGAGAGAGAGAGAGAGCAGGAAATACCAAAAAACCCACGTCGGGCGGAAGAGTATGAACGAAGGCTGGCATTTTCTCTCTCTCTCTCTCTCTCTCTCTCTCTCTCTCTCTCTCTCACCAAAAGTGGCACCTGAGAATTTCTGGTGTGGCGTCAAAATCATAACAACTTGTTCTAGTAAGTCTTTACAGGATTTGATGGCCTTTTAGTTGACTTTTTAGTGACCGTGGATGATGGATGGATGGATGGATGACCCGAGTTGAAGGGAGATAAAACGATGACGTCATTCTATGAACGGAACCTGAAAGTTGCCGAGTTTTTGCTGTTTCTTTGTAGCCAATATTTACATAATTATGGATCTATCTAATCATTGATAGTAAAGACATACTTGAATATCTATCTGTCTCTAAGACATTAGCTAATCACATTAAACATTACTATTCACCTACTTCCGAAACTATTTAAATATTATGATTTAAATGTTTTAATGTAATACTGAGCATCTGAAATAGTAGTTTTACGTAAATATCTATCTACCTCCAATACGTTAACTAATTACAATGAAAATTTCTAATCAACATACTTCTATAATTATGATTTAAATGTTTTAATGTAATAATGAGCGTCTAGCCTAGTAAAGATTTAAATAAATAGCTATCTTTAATACAATAGCTAAATAAAATGGACATTTATGATGACCATAATTCCGCAACTACTGGAATATAATGATTGATATGCTTTAACGTAATAATGAGCGTCTGAACTATAAGGAAGATTTACCTAAATATCCAACTAACACATCTTGATTACAATGGACGTTTCGAATCATCATACTTCCGCAACTTCTTATATATAATTATTTAAATGTTTTATAATGTAATGATGAGCGTCTGAACTAGAAAAGGTCTACATAAATATCCATCTATCACTAATGCATTAGTAAATTAAATTATAATGAATGTTTCTCCGATTTCTTTAGCCAATTACAATGAATCTTTCTAATCATCATACTTCCACAGCTACTTAAATATAATTATTTAAATGCTTTAATGTAACAATGAGCGTCTGCAATAGAAAATATCTACATAAATGTCCATCTATCACTAATGCATTAGCTAATTACAATGAATCTCACTAACCATCATACTTCCGCAGCTACTTAAAAATAATGATTTCAATGTTTTATAATGTAATAATGAGCGTCTGAATTAGAAAATATCTACATAAATGTCCATCTATCACTAATGCATTAGCTAATTACAATGAATCTTTCTAATCATCATACTTCCGCAGTTACTTAAATATAAGATTTAAATGCTTTAATGTAACAATGAGCGTCTGAACTAGAAAAGATCCACATAAATGTCCATCTATCACTAATGCATTAGCTAATTACAATTAATCTTTTCAATCATCATACTTCCGCAGCTATTTAAAATATAATGATTTACATTATTTGAAATATAATGATTTACATTATTTAAAATATAATGATTTACATTATTTTACGTGCGGGCACTTCTCAGCGTCCATTTCCCTTGTGCGAGTGTGTCGAGGGGCGCGGAAATACCTGCCAATCAGGGTATGTGGGCAGGATGCTCTGGCTTCTAGTGGTCTGAGAAGGGCACCAAAGGTCATACCAAAAAGGAAATAAATCAATGGGGGCCGAGAAGCGCCCAAAAAAAGAGAGAGAAAGAGAAATAAAATAAAATAAAAGGTTCGTCGTTGCCGACTATAAGTGATATACAGTGTGTTGTAGTGGGAAGGAGATAGAATATATATATATATATATATATATATATATATATATATATATATATATATATATATATATATATGTGTGTGTGTGTGTGTGTGTGTATATACATACATACATACACACACGTGTGCGTGTGAGTGCGCACGTGTGTGTTGCATACATAACACATAAACACAACACACATATATACATATATACATATATATATATATATATATATATATATATATATATATATATATATATACATAACATACATACATACATATATACATACATATAATATATATATAATTTATATTGTGAATCACTTGGTATTTGTAATAATAATAATAATAATAATAATAATAAACGGCGGCAAATGCCACTGTACATGATATGTCCTCTTCACGTCCTCTTATGAAACAATTTCCGACACTTTACATCACCGACCTCTATCTAGGAAAGTCACATAAAACCAGTGGCGACAAATCTCGCGCCCCGATCAAATGGCTCCCGCTGCTCTCTCGCCTTCCTCTGAGGAAGCTTGAAGCAAGAAAATGGCCCCACTGCTTTCTGCAGGGTGGCCTTACTCGAAAAAAATCGCATTCGAGAAATTCCTTCTGGCAGTTTCTCAGTAATGGAAAAGTTTCCTTCGTTAAAAATCATTCCTTTTTGCCTAATCTACCGCCTTTTTTTTCGCAGACTCACATCAACATTTCCCTCCCTCAAGACGCAGGTCAAACGCTTTCTCTCTTACGCAATGAGTTCAACATTTGTTTTCCTTTCTTTTCCCTGTTTGTTTGAGGCCTGTCCTAGGCAGAGGAATTTCAGTGATCGTCCTCTTTATATAGAGCACCTCAGTATGTACGTGTACAGTGTATACAATCTGCAGCTTCCTCCGACCACTTTACTAATTAATGGTGTGTGGAGGTTGTTCTTAGATCTCTTAGTGTTACAAATTCGCTGTCTGTGAGATGTAGACCAGCTTAAAGATCTGGGTCTGATATTGGAGAAGAGTAATGAATTAATTTTTCTGATTTTTGCTTAATGAGTTGGATCTCCAAGTGTACGCACACACAATATATATATATATATATATATATATATATATATATATATATATATATATATATATATCCTATTAAACCCAAAGTATCACTTGATATAGAAATCACTAAACTTACTAAACTTAGGAATAATGTATACCCAAAGGAAATTATAACGGATAAGAGCATGTTCACTATACTTCCATGTCCAACATCTACACGAGCTACAATTCACCATTTAGGGACATCTTCAGTTCATTTACAACTACTCCTCCTACTACCGAGATGCTCTCCTAATTATTACTATTCATATACTACTAAAGTAGTAATCTGAACCGAATGAAAGAAACAGCGCATTAAACAACTCGTGACCACACCAGACTTGTCCACGTGCAAGGCCAAGAATAATTATGACGACTTGAAGAAGAGAACAACTGACAAGAATTACCGAGAAGTTAAAAAAAAATAGGAAAAAATAAACAAAATAATTCCTGAAGCACATCTGGAAGCACTAGAAGCATTATTGCTAACTGTCCTGTCACACAAATTCAAACGGCACGACACTTGCCTGCCTTCTGCTGCGCCTCTCCTAGGAGGAGGTGGTGCTGCTGCTGCCCTTCCCTAAGTCCTCCTCCTCCTCCTCCTCCTTCCTCTTCTCCTCCTCCTCCTCCACATTCCTTTTCCCCTTCTCCTTCTACAATTATCAATCTCTCTCGTGTGAAATGACACCCAGAGAGCAAAAACCCGACAGAGAGAGAGAGAGAGAGAGAGAGAGAGAGAGAGAGAGAGAGAGAGATTTATCCACACCCACACAGCTGTTTAGACCATTTACGCAAAAGCACAAACAGCAACAACCAACCAATGGCATAAAAAAAAAACGGCAAAGAAAGAGCAGAACTCGATGTATGATAATTATCATGTCCTCAAGTGCTTCCAAGATGTCAGTCTGCGGGTGACGACGACAAGTGATTGCTCTCGAGTTGGGGGTCCAAGACCTTTTGTTTCTAATATTTACTCATTTTCGTATGTCTTATTGCTACTCCTACCATTAGTAAGTATACTTCCGGCAAAATGCACAGTATCTGAAAACAAATACACCTAGTATGAATCAGAAGTATGTCGCTACTTTACTAGAGATAAAAAAAATAAAAATGCGATGAAAATACCCAGTAATAACCATGGCTCCATGTCAAAAGCCACTACTAAGAAAGACATAAAATTCCCCTTGCATGAAAGATTCATTTCCCCACTCGGGTTTTACCAGCTCTCAAAACAAAGGAACAAAATGGGGAACTCTCTCGTCCCTCGAATTCTTAATCTTCTGCTTCTTCTTCTTCTTCACTCCTCGCAAAGAATTTGCTGCTAGGGTCGTGCCACATTTAAAAGTTGAATTTGACCTGCTCTAAAAACCAAGACCCCTTGAGTTGCCATGAGGTTGGATTGGTCTAGTAACAATGGCAGGTCATACAATCTTGGTATGAGTCGCGCGCCCAACGCATATGACGTGCCTTCATTAAGTCATTCATTTCCCTGGGTATACTACCCGTACCCAGCATTGTCTGTGTATTTATTTAATTTCTGGAAACAAGTCGGTTACGACAAGATACAACACCTCAAAGAAAAGTGTATGTTTTATTTTGAATAAAATCATTTCCAGTTTATGTACAAAAGGCCTCTACGATCTCTATTGGCCTCTAAATAACTTCATTGTGAGGGATACTTTCGGTCTCTTCTGCAGTCAAATAGTTCTCGAAATGTAGCCTAGAAAAAATGAACAAAGTTTTTATAACCAGGTGAGCCTATAGTTGGAGAGTACTGCGAATCCTTTGTAACTAAACAATCAAACACTTTCAGTTATAAAAACTAGACGTTAAAAATCAATTTATATAACGGAATTTTCTCGAAAAAAAAAATGAAAAACAAATAATTCACAAATTGGTGAATCTCCGCGTTGCACAGACGCCCTACACAAATTTGTAGTGCGCACGGATAAGCATTTATGCTGAAACTATCAGAACACTGCCGACTTAAGCAAAAGACTATAAACACAGTAGAGTGAGCTCTCAAAACGGCAAACGTTTCGGCATTACTCTACGGGGTTAGTCATGATGATGTTGATTACGGCAGCAATTTGAGACGCCTCGAGGTTTAACCCATAACCCATTTTCTATGAGCAGCCTATTTAAGGGGTGACGAAGATGTTTCGACTGAACGATTTTAATGGTGGAATTCACACACTATGAGATTACTATATTCATACAGTACTGTATCTAATGTTGTATACGTTTCGGGAGGATTACAAAATTATGCTGGATGGCATTTCCTTGAAGTGTTGAAGCATTTGACACACAAAATTACACACACACACACACAAACAGGTGATGCTAAAAAAACACCACCATCACAATATGTAAATACACCTCTTTTTATCTGAATATAAACTGAAACACAAGAGTTTCTTTACAGTAAATCATCAAGGGTACAGCTATCACTGAACTGCCATTTGCTACAGTGCTGTGCTATTTGCTAGCAATTCTTTGGCATTATAATAATAATAATAATAATAATAATAATAATAATAATAATAATAATAATAATAATGACGATGATGATGATAAAAATAATAATAACAACGTCCAATAGTAAAACTGAAGCTACATATATTATTCATACGTTTACCGTGAGCACAACATTATCTTCATCTATATCTAAAGAATTTCCTTCAGAAATATGGGATTCCTGAGTATCCCTGCATCTTGACAACAAATACTACTTCGGAATTTTCTCTCTGCTTTTGATTTTCCCAACCTATGTTTCCCAACATCCTACATAAAGCAGAGCTTTGGGACTTAATTTGGGCATCAAGACTGACACTTTTCATTATATCTATAATTTTACTGTTTGCTATTTGATAAGGGCATTATGCTTTTCGCCCTATCGGCCAGAAAAAAAACTAAAGACATATACTTGATTTTAAGTGGTCGTAAAGTCATTTCAGCCATACATAATTCCGTAGAATCTTGCTCAGTGGTACCAAACGAGCCACGTAACTGGGAGGATTACCTGTTCTTAATATGAATACACCTTTTACAAGCCACTGAAATTTATACTGTAAGTGATGAGTTGAAAGTAAGAGAAATGAGTCATTTTACTACCCATAAGCGTCACACTTTTTACTCTCAGTAAAACGCAAATTAATGTGGGTCATCTGATCTCTCCACTTTTGAAGCAACGGGGACACGGACTCTAATCGAGCAGTGGGTTTTGTAAGGATATTGTAACGAACCAACGAAGTTGCTTCTATACCAGGGCACGGTTCGAATCCAGGATGGCGCAAAAGCACTTACTAGTTATAATTCCCCTTCGGTACCGAATGGTGAATTCGATATTAAGGGATATTGTGCCTGAATATTTGTAAATATGGAAACGTTACCGTGTATGAGTGACAAAAATTAACACACACAATACATGTGCGTGTGTGTGTGTTTTTCTATACATATCCATTGCTAATTGTAATTAATGCACAGAACAATTGTGTAAGTGACAATATATCTATATACATATATATATATATATACATATATATATATATATATATATATATATATATATATATATCTATATATACCTATATATATATATATATATATAAATATTATATATATAATATATATATAATCTCAAGTACAAGTTATATATACGTACTCGTATATACTATATACGGAATCAATATATCGCCTAAGACACAAAGATTGTGTAGAGAACTTACCTCCTGTAATAGCTAAGGCTAAGAGTCTGTCAAACTCCGGATTCAAATTGTGCAAACCAGGGAAATTTCCAAAGTTATTCATGACTTATATGCTACGTTTTATGATCCCAGCCACCAGATAACTCGGACTGTCACCTCACCTCAGTTGTACAGTAAGCAAACCGACTCTTAGAATCAAATGTTATATTAGGGCAAAGGGATAAAAATATTCTTGATTAAAATGTTACTTCCTCGCAAGCGGCCCTTAACCAACCCTCGAGATAAAATCCTATTCCAGGATGATACTGATATATATATATATATATATATATATATATATATATATATATATATATATATATAATACATCAGTAATAACCAGAGTAATATAAAAAGGATGATTTAAATAGTTCTCTGATTTCCACTTACCAAGTATGGACGATATGGTCTGATTCAAAAAGAGAATTAAAAATGCATTGCTCTTCTAGAAGTAATTTGAAATAAATCCATTATTTGCCATGAACTGACTTCTACTGAATTTGTTGGGAATACGACCGTAAAAGTTAATACACACAAACACACACACACACAGAATGAGAGAGAGAGAGAGAGAGAGAGAGAGAGAGAGAGAGAGAGAGAGAGAGCGCTATTATTCGGCTCTTGACTAAGAGTACACACAAAGCAAAAATGATTGCAATCAGTGATCTGGACATGTTTATGCGCTTCTTGCCCAACACTTAGGAATGCCAATTACACCATGCAAATATTAACAAGCAAAACAATTTGACACAAAGCCTTCTGATTCCTCATCTGTTCGTGATGGTGGTGGACCCTTGCATCAAGTCTGATCAAGTTTGATCGCAATCTTTTGGACAGTGAGAGGATGATGTGCGATTGGATCTTCAGAATTTCAACTTGTAATTTAATGAAATGCATTTTTACTTATTTACTAATTTGTTAATCCATCTGTTTTTCCTAATGACTAATCTCCTCTCTCTCTCTATTTCCTTTTACCTTCTGGCAATTCTTTCGAATGAACACCACCATATTCTTTGGAAGCTTGAATTTCGAGTCAATGGCCCCTGTTGGCGGCTTATTCCATACAAATAAGGTTCATCTTCTGAATAATAATAATCTAATAATAATAATAACAATAATAATAATAATAAATGAACCGATGATTACGTTGGAAACGTTGGAATTCCGTTACGCCCTTAGACTAAGATTTGTTAACCACTTTTGTTATCATATCAATAAATTAGTATTTTTAGAAAACATTTCTTTAATACCTCAAAAAATAATAATAAGTAAAAAATAATAATAATAATCAAATTAATTAATAATTAAATTAATAATAATAAATAATAATAATAAGATCCAATAAGTAATAATAATAATAATAATAATGGAAAAAGAAACCCACAAGATTACTGAGTATAACTTGTTTACTTGTAAGTATTTAGATAAACAAGTATTCAGTAAACTTGTAGGTTTCATTTTCCATTTGCAGAAGAAAACTGAAAGAAGTTTTTGTTTGGTTAATAATAATAATAATAATAATAATAATAATAATAATAATAATAAAATAACATTATTCTAATTGACGGTCAGACAAAAGAAATAGAAAAAGGAAAAAATGTATAATTAATTTGGCCAAGTTAATGAGCAGGAGGTTGCTAAGCAACGAGAGGGGTTACAGGAGATGATTTTTCCCGAGTAAATCTGCCGTCCGATTTCACTTTCGCTTATCGGGCGCATTCTTTGATCTTATCGCCTCCGAAAGGCAACTTGAGTGTTAAAATCAGACTGGTTTTTGTTTTCAGTGTTAAGACACTGGTTATACCACACATTATACATACAAATATTCTTACATTCACACACTTTATATAATATATTATTATATAATATATATATATATATATATATATATATATAATATATAGCTAAGATTATATAGATATATTATTTACGAGTGTATAAGTTATATAAGCATATATACTATATCTATATATATATATATATAATATATATATTTCGAGTTGTATAAGGTATCTTCTAACCATATATAATATATATATAATATATATATATATATATATATATAGATATATATATATAGATTAATATATATATAACTTAGGACTGTATGCGTGTATAATGAGTGTGTATAACCAGTCTTAAACCACTGAAAAAAATATAAATATAAAAAAAAAAAACTGTAATTCATCGCCACCACACACCATTTCCCCTAAAAATGGGTTCCTCTGGAGGATTACGTTTCTTTCTTATATCTACAAGGCCTTTCGAGATGAGCAACCCACTGCCTGCTTTTATTATATAAATCGCTGAATGTAATTCCAGCATCCTAAGTTGCCAAATGTATCCATCCAGAAACATTTATAACATAAATGACAAACTCGCCAAAAGTTCCAAGTAACGTAAGTAGCGAAATGTTCACAATATGTCTATAGTGACAAAATATTAAATAAAATTAAATTAAATGGTCTGAGTTTACACGCATATGAGGAAACGTTCAAAAGTAATTTTTCATCAAATAACGTTCAAAAGAAAGAACTTGCTAATAATTATAATCAGAGTATCAACGCGAACATACCTGACTCGCCGAATTTCAACCAGCAGTAAAAATCGACATACCTGAAAAAAAAGAGGAAAAAAAACGTGAGATGCAGGAACTAATTATAATAACATAAAAAGAGAAATGTCATTCATTTGTTTTGAAAAGACAGAGACAAACGGAAACGTTAAAAAAAAAAAAAAAAAAAAAAAAAAGGCGCAATCGAGTTTTGTGTCTGGTAATAGCCTAAACCACAGCCCATTTAAAACTTAGCCACGGTCCGATGGTGGCCTATGCTATTGAGACCTATAGCGCTGCCAGAATTACGATTATGTGTAACTTTGAACTTAATTGAAATAAAAACCACTGAGGCTAGAAGGCTGCAATTTGGAATGCTTGGTGATTGGAGGGTGGATGATCAATCAACTTACCAATTTGCAGCCCTCTATCCTTCGTAGCTTTTAAGATCATAGGGCGAAGTGACTGACAAAGCCGGTACAATACTTTTCTTTTACGAAAAACTAAAAGCGAAATATGAATAAGCAAACAGTACTCTTATCTACACCAAGCCAAAAGAACAAGGACGCACACAAAACCACAAAAATAAAAGGAAAACTGTGCTTAACAAAAGATGAAGATTTTCCTATAAGAGACTATAACAGAGGATACCTTTCTTGAAAGCGGGTATATGAGAAGACACATGAAAGAACGGAAACTGTCGCCAAATTAGGCATCTAAAAAGATTAGTGACACGTGTTACTAATGTGAAAGTAAGAAAAACTTGAGGACTCGTCTGTCTGAAAACGGGAGCATTATCTATAAATCACCACTGAAACATAAGTTCGCAAATTAATTATAGGACTGACAGGAGGGGTTTGGTGCCAGAGGCGACGAGTAACAATGGCATCCGAAACACGAGAGAGTAACTGAAGGTAATTCTGAGTTAAGTCGTATACCTAGAAAGCTTGCTTGTCTGTATGGTGTTTTTACGTTGCATGGAACCAATGGTTATTCATCAATGGGACCAACGGCTTTACGTGAATTCCGAACCACGTCGAAAGTGAACTTCTATCACCAAAAACACACATCTTTCACACGTCAATAGAATACCCCAGAATCGAACTGGCGGCCACCGAGGTGGCACGCCAACACCATACCGACCACGCCACTGAGGTGCTTCCTACAAAGCTTGGGCGTAAATACTGCTGATAAAAAAAAGTTTGGGCGTAGATTACTGCAGGTAAAACAATCGTTACAGGGAAAAGTGGTTCTGTCAAACAGTAAAATGTTAATTATTTTCGTGACCCGAATATTACTTGTTGCAATCATGGAAAGCAATTATGTTTTATTTGACTTCGGAATTGAATTATTAGAGGCGCCAGATCGAGCTGGATTCGAATTCGGTGTTGGGGTCGCTGCAATGACCAGAGGCAATGCATCTTGAGAGAGAGAGAGAGAGAGAGAGAGAGAGAGAGAGAGAGAGAGAGAGAGAGAGAGAAAGTAATCAGGCCATTGTTTCCAGATATTTAGTTAAATAATTCGAAGCAGGAAAATGATTAAGAGTGGTCAACATAGAAAAAATATATGGTATCAATACGAACAAAAATAACACAGCGGATTAATATACAATCACTATTAAAATTATTCATTATCAAACAACGAATAGAGTACAAAGGAGAATCGAACGCGTTACATATAAAATCAAGCCTCATTGATCGATTCAATAAAAACGATTTATAGCAAATTGCACAGCCTACATCCCACTCGATTCGGGCGATCGAACCAATCATCTGCAATGCAATATCGAACTCCTGCAGTCAGTCACATATAAAATGGAAAAAAAAAATGCATTGATTGACTCAATAGAATAACCAGTTCCATACTGCGCTCGTCATCACCAGGATGATGATAAAGGATCACAAACGCCTCTGTGCAAAATGCCAATACGTCTGCCGACAAAGAAGGGTATTGAACCTTTAACAGTCCTGAATGGGAATTATATCTAGAGTACAATATGCCAGGCCCAAGCACTTATCGTTTCTGCGGTATGAGAAATGAATACAATATGGCAGACGCGAGCCTTCTTTATTTCTGCAACATCAATAATAATAATATAATAATAATAATAATAATAATAATAATAATAATAACAACAATAATAATGTAATGCTAAGCATATATATATATATATATATATATATATATATATATATATATATATATATATATATATATAAAGGTTTTTGCCACGAAGGAAAAAATGAAAAGCGAGATAGCCAAGTACTTTCGGTCCTGTTCGGACCCTTTACTCAGTAAAGAGTCCGAACAGGATCCGAAATTACTTGGCTATCTTCCCGCTTTTAATCATTTTTTCCTTTAAAACGTGCAACATTAATAATAATAATAATAACTAATAATAATAATATAATAATAATAATAAGTAATAATAATAATAGTAGTAATGCTAAGCATATATATATATATATATATATATATATATATACCTAATATATATATATATAATATATATATATATAGTATATATATATTATGTATATAGTATGTATGTATTGTATATATATATATATATATATATATATATATATATATATATATATATATAATAATGCTAAGCATACATACATTATATAATATATATATATATATATATATATATATATAATAATAATAATGCTAAGCATACATACACACACACACACATATATATATATATATATATATATATATATATATATATATATATAGAGAGAGAGAGAGAGAGAGAGAGAGAGAATATTTTTTATTACATGCTGCCTTCTGCACAGTAATAGGGCTCTTACACATCTGTTATAAGAATACTATTAAGAGGCTACATGTGACCTCTGTATATACGTATATTACCTCTCACTGAATTCTCCCTTTCCGTATTCAAGTTGCCTAAAGACAATAACCGGTAAATTCATTGTGTTAATACCATGAAACCTTAGCGCTTGTAAAATCTTCTCTTCTTCCTCACATGGAAACAAAATGTAGTAATCTCGTAGCGAAGTAACGAAGCACGGCGGGACTACATCTCCGTCTTCCCGTGCGTCTTCCTTACTACATTCCTCGCCGTAGAAACTCACGGTGACCGTAAACATACATAGGGTTTACAAAGCGCTTCTTCTAACACTGCTCCCCCTACCCCCATTCCCCCCCCCCCCAACAATCCTCCCCTAGGCCGGCAACCCTCTCGGGGAAGGCAAGAGTAGCGAGCCAATCCTTTCGTACTTCATAAAATACCAGACTAATCCCCAGAATGTAAACAACAGCATGTAATGGCTCCTTTGAAAGGCCCAGTAGAATGGGGTAGAAAAAAAAATGAATGAGGGAAAGAAGAAAAAAAATCATATAGACGTCACACTCACACCCGCGCACGAGATAGAGAAAGAGAGAGACGGAAATACCAGAATTGCAGAATCAGCTGTCTCGTGAACCACTCCCCCCTCCCCCTCCCCCTCCCATCGCCCAGCCTTCTAACTGGATATCCCGTCTCTAGTAAAACACCGTCCCCCTCCCCCAGCCCCGGCCCCAACCCAAACCATATACCCCTGCCCCTCCAAACCCGAATACTTTCTGAGGGTCATGACAGCATTCACTCCGTCTTCCTTGTTTTTGTAGCCACAAAGAAATCCATATCGAGCTTCCATTTAAAACATATAAAGGTATTAACGTTCTAAAAGCCGCATTCTCCTGCCTCATTATAACATCTCTACTTGTAGAGCTGCAGTTTTTTAACGTGTATACTGATACCACTTTCGTTGCCTCTTTCAATATTAAAATCAAACAAGAAAAAAAATTATAATTTACCTCAGAATGACATTCCGATTTGAGACCTTCATCATACAACTGGCTTTCCTTGCGAGAAATAAACGAAAATATTAAATAAATATTCTAATGAAAAAAATCAAATATTACCAAAAGAGGGTTTACTGGGGACCTTGACGACGAAAGATGGGAATCACTTGAACTACAAGATAACAGTAAACAACATTGAACCAACATAGCTATGAGGACATGAGTATGAATGGCATTTCCTTTGCTTCGTGCGTTCGAATGCAGACGATGGATCGGAGAGAGAGAGAGAGAGAGAGAGAGAGAGAGAGAGAGAGAGAGAGAGAGAGAGAGGTTATTTTGTTATTTTCAGGATTATACACATAATGCATATATATATATATACTATATATATATATTATATATATATATATATATATATATATATATATATATATATATATATATGTATCATTCGGAAGCCTTTAAGTGAGACCAGAATGTGTATGTGTGTGTGTGTGTGTGTGTGTGTTTGTGTGCGTGGGCGTGCTTGTGCGCTTGTGTGACCCAGGTCCGACCCCTTCCACGAGGTCAAAGGGGCCAAAGTGGATGAAAACAGTCGATCACAAGATTTAAATCGTGTTTATTTGGGCCTCGTCGTTGACGCTCAAGGAGCTCGGTGGGTGGAACATTTAGGATCGATTACCAATGGAGAGATTTAATGGTTTTTTTCTAATGTGATTTTATTTTGTATGATTTTTTTTTTTACGTTCGTGAAAGTTTACATTTTTTGGTTGCAGTGTGTGTGTGTGTGTGCGTATTACCTCTCGTTTCCAATAGTACGTTTCTTTGTTAAAAAGAATATTTCATTATTTGAAAGTATATATATATTATTATATATAGTATATATATATATATATATAATATATATATATATGGCAAATTTAATCACTGCATCCGTGTACTAGAATATTATGTTCTGAGAGAGGGGAGAGAATGTACTCTCCGAAAGCTTAAATAAAAACTATCAATTTTGTTTCAAAAATTTTAGTGGGCCTCCTACAACAATATATATATATAATATATATATATATATATATATATATATATATATATATATATATATATATATGGATATACACACACATATATATACTTACAATCACATACTATACATAAAGAAGAGCACGACACCCGCCTCCCCAACGCGTAAAGCCCAAAGAAGATGACTAGAGTAGGGGAAAAAAACTAAAGGAATAATAGCGAAAGCTGTCACAGAGCGAGGTTTCTCGCGGGAAGGAGAGGGTTCGAAAACAAAAGATAGCTATACACACGAAAATAACCAGACAATAGGGGAAACCTATTGTCACACACTTGTAACTTCCTTTTTCTTACACCATATCTCGCCCTGGGGCACATACCCCGGCCGGCAACTGCCAGGTAAACACCTATAGAGCACGGGCACAGTACTTGCCCGTCCAACTTCCTTTGAAGTGTGTGTGTGTGTGTTATTCAAAAGACAAACCAATACAAATTACATCGTTGTTGCCTGTCACAATTGGTTATTTTCTTCATCATCGATCGATATATATATATATATATATATTATATATATATATATATATATATATATATATATATATATATATATATATATACATATACATACTTACATACAAAATTGTTGATGGTTATGATAACCGACTGATAGACAACATCAATGTAAAACGTAACTGATCATCTACTGAACAATGCGAAATTTATTGCGTTATAAAGAGTACATGAATATCTTATATTTTAATTGGCGTTTACACACACACACACACACACACACACATATATATATATATATATATATATATATATATATATATATATATATATATATATATATGGAGTTTTGAAAAGATTTCACCTACACAGAATCAATCATAAAACACATGCTTCATCCCAAGTTCAAGCACCGGAGACAGACTGTCAGTAACACTCATGCACATTTGCATGTTACAAGCTATATAAAAAAAAATAATAAAAAGGATAAAAAAGAGAAAAAACAGGATGGGGTATTTTTACGTTTTCGGGAAAACCCTGACCGTCAACTGCCAGTAGTGAAACCAAAAGTTTTCTTGAGGAAGAAAACTTGAACAATAGGCGGTATTGTCCCGGTCAGGAGAAGTGACCTCAGTCATAAGAAATTATGATAAGTTAGTCTGATCCAAATAATAAACAATGGGAAAGACGGATAAGGGGGAAATATCAAAACTTGCAAGATATTCTCAGCAACAATTGAAAAGATGGTGAATGGAAACGAGTGATACTTAGAGATAACGAATAAATAAAGAGGAAATATTAAAGCTTGCAAGATAGTCTCAGCAACAATTGAAAAGATGACAAAAATTGGTAAGTATTTTGAGAATACCGAATGAGTGAAGAGTGAATATTAAAACTTGCAATATATTCTTAGCAACAATATGACTGTCTCATTTTAAAAGATAATAAACAATGGAAAAAGAGATATTTTAAGAATACCGAATGACTACAGAACAATTATTAAAACTCCAAAGATATTCTTAACAAAAATATTTATGCCTCAATTTAAAAGACGATAAACAATGAAAATGAGGGATATTTTGATAGTATAGTACTGAGTGAATAAAGAGCAATAATTAAAACTCCCAAGATATTCTGAGCAACAGTATTACAGCCTCCTTTTAAAAAGATGATAAACAATGGAAAAGTGGTATGCACAGGGAATATCGAATGAATGAAGGGCAAATATTAAAATATGCAAGATATTTTCAGCAACATTATTACTGCCTCAATTCAAAAGATAATAAAAAATAGAGAAGACTGCCTGAATTCAAAAGATGGTAAACAATGGAAATGACGAATACTTTACGAAAAACGAATGAATAACGAACAAATATCAAAACTCCCAAGATATTCTCAAAAACGATGATATTGCCTCAATTATGGAAAAAAAATCCCAAATCCAGTCTCAAGGGCAATGAAGAAACTCTAAAATCACTAATACTTACCATCAAATGGGAGCTGGGTTTTGCTCGACTCACTTGACCAAGCGACTACATGCTGCTCTATGTGCGAAAGCCCGTGCTGGTATAAGGCCAGCTTAATCTCGAACAACGACCAAGCGCAGATACGCAATGCCTGCCGTAGTAAGAAAAAAATGCCATTTTTTTTTTTTTTTTTTTTTTATGGACTTCAAAATGTCAAAGACGTCAGTTTCCTTCCTTCCCCAAACTATTACTTCTCGGGCGGACGTCAGCCAGGTAACCCCAACTCCCCACCATGATGTCACTCATGGTAGTAACCACTGGTAGAAAGCCTCACTTACGACTCTCCTCATTGGCTGTTGATAAGTCAATCACAGGGCTGGAAACTCTCCGTCTCTCGAGAGAGTTCATATGGGCAGGATGTATGTTCCACCTCTCCTGAGGGATGTTTATGAAAGACGTATCCCTCAGGAGAGTTGGAACATACGTCCTGCTCATGTGAAAACTCTCGAGAGAGACTGAGAGTTTCCAGCCCTGCGACTGGCTTATCAACAGCCAATCAGGAGCGTCGTAAGGGACTGGCCTAGACATCAAATGCACGGTTGATGTGAATCTACTATAGCTATCTTTTCAATTACCTAGGTCAAAGAGGCTGGGCTGCTTGTTATCAAGGTCACGGGAAAGCCAAGGGGTAGATTTTGTTGAATTTAGTGAACATTTTCGTCAGGGGTCTTTCTCGGGAGAAGGTCTTACCTCCCGGGAAAAAACTGGTGGAATGGTCTGAGTCAAATATCAAGGTCTCGGAATTTAAAGGGTTTAAATATTTCATAGGTGGCTACTTGCGTTTTCTCTTTTCCATATTTATAAGCTGCGCCGGTAATACCCGACCGATTATTTATAAAATTTGACTCTTTAGAAGTCATAAGCCAGGAACATCTACACGTCATGAGTTTTGCAGCTTGAATACCCGGCACCATTTGAATTCTTCCGAGTTTATAACAGTAATTCCATGTCGATCCTGTTGGCCAAGTTCGATCATTATAAAGGTCAAACGTCGAAGTCACATAATATTTCCGAAGGACCGAATGCTTCATAACCAGTTACATATTTCCAGTATCGCTCCTTTATTGACAAATCATTATAAAAACCATCCCTTAATAACTGTGTTTACCCAGTTTGGCCTTTGAAGTTCAAAGATAAAGGTCCCCGAACAGGTTACAATTACTATTTATGCGCTCTTATAACAGCAAGAAAACCTTACGATTTTTTTCAGTCTCCTTCCAGACGTCTTGAAGGAGGCACGCACTCTCTCCTGAGAGCTCCCCGAAATGTAATGCTGCTGTGGGGAATCTGGTCTGTGTTTACCTATTTTCACCGCGCGTTCGTGCGCATGCGCACGTGTATGTTGTGACCTCACTGTTTCGCTCAAAGTGTGTATGAGTGTATAAAGAAATAAAAAGCATCATTTAAAATCCCCCAAAATAATCCATTTCCGTTAACATTCTAGTCTCCCAAGAAATGATCTTTTCCATTCGAATAATCTTGTTTGACCTCGTGCGCATGCGCGTGGGCGTCTGTGGCAACCACCTTTTCGCATCAAGTGTATAAAGAAATAAAATCATCACTTCAAATCCCAAAGCAAAATCCATATCCGTTAGCATTTTGGCCTTCAAAAAAATTATCTTTTTCATCCCTTACCTTCCTCTGCCGTATACAACTGCTCCACGGAAAGACCATCCTATATAACCTCGGTTGACCCAATCTAACCCTCTCCAAGATACCCTTTTCTCTTTCTCCGGGCCCCAACGTGAGAACGGATTACTCACCGGAAACCCTCGTCTTCATTTCCACTTTCACTTAGAAAGGACAGGCGGGTGTCAAAATATCTCTTCCTCTCGCCGGCTTTCCCGATATGCCCTGTGTGGGAACAGGGGAAAAATAAAATCTTGCTCTCCCAAGGGAAAAGTTAAGTATATCTTAGTTTTACCAGACCACTGAGCTGATTAATTAACAGCTCTCCTAGGGCTGGCCGGACGGATTAGATGTTCTTACGTGGCTAGGAACCAATTGGTTAGCTACAGGACCTACAGTTTATTGTGGAATCCGAACCACATTATATCGAGAAATGAATTTCTATCACCAGAAATAAATTCCTCTGATTCCGCGTTGGCCGAGCCAAGAATCGAATTTCAGACCACCGGATTGGTCGGCGAGTGCGAAAACCACTCGTCCAGCGAGGAACTTCTCCCAAGGGAAAGAGTACTTGAAAACGGAGCGGTTGTTCTGTAACAGTCAATGCAGGATGGAAAACGACGAGGGAGCATTTGAGGAATAATAAAAAATGATAAATCCACGATCTTATCTCTTCAGAGAGAGTGTACAAAATTCTACGGAGAAAATTGCCAAATTCCGGAAATAATACTTGCTTTATTGCTTTACAAATAATAATAAAAATAATAATAATAATAATAATAATAATAATAATTATTATTATTATTATTATTATTATTATTATTATTATTATTATATTATCATAAGCAGTAGTAGCCTACAGCCGTAATGGCAGTAATTACCAAAATGACCCACAAGACTAACCTTTTAGCTATACATTAGTTAATATTAACATAATCCACAGCTAACCCTTTTATTCATTCTAAATGAAAGCATTCACAACTCTTCCTTCTTATTCAGTATTCTAAAGAGATAAATGAATCAATAATATAGTGCGTTCATTGGTTTGTGTCATATTTCAACAGAACTTCAGAGGTTAGGAATCTCTCTCTCTCTCTCTCTCTCTCTCTCTCTCTCTTGCATTTTCCCTGGCTGCATTTCCCCAAGATATAACCAGAAAAAGCGGAACGCCATATCTCAAAAGCTAACCATAGAATTTTCTTGAAAATAAGCTCATTATGTTTCCCACACCTAAATTAGCAAATTATAACCTAGGGAGGCAGGGCCATAAAAAAAAAAAAAAAAAACAAGCCTGGTGCAATACTAAAGTACATCTCAAGAATCTCACACCCAAATTAACCTAACTTAGCCTAGGGGCATGCAAAAAAAAAAAAAAAAAAAAAAAAAAAAAACAAAAAACGGGGGGGGGGGGGGTGGAGTTGGGGGTTGGTTTAATACTAAAGTACATCTCAAGAATCCCACACCCAAATTAACTTAACACACAGGCATGGAGAAAAAATTTTAAAAACGGGCCTGATGCAATACTCGTGAATATCTCAAGAATTTGCTCCCTGGCTTTGAAACAATGAAATGCTTTACCAGCAACTGTACAATGTACATATATTATTTCTTATATATATATATATATATATATATATTATAGAAATATATATATAGATATTATATATATATTGAATAACTTGATCACGAAGTATATAAAATGTGATGCTATGTATAAATAAAAAAACGTTTTTGCCGCGAAGGAAAAAATGAAAAAGAGAGAATAGCCGAGTACTTTCGGTCCTGTCAGACCCACTTTACTAAGGCAAACAGGACCGAAAGTAATCGGCTATCTCGCTTTTTCATTTTTTCCTTCGTGGCAAAAACCTTTATATATATATATATATATTATATATATATATATATATATATATATATATATATATATATATATACACACACACACAAAAGCAGGAAGGACAGTGGATGACTTAACAAATAGTTTAAACTTTCAGAACATCTGGTGGGAAAAGGAAGCGCACTAGGCCTAAACTTACAAACAACTCAAGTCGCCTCTCAGGTTAATGATTAACCATTTCACCTGCCGTTACCTTTGGTGTAACAGAAGAATTGACCTGTTCCTTTGGAGGTGACCTGGCCTGACTTGACCTGACCCTTCCTGCCCATTCCTGCCACCTGTTACAACAAACAAGGGCTCCTCTACAAAAGACCAATATGCCCTCACAACGAGAGAGAGAGAGAGAGAGAGAGAGTTACAAGGAGTAGGATGTCTCAAAGACTTGCTAGTCCATCCGAGGAGACATCGTGTGCTCACTTATCTCTATGAGCAGGTTTTACTGTGCATTCACAGTGTCCTAATGATTTTGTCTAGTTTTCTTTTAATCTCTAGAGAGAGAGCCTAGCTTGCGCTGCCACGGGCTCTTGCTCTTCTTGGGTAGCCCGTAAAGAAGAGAGAGAGAGAGATTGATTTATATTAAGGCAACGCCTAAAGATTGCCTTTTATGAAGCCTGCCTTGTGCTGGCACGGGCTCTTGCTCTTGGGCAGCCCGTAGCAGAGAGAGAGAGAGAGAGAGAGAGAGAGAGAGAGAGAGAGCGTTATCTCCAAGTTTCTCCTCCCCTGCGAAAAACAAAGTTAATCCGGATGATCCCTTCTTTCCGTTATACGGCCATTGTTCTTCTAATCGTCCTTCCTCAACACCCCTAATGAGGATAAGCATCACTGTCCCAGAATAACTGAAGATCGTCTCAGCGCCGAGCGAAGAAAGGGCGCCTCCACAAACAATCAGTCGTATCCCCCTAAACAGAAGGTTTTATGATACACAGCCGCAACTTATAGGTCTACAGATCCGTAACGGTTGGTTTGCAAACACTAAACAAGATGCGAGGGTTTCGTACAAGGTAAATGGCCTCTGTTTTCTGAAAGTACTTAGTGTTACTGAATCTTCTAACAAACCTCTGTAGCTTGGTGCACGTAGTAATGAATCATACCGATACACTAAAGCCAATTAAGTAGGCTCATGGGCATAGGCCTAAAGTTTGGACGGTCTTGGCAAACATCCTGATCCCGTTTTTGATAAGCTACTTCTACCATGAGATTTTGAATATGGCGAGGCAACATGGAGAAATCTGCTATCGCGGATGCTCAGGCCTATGTAAATATTAATGCCGTGTATACAAAATTTAATGCATTTGGGAAAATATTTACACAATAACATGAGTGGAAAACAAATCCACAGTTATCTACATGTATACATATATTTAAAGGTACTTTAAGACTCATGCTACTATGAGTATTTTTTTAATATGATTATTAGTATCAACGAACAATCTTTCACGTACCACCAACAATAAATTAGTCCCTTTTCTTCAATAATAAACCTGGTACTCCTATACATATAGTACTACACAATTATATAAGAATTTTATTGAAACACACGGGGTGAGCAATGATACAAAAACAGCCATGCTTTACAAGAAGCATACCAACATAGTCAGGTGAAATCTGTTTTCATGGATGCCTTGGCTTATGTAAATATTAACGATCTATGTATAAATGCATTTGCGAAAAAAATATTTACAAAATAACTTGACAATCAGCACCGTCACAAAAAGTTTCACGTTCTACCAGCAATAAATCAATTCCTCTGCTTCAGCAATCAATCTGATATTGTACATAAATGGCACAAATACGTCAAGATTATATTCGAAGACACACGAGACCAGCAAAGGCACGAAGCTTTAGTAGAAATAATGTAAATATCAGTCCCTAACAAGTACGGAATGTAAATTGATGTATATTAAGTGTAGATATACAAGCAATATTTCCAAGTATGTAACTAAAGAATTTTTAAACTATACTTTTTGATTTTGATTTATATTGATTTTGTAGCAAAATGTTAAGATTATATTTATATTTTTGTATTAACAGAATTATTCAAATGATGTAAATTATTGGAATGTAATTGTATTTTTGTAATAAAAGATGAAAAAAAAAAATCCCCAAAACGCCCAACAGAATTTGGCAGAATCCTTCCTCCCGCGTGTCTGTCACCACGTGCTCATTTTCCAGATTTCGTCGGCCGTTTCCCGCGCCACAAGTCCCCCTTTTCTTACCGGCTTTGGCGCCCACCGGGGATCCTCGCGGGAAGAAAGCGCACCGCCTCCGCCGACCTCCTGCCGTTTTAGGTGACACGAAACAAGCTCCGAGAATCCGCTCTTAAGAAGGTCTAGCCTTCTCTCTTTCACACTTTCCCTTTGTGCCAAAACCAAAGGGTGTCAATTATCTTACTCCGGCCATTCTTATCGGGTGGAGTTTAATGGTTTGAAAGAATGTAGTTCCCAGGAGGAGACTCGCAGATAGCGCGAGGTCTTTCCCATGCTTTTGTGGCGTCAGATAATGAATGCCACGATCTTCGTTTTCCTCTGGTGAAGAAGTGAACAAATGTTAATGAAAGGATCAATTACTCGCACGTTCAATGGAACCCATCTACAATTATCTACCAATAGTAAAACTGATCCAAGATAGTGAACTGGGTAATTGAGGTCGTCCCTAGGTAGAGATTTGGAATGATTTTAAAATTTCTTCACCGATGTATTAAGATCATTATGTTGAATTTCCCATTAACGTTGATTCATTAGACTTTCTTGCGGTGCACTGTAGGGACCATTTAGCGTTTCGGAGCTTGAATGACCTTGTATGTCCCAGTGCTTGGCCTTTAGCCTTAATTCTCTATTCGATTCAATTAGGCTTTCGTCTGCGTGATACTATTTCTCCTATAAGTCAACCAGAGTAGCAAAATATCAGTCATTCAGTTAACTCCTTGGGCTTTGTAATGAAATCTGTGCATTGTCATCCAAGTGACGTATGTCAATTAGCTTCTTGGGCTTTGTAATGAAATCTGTGCTTTGTCACCCAAGAGACTATCTTTTCACTGTTCAAGTATACCTGAGGTGTTTACTCATTTTTCTCTTGTGACACAGAAGCAAAGATATTTATACCATCTTCTATGGCTTCTGTTTGCATATTTCAATAATGGAAGTTACCATTATGAAGAAAAATCATCTTCCGAGCTTAATCCCTGGATTAGAACACAATGGCGGTATCTGCAGGAGTATCTGCTTTTGATCTTCATGACAACATCAAATACAAAATCAGAATTTAAAATAATCTAATAATGTGTTTTAGGATCAATTGCATTTATCATAAGAGAGAAGTACAAAACGTACATACATAAACACATTGTGTGTGTGTATATATATATATATATCATATATATATATATATATATATATTATATATATATTCTATATGTATATATATATATATATAATATATATATTTACGCCTTCGAAATTATGTACGTATATCCCTTCAGGAAAAACACTTTCAAAATATGTCAATGGAATTCGGGATGGAAGCTCGACCAAGCTCGACCTTCTTTCTGACCGGCAATGACATGACGGATGGCGAACAAGTATCAAATTACGAAAAAACCAATCACACCAGAGCAAGATGAAAGACCAATCC
Organism: Macrobrachium nipponense; assembly: GCF_015104395.2. Lineage (NCBI taxonomy): Eukaryota > Metazoa > Arthropoda > Malacostraca > Decapoda > Palaemonidae > Macrobrachium > Macrobrachium nipponense. The sequence goes on from NC_061094.1 coordinate 43,685,457, forward strand.
TAAATCATTCGACGCATGCCAGAAGGATAAACGACGTAAGCAAACATCTAAAATACAGGGGAGAAACGCAAAAATCAGAAGGAAACAAAAAGAACGTGACACACACTTCCTAATCCCGCGGGAGATTTTCTGATCACGAGGAGCGGAGGCGATGAAGAGGCTGAAAGCGACTGTGATTTTGCAAACGGATGAGCGAAAGAAATACTCAGGATGACTTATGAAGGCCGTCAGGGGAAGGTCTTTTGATGCGAAGGGTAGAAGTCACGGTGATGATGATGATGATGATGATCAAATAAAAAATTTTGTTTAACTAAATAAAAAGGTTTCCTGAATGGAATTTTTTTTCAGGGCGAGACCACAATTTTATGTTGGCAGTGACAATAAGAAAAACTCAAGCTACAAGCTGGCGTGGCACTAATAGTAGCAATATACAAACTGCAACGGCACTAATAGTAGTAAAAATACGAACTGCAGTGTTAATAATACACTCTGTAGAGACACTATAATAGTCGTAGTAATGATATAAGCTGTAACGGACTAACATTAATAATAACACAAGCAGTAGTAATGGTACAAGCTGTAGAGCCACTAGCAGTAGTAATGGTACAAGCTGTAGAACCACTAAGAGTAGTAATGGTACAAGCTGTAGAGCCACTAGCAGTAGTAATGATACAAGCTGCAGAGCCACTAGCAGTAGTAATGATACAAGCTGTAGAGCCACTAGCAGTAGTAATGATACAAGCTGTAGAGCATTAGCTGTAGTAATGGTACAAACTGTAGAGAACTAATAGCAGTAATTATACAAGCTGTGGCGCCACTAGCAGTCACAAGACTAAATGGAAAATATCTAAGGAAATCCCCCGACCAGAGAGCCTATTGATCTGTCAATCCGCTTACGAAAAATTCGCCGTGCTCTATCGTTCATCAGAGCGCTGAGAGAACTCGCCAGTCATTCATCCAGAGACCTAAAAGAAATGAGCCTACCTCAACACAAGTTTCATTACGATCATGCAAGCACTGCAATTGAGGAAAAAATAATATTAAGGAAAATGTCCTTCTCGTGGTCAGGTCGGCGACGTGACCTCGTTTTGATACTCTGGATGCGGGTTCAGCTCCTCCTGCTATCCGGAGATCAGAATGGCTTCAAAATCTTACATTTGGATCTGAGGCTTTTTTACGACATACGTATTAAAAAAAATTGTGGAGAATTCGTGAGGTTAAGAGGGTATTGTGGCTATTACAATTACATGTGCATCTGGTGAAAAGTGACCAAGTAGATTCTATAAATGTCCTGATGTTTCTTGTTGTTTGTATGGTGCTTTTACGTTGCATGCAACCAGTGGTTATTCAGCAACGGGACCAACGGCTTTACGTGACTTCCGAACCACGTCGGGAGTGAAGTTCTATCACCAGAAATACACATCTCTCGCTCCTCAATGGATTGGCCGAGAATCGAACTCGCGACCACCAAGGTGGGACGAAAACACCATACCAACCACGCCACTGAGGCGTTATAAATGTCCGGATAAGAGTTGGTAGTCTGACCTTAATAATTTATAGCCAGCCGACTGATGATGAGAAATTATATATTGAGCAAGACACGATGTTATACCATGGCACTACATACTGAAGGAAGGATACCAACTGTCAGACCTTGGATATTCAAAAACACCAGGATGACATGACCACATCGAGATTGCACAGGGCATAGTGGCATGGAACGCTGGAACGCAGCACTCATTGGGTAACAATGAGGCCCGAGGGTCAACAGAGTGAATGATGCTTAACAGAAAATCAATTAGTTTCGTATTGCCGTATCCTGTTTTTACACCATATTATTTAGTAGTTTGAATTTCAAGTCAATGGCCTCTGTGGGTTTGTTCCTTGTGAATAGGTTTCATCTGAATAATCAATAATAATAATAATAATAATAATATAATAATAATAATAATAATAATAATAATTTAGGTAGGTAGGTCTTTCGAGTTTACCAGTCAATAATAATAATAATAATAATAATAATAATAATAATAATAATAATAATAATAATAACAATAATAATAATAATAATAATAATAATAATAATAATAATAATAATAATAATAATGATAAACGTCTATTTCTTACCGTGAAGATTTATTTAGTTAATCACTAATAAAATCATGTAAAGTGACAAGAACTTTGGTCTTAAACCTGAGCTTGAAAGCAATTAAATAGCCGATAGAAGCAATTAAATTGCTGATCAAAATGTCTTAAGGCGATATATAACATACTTAGGCTGAAAAGGCGCGGACACTGTAATCAGCTTGTCTTATTAAAAGGGTCCGTGACTGGCTCGAAATAAAATGGAGTAATTCAGGAAGACTCTAACAACCCGCAGGTTAAAAAGATATATGTAAACAGATTCTTAACCTAAGGGCTTAGATGACGACAGTGCTAGCAGTTGCTATAGTAGATTCACATCAACGTGCATTTGATGTCTAGGCCAGTCCCTTTCGACGCTCCTCATTGGCTGTTGATAAGATGATCACAGGGCTGGAAACTCTCTGTCTCTCTCGAGAGTTCAAATAGGCAGGATGTATGTTCCACCTCTACTGAGTGATATGTCTTTGAAAAACATCCCTCAGGAGAGGTGGAACATGCATCCTGCCTACGTGAACTCTCCAGAGAGACTGAGAGTTTCCAGCCCTGTGATTGGCTTATCAACAGCCAATCAGGGGCGTCGTAAGGGACTGGCCTAGACATCAGTTTCACATATTCACCTGAACTTGGCGCAATCATTCGGCCTTCGACCTAAAAGTCAAAGTCAAAGACGTCAGTTTCAGTCCTCCCCCAAAAGCTATTGCTTCTCGGGCGGACCGTCAGCCAGGTAACCTCCTAAACTCCCCACCATGATGTCACTCATGGTAGCAACCAATGGTAGGCAGCCTCACTTATCCGCCCCTGACGGGAGACGAACGCCGGCCTGAAGGATTACATGACCAGCATGTTACCTGAGCGAAAGTCTGTTAAAAGTTAAGTATATCTTAGTTTTACCAGACCACTGAGCTGATTAACAGCTCTCCCAGGGCTGGCCTGAAGGATTAGATATTTTGACGTGGCTAGGAACCAATTGGTCACCTAGCAACGGGACCTACAGCTTATTGTGGGATCCGAATCACACTATATCGAGAAAGGAATTTCTATCACCAGAAATAAATTCCTCTGATTCCGCGTTGGCCGAGCCGGGATTCGAACTTCGGACCACCGGATTGGTAGCCGAGCGTGTAAACCACTTGTCCAACTTGGAACTACGTGAGAGTCTGTTAACATCTACGTACAATCATGAGAACATTTATCAATCCTAATCTTTTGGGTTAAGAGGCGGGATTTAACAGCGTCAGCAACGGGAAATAACGATATATTTTTTTTTTTTTTTGGTCTTTTTATGCCGGAAGTAAAAATCAAGATGGGAAATTGCCGCCTACGAATCTAAGGGGTGCTGAGAGAAAAAAAGATTTCAATATATGGATTAAGAATTCTTTTAATGGAGAATAAAGTTCGCTGTATTGTGTATGTACGAGTATATTGCAATATAATGGAAGCTTTCGCCAACGGATCAGTTAGTCTCTCCAGCTGAAGAAGAGGCCAACTGATCCAGTTGGCGAAATCGTCCTGTATACAGCAATACACTCTTACATACACATACCCACTAAGGAATTTATTTTTCCTTTTAACATCACGAGAAAGTGGTGGTATCAAATCATTCTTTTAATCTGATGGCGCCATTAGTTGTACTGAAGTGCCAGTTAATTTTAAAATCCACCATAAAAAAGGAAAATTTCTCTAGTTCATTCATGCACAGAGACATGCTACTTGAAATCTTAATTAAATGCCCTCTATGTGATTCATGTCATGTTGCTCTTTCATTTTTGGCGGCTGGGTCTCTTGCAACCTGTTTCAAAATCATCCCGGAACCTTGAATACTCAATATTTTATTTATTTATCTATTTTTTAATCTTTAAATTTCAATAAATTTCAAAGCAGCAGCAGAAACTTAAGTCGATAAAAAAAGACGAAAATGCGCACTTTTGAGAGAGAGAGAGAGAGAGAGAGAGAGAGAGAGAGAGATTACTTTTTCGACGCCGAGAGAAAGCCTGGTAGCAACACAAGAAGAAGAAGAAGGAGAAGAAGAAGAAGACCCAGTTATCCCAATCCCAGTTGTGCCACGCGACCGAAGAAGCCTCCTCCCTCTCCGAGCCAAACGCCGCCCCCCCTCCCCCCCAGCCCCCAACCTTCCCTCCCCCCCACTGCCAAAGGTTATGGCCTCATCAAAACATTAACAAGCAGTTAACGTTACTCTGCCGTCACTGCCACCCACGCCCCTCCTTGTTTGGGCTTCGTAAATCGTATTATCTTTCTATTAAACAACCCCCTTTCCACTGCTCCATTGGTTGAGGAAGGATTGGATGGGGGAGGAGGGGAGGTAGGGGTAGGTGGGGTGTTAGGGAGGTTGATTTGGTAGATGGGATTGGAAGTTGATGAGAGGGTACTGTAGTAGGTTACATGGGGTTGCGAAAAAAAAGAAACGTTTTACAGATGAGGTTCTGAGAAATTTTGTTTTACAGATAAGGTTGAGGAAAAAAACTGTTTTACAGATGAGGTTAAGAAAAATTTTGTTTTACTGATGAAGTTGAAAAAATTGTTTTACAGATGAGGTTCCGAAAAAAGAATTGTTTTACTGGTGACTTTGAAAAAAATTGTCTTACAGATGAGGTTGAAAAAAATGGTCTTACAGATGAGATGAAAAAAGAAATTTTTCCAGATGAGGTTAAAAAAAAAAAAGTTTTACAGATGAGGTTGAGAAAAATCATTGTTTTACAGATGAGGATGAGGAAAAAATTACTTTTATAAATGAGAATGGGGAAATGAACTGTGTTTTATGAAGACAAATTCGATATTCCAGGATTAATCTGCTTGCGACTAAACGCTGGGATCATATATACATTTTGGGATATTATACCTATTTGTTTCCCTTTGTTATTTTAAAAATATAGTAAAGTATACTATAGTTCATAACAAGCACTCTGATATACTGAAGCTCTTTTGTCGTTAAAAATATAGTATAGTACAGTAAAACAGCGAGCATTCTGAGGTCATATCTACTGTTTCCCTTGCTATTTTAAAAATATAGTCAAGAATACTAAGCATAGTAAATGACCATTATGAGATACTGCATCAATTTCTAAAATACTGCGTCTATTTGTTTTCTTTTGTTGATTTTAAAAACAGTCCAGCTTACTATATTAAATAGCAAACATTCTGAGACATTATATAGCTCTGTTTCCTTGTGAGATTTTCTTGCTTTACTATTTATATGAGTCAGACATATTTATTTGTTTCCTATTTTTTTTTTCTCGACTAATTATTTTAGCGTGAGTCAGCGCTCTCTGGAAGGCCCCATATTTCAAACAAGAAACGCAAACAGCGGACAGCAACCTTCTCTAACACGCATTTCCAAGCACTTTCAAACACTCCACTTCGTTAGAGCAAACAAACAAAGCGAGGAAAAAGGCAAAGACAGAGAGAGAGAGAGAGAGAGAGAGAGAGAGAGAGAGAGAGAGAGAGAGAGAGAGAGAGAGAGAGAGAGAGAGGTTCTCGATACCATATCTGTTCGGGTGAGTCAGACCACAAACCAGTCGAAAAAAAATAAATAAATAAAATTATGCAGAGTAAACAAGCCAAGCGAATATTTGAGGAGTGCGTGCAAGCATGCTTGAGGATACAAGCAACGCTCGAATGGATGGACATTAACGGTCTATCAATTAGCTTTGAAAGCAGAGCCAGATGGTCAATAACGTTGGTCAGAGTACTTTTATAACAGAGTATTTCTGCTTTACACCTTATTGCCCTATTGCTTGAAATTAATGAAAAGGTGTCAGGAAAAGTTTTAAGTACTTTTTAAGTAAAAAAACAAAAGTTATTTTCGCAATGTTGCAACAGATTTTTTTAATGATAATTTTAGTTAGACATACCAATTCAGAAATTAATAAAATGAGAAATAAATTATCAAAATACTGACAATATTCTGCACTTTGTATTTCACTACTTGTTTGCATATGTATATAAATATATATTATATATTATAGATATATACATAATAATGTAACCATCAAAGCGCTCTTATAATAAAATGTCGGTAATGCGATTAAAAGAAATAAAAGAAATGGAAATAAATCTGTGGTTTTTTATATCCTTAAGGCGATATATATATATATATATATATATATATCATATATATATATATAATGTTGATATTGTTAGTCTTCCGCTACTCAGAGTCTTTTTGAGAAAACATACACAAACAATAATTTTCTCAGCACTTAAATGCTCTTTTTTTCACGCTTCTAAATGTATATTATCAGCTCTCCCTGTCTCTTTGATTTTACACCCAAAATAGCTTCATTTTTTGAGTAACTGGCATTCATTCGAAAAGAGAGCAAGATCCTATTCTGAACTGCTTTTTTAATTGTAGAAGTGAAAATTACAGAGAGAGAGAGAGAGAGAGAGAGAGAGAGAGCTTTAAATTCCAAAACTTTTGACGTTACAAAAAATGGAATAAATAGGAGAAAGAGAGAGAGAGAGAGAGAACTTTAAATTCCAAAATTTTTGACGTCACAAAAATGGAATAAATAGGAGAGAGAGAGAGAGAGAGAGAGAGAGAGATATCTTTAAAGTCCAAAACTTTTGACGTCACAAAAAATGGAATAAATAGGAGAGAGAGAGAGAGAGAGAGAGAGAGAGAGAGAGAGAGAGTTCTCCAAAATTCAATAATTTTGACGTCACAAAAAAAAAAAAAAAAAAAAAAAAAAAAATGGCGTATGGCAGACATCAAATGAATGAATCAGCGTTTATTCTACTCTCTCCTCCCGAGTTGAATAGACGACCCAAGGGAGGGAGCTCAGGCACTCCGAAGGTGTCGACGCCCTTTGAAAGAAAACTGCCGGAGCGAGGACTAGCATAGCCACTGGTGTTTGCACAGATGTCATTAAGAAAGGAAGCCGGGGGGTGGGGGCGGGGGGCGGGGGGGGGGGGGGGGGTGGGGGGGGGGGGGGGGGGTTTGGGTGGGGGGTAGGGGGATGTGGCACACAGAGGCAGCAGCGGCACTAGTATTCTGAGGTTTCGCATGACTTGAAACTTCCCCCTCCCCTAGGCCCTTGCACTCAGACAAGGAGGGGTGGAGGGGTGGGGAGAGGAGTGTACAGACGGACGAACAGACGACTGTCGCCATTAGAGCTTTAAAACCCTCATTGGGGAGGACTGTAATCACATACGCAATCTGTCACCGATGACAATATTATCTCTCCGAGATGAGGATGACACGCCGCCTGCTTCAGCTTTGTATCATGGGTATCCTGTGAGGTCCAAAGCTTTGGCGAGGCGGGATTAGTTTACCACAGAGAGGTTATTATATATATATATATATATATTATATATATATATATATATATATATGTATATGATATACTATATCATAGTATATAATATATATATATTATAATATATATATATATGTTGGATTCTAGGTACTAATCTCCTTATAATCCCTATCTGTCACTTATACGACCCTTCCTTGTCCTCTCAGTTTCTCACGTATGTCAGTCAGTCTGCTAAGTAAAGGACGTTGAGTCGAAAGATCTTGCAGCTATTTCAGTGTTTCAATTTCCTTCGTGGCTTATACCTTTATTTGTGCATTTATCACGTCCCAAACTTTCGTGATTCAGTTATACATATATATAATAGAGGCACGTACTCAAAAAGTTATATCAGTTATCATATTCCCTTTTAACTAAACATTTTCACACACAACCACCTTTGTTTCACCACTGGGCCCTTTTCTGTCTGAATAAAAAGCTACTCCTTAAGGTGCTTTTTTTTTCGCAGAACAGAAAACGGCGACGGTAATGGATTTATCTTCAGATGAAGCGTAGGCCACGCCCCCTTAAATGTTTTCTTGACTGCCAAATGCTTCTAGAGAAGGGGTTCCTTTTACAATGTTGCGAGCTGATACCTTCATAGATTTCTTCGGCTTGCATCGTAAAAAAAAAAAAAAAAAAATCCCTGTGAAATCATTTCCAAATTTGAATTTTTTTTTTTTTTTTTTTTTTTGTTGTTGGACAGCTATTTTCCATGTGAAATCACATTCTTGTATTTGAATGATTTTTGTTTTGGTTACAGCAACAAAGGGTTTACATAAATAAAAAGATAATTAGGAGCGTATGTTTATTTCTCTCTTTGCAGCGTGGTCATAAATATCCAGTTGATTTACTTACCCAAATCTTTCTCAGATGTCTAAATTATAATTATTTTTTTTTTAGGTATTTAAGAGTATAAACAGCTCATGCTAAATTCCACTTCGTTTAGAGTTTTGTCTTACAAAGAAGTAAATAATTTGGGTAGTTTTTGGCCTTAGAGAAACTAATAAAATACTTATTTCTTTTTAAGGCATAAACTACTAAAATATTCCATTTTGTTAAAGTTTTGTCTAACAGAGAAATAAATAATTTGGTAGTTTTAGCCCTCAAAAGAAATATATATATTTTAGTAGTTTTTGTAAGGCCAAAAACTACTATAATTATTCATTTCTTTGTAAAACGGAACTCTAGTCGAAATGGAAATTTGCATGAGCTGTGTATACTATTAAAATACCTTTAAAAAAATTATTATATTTTAGACATCTGAGAAAGATTTGGCTAAGTAAATCAACTGGATATTTATTGCCGCGCTGCAAAGAGAGAAATCAACATATGCTCCTAATTATTATTTTATTTATGTAAAACCCTTTGCTGCTGTAACCAAAACAAAAGCCATGCAAATACACTAATACGATTTAATATGGGAAACGGCTGTCACCAAAGCAAAAATCATTCCAATACAGGAATATGATTTCACAAGACAAATAGCAACTTATACCCAGATTAAAAAAAAAAAAAAAAAAAAAAAAAAAAAAAAAAAAAAAAAAAAAAAGGTGTAAGGCCGAGATTGAAAAGAATCTGGCTATAGGCCTATTAAGCACAGCAAACAACACGGCGATAAAAAAAAACAGATGAGTAAGGCTTCCCATAAACACTCTTGTGAACAACTATTCCAATCCCCCTTATCCCCATAAATACTAATCATAACACCAACACCAACTGTGTGGTTCCTGTTGAAGGAGAGAGAGAGAGAGAAAGAAGGGAATCTCTCTCTCTCTCTCTTTTAAGCCGCCACAAGATTCTCCCGCGAACAAGATCTCATAGAGAGAGAGAGAGAGAGAGAGAGAGAGGGGAGGAGGAGGAGGGTGTTGTTATTGAGGAGGATGGGCTGGGGAGGGCGGGCGGGCGGGCAGGCATGCTGCAGATGGGTGGCCATGGGGGTACCGCAGATGAGATCATCGTGCGAGAAGAGAGAGAGAGAGAGAGAGAGAGAGAGAGAGAGCTGGTAGTAGTAGTAGTGTAGTGATGGTGGATGTTTGTTTTCCGAACCATGCAAAAACTTTCACGGAGACCGGGGAAAGGGGATTACGAGGGAATGCGGTGAGGGAGGGGGAGGGGGGAGTTTGGGTGTGGTGGTATATAGGGGTATGGTCGAAGGGAGGGGGGGGGAGGACGGGAGGGAAACGGCCTTTTGTGGAGGGTGACAAAGAACCGGGTTGTCAGCAAGTCCCTGGGTCGCGAAGTCTCGCCAAGGGGTCAGGTGCGCTGCCTCGGGGAGAGAGAGAGAGAGAGAGAGAGAGAGAGAGAGAGAGAGAGAGAGAAGAGAAACATTCGTGTGGTGGGACAGAGATAAAATGGCTAACCGAGGAACAATGGACATTAGGATCTCTTCTTCTGGTAAGATATGACGAAACATTTCCAAATCAAAGACTATTATGATGGTTTTCCGTGCTTTCATGAATAAACAGAATAAATCAATAAGTCAATCAATAATATATATATATATATATATATATATATATATATATGTGTGTGTGTGTGTGTGTGTGTGTGTGTGTGTGTGTGTGTGTGTGTGGAAAGGCAAGGATTCCATAGAGGTTCATATGAATCGGCAGTATATTTGCCTGAAGTCTTTATCCAGTTTCCGTGCCTAACGATACACACACACACACACACACACACCACACACACACATATATATATATATATATATATATATATATATATATATATATATATATATATATATATATATATCACAACCATGGTTAATAATACTTGGAAAGTTTTTCTCGTTTCGAAGTTACTTTATGTAAAACAACGTAAGAGTGATTGAGGAATCTGCATGTACAGTAGTACGGATAAATAAAGACACACATACACACATATATATACAATACTATAATATTCTTATGAGCTTTAGGGGGAAGAAAGCCTCCCCCTCTGAGAGAGTTGCAACAGAGTGTGAAGAACTTCTGTTTTCTGCATCGCAATACGTATAAGGGATGAGGTTGCGATCCCAGCTCCTCTTAGCTCTTGGACCTACACGTAGGCTACTACTCCTCGCTCTCTCAGAGGCGATTTTCGTATATCAAAGGCGCTTGGATTTATTTAACAATAATAATCAGTAGTGGAAACCTGCGAGATTTACAGGACGTTTTTTCCTGCTTATTACTATTTTTAGCGGGCTGACGGGTAAATGACCTGGTTTCTTATTTTGAAGCACTAAATTGAGAAATCGTGAAAATCTAAGGGAACAACCTTAACCTTTTCATCAACAGTAATGTTCGTATATAATAATAATAATAATAATAATAATTCATCAATAGTAATGTTCCTATGCATATAATAATAATAATAGTAATAATAATAATAAAGAAGTTTTGTTTCTAATAAGCAAATTTATTTCCAGACAAACACTGACTACCACGTACCTCTAAGAACAATATATAACTGTTAGTTACCTTTTCCCAATTAAAATTAAAGTTATAATGACCTAATGTACCAGCAGACTTTTAAAACCCGTGAGCGGACCTTTGAAAATAACCCCAAGAAACATTTTCCAAAATGACAAACTTTTTATATAACAGCACACAACCAGCTCTAAATTTTCATACGCACTTTTCATCAAATCATATCAATATACTCTAAATTAGAACAGGACCAAATATTAAAAGGAAAAGAGGGATAAATATATATATTACTTCCTCCACTTTGAATATATAATCGCTTGAAAGAGCAACACAGATAACACAATTATTCATTGTGCTGTAAAAGTCGAAATTACGAAACGCTATATGGCAACACCGTTTTTCGTCTTTGAGGTAACCCATTCGCCCTTCTTCCGACTACTCATTTTCTTATCTTTCCATCGGTTCTCTGTTTTTCTTGTCTGTTTGTCTGTCCGTCTGTCTGTCTGTCCACGCACTATTTCAGTACATAAGAGCAAAATTTATAATATGTCCTGATATTTCTTTTTCAGAAATGAATGTTTTAATGAAAACTATCTATTATTATTATCATTATTATTAAGAAAGATTTCTGGAGAGAATTATTTTTTAAAATTAAATATATGAACCCGTATATAACTGTGGATTTGATTCTCATTATTATTATTATTGCCGCCGTTGCTGCAGTTTCCTTTCGGTTATGATCTCATTCCTCTCTGCCCATCCACATCCAAACGCTAATCCCACTCATTCTTTTTTTCTTTCTTTTTTTTCTTTTCTCCCTTTATTTCATTTCTATCTTTATGACGTCTTCGCCACTGTAATTACTCGAACCTGCAAGAGTTGACGGAACCAGCAAGAGCCTGGCAAACATGGCCTTTCTGGAGTGACTCCGTAAGGACGGAATTCCGGGCGTCTTCACACAATGCAATGCCGCCGCCGCCGCCCGCTCCCCTAACACCCAGCCTTAGCGTCCGAGCTGTGGCGACAAACACGAGAATGGATAAAAACAAGAATTTGAGGAGGAGGAGGAGGCGGAGGATGAGGTGGAGGAGGAGAAAAGGACAGGGGGAGAGGGAGGAAGACGAGGAGGGTGAGGAAGAGTAGGATGAGGTGGAGGAAGAGGAGGAAGTGGAGAAGGAGGCAGAGGATAAGGAGGAGGAAGAGGAAGAGGAGTAGGAGGAGGTGGAGGTGGAAGGGGAGGAGGAAAAAGAAGAATAGGATGAGGTGGAGGAGGAGGAGGAAGTGGAGAAGGACGGAGCGGAGGGGGAGGAGGTGGAGGTGGGGAGGAGGAAGAGGAGGAATAGGAGGAGGAGAGGAGGTAGAGGAGGAAGTGGAGAAGGAGGTGGAGGAGGAAGAGGAATAGGGGGTGGAGGGGGAGTGGCGGGGCGGAGGAGAGTGAGGAGGAGGAGGAATAGGGGGTGGAGAGGGAGAGTGTTGTTGGAAGGAGGGGAAAAAGGGGAGAGAAAATAGCCAAGGGGTATTATCCTATCTTACTCACCCTACCGCTTCTTAGGAAGAAAATTGGCCCGGCCACTTTTGAAAGAACATCCGACGGAGTCTGGGCTATTTCTTTGTCTTATATTATTATATTATTATTATTATTATTATTATTATTATATTATTATATTATTATTTTATAGAAATTCACAATGACCTATTCACTTCTTCACCCTTATTGGGATTCGTTATTTTTCTGCAATTCATCTGTTTTTCTAATGAATTATCTCATCTTTCTGTATTTCCTATATTACGTTCTATTACTTCATTCGAATGAACACTATGTTCTTCTGAAGCTTGAATTTCAGAACAATGGTCCCTGTGGGCTTGTTCCATATGAATAGGGTTCATCTTCTGAATATTAATAATAACAACAACGCTAAATATCAAATTACTTTTTAAAATGGCAGTGGCCTCTTTTATTAATATCATTAAAAATAAAATTAATCCCAATAATGCAGTAGCTCCCGATTATGAACCTGAGACCTTATATTACTATAATTCCCGAAGTAACTATAATTGCTAATACATTACAATAAGCCCTTAACTTGAAATAACTTCTGAAATTACAACAATAATTTCTATTATTACAATGATTTTCAAAATTATATACGATAAAATTACGATGATGCTAAAACACCTATGATTCATAACTGCAATTGCTTTTTTAAATAAACAATCATGTAATTACTTTGATTCGTAATAATAGCATAGCTGGCAATAAACCATTGAATCCTCATTACCTACACAACAATGACTAATAAATTTCAATAAATCGCATCAAAATCACTCTTATAATTATAAAAACACTCAGATTATTACAATGAACGCTTAGTTAACAATACACAAAAACACAACAATGATTTAAAAACCAACCAGAGAATTACAATGAATGCTTAGCTAATAATGAATAAAAATACGGCGATGTTTCCCAAAAAAACAATCAGACTTGCAATAAATGCTTAGCTAACCATCAATAAAAAAACAGGACTGACTGATTATCACCCACCCCCCACCCCTAAAAAAACAATCAAGAGACTTACAATAAATGCTTAGCTAACAATCAGTAAAAAAAAAAAATCAGAGAATTACAATGAAAACTCAACAAACAATAAAAAAAACAAAAAAAACATGACAATGACTCCCAAAATCATAATGACTGCTCAAAATAACAATGACTCCTGAAATAGCCCAGAAGAAGACAGCGCAAATGGGCGCGCACGCACGCACGCACACGTACTGTGCATACGTACACAAAAATAATGAACCGCATTCTTTAGGAGATAATGTCAGTGGACAAATGCATTTTTTATTTGATAACAAGCTTTAGTTGGGGGCGACGTTATCGCCCTGAAAGCCTCTTATCTCCGATGGTGCGGCTCTTCTTGTTTGGAAGAAGAAGAGAAGAAAATATGTTCAGTTAAGGTTATCATAATATGCTACTGGTGCGTCGAGGGCAGAAGGGAGTACTGGCATTTGGCGATTTTGCAGATCAGAATACTACGACTACTATTTCTACTGCTATTGTTATATAATAATAATAATAATAATAATAATAATAATAATAATAATAATAATAAGAGCATGAGTCATTAAATGGTGAAAAAATCCACATTGAAATAAGTGTACATATATATTTAAAATATATATTTACACTAATGTTTATCTGGATTTTTTCATCCATAATAATAATAATAATAATAATAATAATAATAATAATAATAATAATAATAATAATAATAATAATAATCACATGAGTCACTAAAATGGTAAAAAAAATTCCACACTGAAATAACTGTAAATATATATCTAAAAAATATATATTTACACTAATTAAAAAGTTAATGTGGAGTTTTTCCCCCATAATAACTAATAATAATAATAATAATAATAATAATAATAATTAATAATAATTAATAAAAATAATAATAATGAACAAAAAAAAAAACTTCTTTCAGTTTTCTTCTGAAGACTGTGTGGAGTAAAACTAAATGTAAATACTTAGAAGTAAACAAGTTACAAAGTGATTTTGTGAGTTCTTTTTTTTTCAATAATAATAATAATAAATAATAATAATAATAATAATAATAATAATATAATAATAATAATAATAATAGTAATTACATGAGTCACTATAATGGTGAAAAAAAAAATGCACATTGAAAATAAGTGTCAATATATATCTAAAATATATATTTACACTAAATTAATGAGGAGTTTTTCCCCCATAATAATAATAATAATAATAATAATAATAATAATAATAATAATAATAATAATAATAATCACATGAGTCATTATAATGGTGAAAAAATGCGCACTGAAATAAGTGTCAATATATATTTAAAAATATATATTTACACTAATTAATGTGGAGTTTTTCACCCATAATAATAATAATAATAATAATAAATAATAATAATAATAATAATAATAATAATATTAAGTTAACGTCTCTTCCTTTCCATCCTCCCTCTCCACCAACAGGATTTTTAAATAGAAGCCAGACTTTGTGACTTCATGACCAAGCCCAATTTTCTTTGCTTAAATTCATGCACCCCCGAAAATGAATCACCGAGAGAGAGAGAGAGAGAGAGAGAAGAGAGAGAGAGAGAGAGAAAAGACGTACCCTATCTCGTGATAAATCAAAAGGTCTGGCGGAGGCTGACGCCTTCTACTGCACGGGACTTCTCGCGTTACAACAGACAACCTCTCTCAGATCTGGTTGCATCTCCTACTACTGCTGCTGCTGCTGATGCTGTTGCTGCTGCTAGTGCTGGCTGGTATTTGGGAGGAGGCGAAGGGGAAATGCAACGACACAAAGAGAGAGAGAGAGAGAGAGAGAGAGAGAGAGAGAGAATAACTATTTCTTAGAGAGAGAGAGAGAGAGAGGAGTATGTGATGAACTATTTCTAGAAGAGGAGAGAGAGAGAGAGAGAGAGAGAGAGAGAGAGAGAGAGACATAACTATTCTTAGAGAGAGAGAGAGAGAGAGGAGTATGTGATGAACTATTTCTAGAAGAGGAGAGAGAGAGAGAGAGAGAGAGAGAGAGAGAGAGAGAGAGAGAATATAACTATCTGAGGAACTATTTCTAAAATGGTTGGGGAGGGGGGGGAGGAGGGGGGGAACAGCCCAATTGAAAAACGACTTCCATGTGGACCTCTCAATGAATATTTCGGAGTAACACTGGTCACCCATCTCTCTCTCTCTCTCTCTCTCTCTCTCTCTCTCTCTCTCTCTCTCTCTCTCTACAGCTTACAATAATTGACTAACCACCAGGTAAGCGATTCGCCGTTCAGTGTAAAACAGGCATAAGATATAAGAAAACAAGTCCTGATCGTTCCATCACGCTCCCAAGAATTTTGGAACTTCCTACAGTCTTACGGGCTGCTCTATGAGCAAGAGCCCGTGCTGGTATAAGGTCAGCATAATCTAAAACAACAACATTGTCCACTTGCGTCATTCTTGATAAGCGGTTCGTCAATTATTCGTATAAACATCTAAAAACTTCTTTAACCTTTCCAAGAAAGGTCAAATTTCCATCCAGTTGTCACAAGAAGTGTATAATAGTAAATGTCAGTTGAATATATAAAAAGAAAGGGGTCCCCCAACAAACTCATATCTTGAATATACTAAGTAGCTTATAAAACTAAAGCAAGTAAATATCTGTTCCAAATTTAGGGCGACTGCAAACCTCTAATTTATTATTATTATTATTTTAAAGAATGTAATGGTGTTCGAAGTTCTTAGCATTTTCTTGCAACAGAACCAAAGCTCTCTCTCTCTCTCTCTCTCTCTCTCTCTCTCTCTCTGTAAGACAATGAGCTTCGCATCCCCCACCCCCCTCTGAAAACCATTCCCACCCAGCGGGGATCCTCACCCAGCGGATGTGATAAAGGCAAGAGAGCAATCTCATCGCCCCCCCAACCCTTCATTCTCAACGACGGATCGCATTGCACTGACCACTAGACAATAATGAAAATATCGATTTCCCCTTAATTGTATCATAGGTTCATGCAACACCTTATCTTATGCAGAGAGGTCAGTCAGTAAGCCACCCATTCGCCTCGAACAAAAGACTGACTCGTAAATGTCAACTGGCGTCACAACGGCTAAGGTTCAAACAAAAGAGCTAAAAGAAGAAGAAGAAAAAAATGAAATGGTCATCTATATGTCTATTGGAAGTTTTGTTCCTCGACAGCGACGAGAGACACAGGACAGACCGGGGAGGAGGGAGACATTTGACAGGACATGTCCTGTGTCCCTCACCCATGATACCCTTCATCTAACCCCCCCACCCCATCCCTTCCTCCCCTCTCCTCCTCTTCCTTTATGTCCCACCTTGTTTTCCACAACTGCTGGTGCTGCTGAAGCCTAAGGCAAAGGTGGGAACGAGGGAAAAAAGAGAGAGAGAGAGAGAGAGAGATCCTACCCTGATAGAGGTGATAGAGGAGTCTTTTGGGCCAAAACATCGGCTCATACTCCTCTTCCTGTCCCTGACTTTCCTCTGTCACTACACTCTACACAACCTGTGAGACAATCTACTCTTCACTTCACCCCTTTGGTCTGTCTCCTCTCCTATAAGCCTAACGGACATGTCGACCCATTCCATACCAAGTATCCAGGGCCTTAAACTCAGTACATTAGACCATATCTTTCCAACGTCAACAACAATAGATTGCACATTAATATGTAACTTTAGCAAGCTATCGCTCAGCAATTGCAAAACGTCAGGATACATCTCTATGTAATATGACGAAATATATATTCTATTCTGAATCCAGTCCGTGAAGTGAATATAATAATATACAAAACGAAACAGCACCAAAATAAAAACGTAAATGAGAAAATAGAGACATTACATTCACAAATCAGAAACAAAATAAAATGGTTATACTACTTATACCACTCAAAAACAACATAAAAAAGACTAAATTCTGACAAATAAAACGAACGTAAACGCAGAATAAAAGTGTTGATTCTCGATAACAAAGAAATAAAGTCTTGGGTTTAGACACGTTGGTGTTTTGATGAACGACTGGAAGAGTGACTTGACATCGAGATAATCTTATTAACACCTAACTTACACAGAAGCTGTTGCTGTCGCTGCTCATGCTACAGCAAGCCTACAACTACTGCTACTACTATTCTCTCTCTCTCTCTCTCTCTCTCTCTCTCTCTCTCTCTCTCTCTCTCTCGTTGTACGTCTGAAAAACTAATTCATGCAACTGATATCATGATCTCTCTGCAAGCACTATTTTTGGTCTATGTACCTATGGCCACCTCAGGTGAATCATAATACATCCTCTCTCTCTCTCTCTCTCTCTCTCTCTCTCTCTCTCTCTCTCTCTCTCTCTCGTTGTGTGAGCAAAACTACTTCATATAACCGATATCATGATCTCTCAACCAGAATATTATTGGTCTTTGCCTACGGACACCTCAGGTGCAACGTATTACAATAATTACATCGTCTCTCTCTCTCTCTCTCTCTCTCTCTCTCTCTAAGGTAAGGTCTCTCTCTCTCTCTCTCTCTCTCTCTCAAAAACTATTTCATGCAACCGATATGATCTACTTGGCAGAATTACCTTTGGTCTATGCAGCTATGGACACCTCAGGAGTAACGTATTGCATCCTCTCTCTCTCTCTCTCTCTCTCTCTCTCTCTCTCTCTCTCTCTCTCTCTCGTTCTGTCTGCAAAACTATTTCGTGCCACCGACAGCATGATCTCACTATAACCAGAATTACCTGCAGGTCTTTGTGTCTAAAGACACCTCAGGTGTAAGGCATTACATCCTCCCTTGTCCTTCCTTCACTTCGCGGGGACCATTAACGCCTAAGTAGGCCTAACACGTCCGCACAAAGAAGCCGTTAATATTCAGTCCCATTTAGAAGTCTTCC
>NC_061094.1:43708756-43716256 GCF_015104395.2 Macrobrachium nipponense
ATTAACTAATAAATCTTGCATATAATGCTATAAATTCTGGAATCCTACTTATAACACTTTTAGCTAAGGAATCCTGCTTATAACACTATTAACTCAGGAATCCTACTTATAACACTATTAAATCAGGAATCCTACTTACAACACTATTAGATAAGGAATCCAACTTATAACACCATTAGTTAAGGAATCTTGCGTATAATACCATTAATTCAGGAATTATACCTATACCAAGGAATCCTTCTTATAACATCATTAACTCAAGACTACCAATTTATAACACTGTTAACTAAGGAATCCTACATATAAGTAGGATTCCTGAGTTAATAGTGTTATTATAACACTATTAGCTAAGAAATCCTCTTTATAACATTTTCAAAACCATTATCAGAAAGCGCAAGCATGCAATAAAACAAATTGCCCAACGCGTGAATCGTAGCACTGAAAGACACCTCATTAGAGATAACTTCATAACTGATCATACTAAAATCAAATAAAGTTCTCTGTTTCGCCAATGACTCGTCCCCCCCAAAAGAGGGGGGAAGTTTTATAGTCACTTGTCACGTTAGGATAATTTAACAAAAGGAGTCATTCTTGCAACATGGCGTACCAACAATATACGACGCCTGAGAGAGAGAGAGAGAGAGAGAGAGAGAGAGAGAGAGAGAATCCTTTCGATGCCCAAATTGAGAACTGTTGTCAAGCCACGCCAGGAAAGGTAAACGGTAACCCTGAATTGCAGTGTTCTCACAGCCATTTCGCAAGGATGCAGACAGACAGACAGACAGACAGACAGACAGACGAACAGACGAAAAGACAAGACACAGTTCATCCCTGTATCGAAACATCTCTACCATCACACTCTCCTCCGGCCAAGAAGTCACCGAGGTCATCTGGTAAGGCTAAAAGAGAAGCTGTGTGGAGAGATGATGCCCTTGGCATTCACCCCGCAGGCAAATGCCCGGAGGCTGTTGGGAGGATATTTAGAAAGAAGCCCCGGAGGAGTCTTCATTCTCTCTCTCTCTCTCTCTCTCTCTCTCAGTAATGAACGAACTCAATAGCTCCCAGAGGTCCCAAACAGAGAGAGAGAGAGAACCTCGGTTTCATTGCTACCTTCACCTTTGACACATCCATCCAACCCCCCAACCGACGATGGCGACTCTCTCTCTCTCTCTCTCTCTCTCTCTCTCTCTCTCTCTCTCTCTCTCTCTCATTTGGTTTCTCAGCATGCAATACAGTCCCCTCCTCGCTTTTACGAGGAGACCCCTGCATTCTTTCTATTGCCTATGTGTCTAGTATATTTCAGTTTCATCTATTATTTCTTCAGATTTATTTCTCCTATTACTATTATTACCACTGCTAATTCTATCGCTTTTGCTGCTTTAGTTGTTTGTAAATATCGGCATCTGAAGTTATTATTGTTATTCTTATCATTATTAAGGTTTAATTAGAAATCGAAAAAGTACATACCCTTCCCATTATTAGAATAGTGTTTATTTATTAAAGATATTGCTCTTTTATTACAAAACATCCTCCTCTCATTATTCCCACAGTAATAATTTAAGTTTCTAAATCCCCTTTTTTTATTAAGAATATTTCTTATAAAGAATATTTCCCACTTATAATATATCTCTCATTACTCCCACAGTACTCACTGAATTGTATATATTCTTCTTTTATTGAGAATATTTCTTATGAAGTGTATGTCCCACTAATAATACACCTCTCATTACCCCCATAGTACTCACTGAATTGTATATATTACTCTTTTATTATGAATATTTCTTATGAAATGTATGTCCCACTAATAATACATCTCTCATAACTCCCACAGTACTCACTGAATTGTATATATTACTCTTTTATTGCAAATATTTCGTATGAAGTTTATTTCCCACTTATCATGAATATTTCTCTTTCCCAGCAAAACATCGCTCTTGAGATGCCTTACGCGCTATCAAGGGAAGCCTCGTCCGTGCTTGACAGGATGCAGTTAGGAAAATAAATGGCTTGAGTAATGACCCTCGCAGCTTTGAGCCAGCGATGAAATCAGGCAGAAAGGAATTCGGCCAAGACGTCGGAAAACTCGAACCTGATACGACTCTTTTCCTTGTCATTTAATTGTTGCTGTCTCTCCTAATACTGTTCTCCTTGCATTTTCGTACATTTTTACTTTTTTATTAATTCCTTTTTTTCTTTTTTAATAAGTGAGATCCCTTCTTTCTGTACTTCCCTTCTCTTACTCCTTTACGAACACCTTGTTCTCCACTGACTTGAAATTCATGTTTCTAAAGAACATGGTGCTCATTTGAAAGAAGTAACGGTAAGTAATAGGAAATACAAAGAGAGGAGACCAGTTATTACAAAAGGAAAATTAAACTAATAAATGAATTCATAAATCAATAAAAATATCATTAAATTATCAAAATCCAAAGGTAAGAATGCGCTGCCTCCTCGTTTGAACCTTGATGTTCCAACTGCACAACATCCTCAAGGAGATTGTTCAATAGACCAACGGTGTGAGGAATAAAGGACCTCTGGAACGGGGAAGTGTAAGTAGCACCAGAAGAGACATAACCGTTATATCTGCTTTTTAAATAGCAGCAAATCTAGAAAAGTAGTATTAGACGACAAAGGATTTCCCGTTTTCTCTACTTTAAGAAGAAGACAAAGGATTTCCCCTTTTCTCTACTTTAACTCATAATTCGATGATTAAAAAAAACTAATTAGTAACACAACCGAGGATAGTCTTGGCCAAATCCAGCAAAGAGAAAACTTGTAATCGTATATACCTAACTGTATTTAATAAGTATGAACTACCCAGTATCAATACAAAAGTTAAAACAACACGTAATATTCTTAGGGATGAACCCACACATACGGGCCGACAAAAAAAAAAAAAAAAAAGGCAGAGCAAGGTCATTATCAAACAGAGCCAGTCTCATTCACCTTGTCATTAGGGCCTTGTAATGAAGTACTAAATTCATCGTTACATGACTGCGCTGATTTTTCTCTTCTGCGCCGACGCGTATACGACACCCGCCATTTAACTGAGTACTCCTTGTTATAGCATTTAACCAGATTATCAGCCGTGTTTATCAACAGCCCTAATTACAGGCAGGATGCTAGACGCATTAGTCTCTCTCTCTCTCTCTCTCTCTCTCTCTCTCTCTCTCTCTCTCAGCATCCATGTTGGCAAAATGTTTGTAATCGACGGCTGATTTCAGTCTCAAAATCCTCATCTCAGGAGTTGATGCTACTGTCCCAATCCTCACTGGTCGCCCCCACCCCCCCTCCAGCCCCCAATCCTTTTCCTTTTCCTGTCCACCCACCCCTCCCCCTCCCCCACCCCCGTTTCCCGTCACCCGTTTTCTCCTCCTCCGTCCTTCAGGCTAACGAACCACAAGTATCTCTCTCTCTCTCTCTCTCTCTCTCTCTCTCTCTCTCTGTGGCCCTTACCCTACCCAACCTTAGCCAATGGGCATATCTCCACCTCCGTCTCTACACCTCCCGAGCCCCGAGGCGCGCCCATCTCCCAGTGCCCTCCCACCTGTCCGATACACCTGTTGGCTCCTGCCGCCGCCCCCGCCCCCCTCTCGCCTCGGGCCAACCAAGGTCTCTTACCTCCCGTTGCTGGTTGCTCTCCTCCTCCTCCTCCTCCTCCTCCTCCTCCTCCGCTGATGGTGCTGCTGCTACTGCTGGTAGCTGAAGGTGCTGGTGCTTCTGCTGGTACTGCTGATGCTGCTGGTCCTAGTGGTGGTGCTGTTTCTGCTGGTACTGGTGCTGACGCTGTTGCTGGTCCTAGAGGGGCTGCTGCCTCTGCTGGTACTGCTTATGCTGCTAGTCCTAGTGGTGGTTCTGTTTCTGCTGGTGGTACTGGTGCTGATGCTGGTGATGATGCTGGTGCTGCCTTGGATGCCCACTTCAACTTGCTCCAACGTCCGTCCGTCCGTCCGTCCCAAGAATGAGACAGCAATTCGCTTATCATCGACGCAACGGGAGGAGGAAAGCGTGTCGCATACCCCCTGCCCAGACAGACAGACAGACATCCTCTTCAGATGATCTTGTTTCGATGCTTTTGTTTAGTCATTCATTTACAAGACAGGCAGACAAGCATACACACATATAATATTATATATATATATATATATATATATATATATATATATATATATATATATATATATATATATATGCAATTGTAATAGCCACAATGCACTCTTAACTTCTTGAATTCTTTGCTCTTTTTTGGATATGCTTGTCATTACACAGCCTGAAGATCCAAGTTCAAAAGAAATTTGAAGAGGAAATTGTGACGTCCGGTCCTGGGAAAACGAACTCAGGTCCAGTAATCACAAAGAGGTCACGTTGCATAATCTGGAGTAATATATATATATAGTATATATATATATATATATATATATATATATATATATATATATATATAATGCTCAGGTACACAATCATCACCCCACCTAGATCACTTTATGGTCCAAATGACTATTCATCTACATAATCGGCAACACTTCCCCACCTGTCACATTAACTTGACTTATTTGACAGCTCTGGCTTTGAGTTTCTCTTAAGAGTTAAAAACAGAAGATGAGGGGAAAAGATATTTTCATACCATTTTGTAATTACAGTTTTATTATTATTCTGAGAGAGAGAGAGAGAGAGAGAGAGAGAGAGAGAGAGAGAGAGAGAGAGAGAGGCCAAATCCCAAATGTAAACAGACACACACCGTTCCTCACTGGGTGTCCAAAGCCTTCTTTATTTAGTCCCAGCACCTCACGCTTTCTTGTTTTGAATGCAATCACTGCATCCCCGAAAGAAAACACGAAAGCAAAGCTGCAAAGCAACGTTGGCCTGAGCTTCCATTTTGCTTGATCAGAACGAAAATATCGCGAAAGGAATCCGCAATCGTGTAGGGAGTCTATATTTTTATTATTATTAGTTTTATTTTTACTTATTCAAGTTTTATTATTATTATTTTCCTTTTATTCTTATTTTTGTTTACGATTATAATTTAAAAGTTTTTATTATTAGTTTACTGTTTTTATGTTTAATTTTGTTATTTTTATTTTTACTATTTATATGTATATTTTTATTATTACTATTATTAACCATTATCTTAATTTTTATTTTTGTTTTATTATATTTATTTTCACTTATTTTCATTCTTATTGTTTTTATTTATCAGCAATGCATCCAAGACATCATTCATTCAGTCAAGGAACATGACTGAATAAAAGCAAGAAAAACAAGTAAAAATTGATCCAAAGCACCTTCGGCGCTCAAGTTTTCTGTACAGTGTATAGTGCTGTATAAAAACATTTAGCCACGGCCTTGTGTAGCCAGACGCACGATAACGGCTACCTTTAATCTTAAATGAAATACAAACTACTGAGGCCAGGGGGCTGCAATTTGGTATGTTTAATGATTGGAGGGTGGACGATCAACATACCAATTTGCAGCCCGCTACCCTCAGTAGATTTTAAGATCTGAGGGCGGACAGAAAAAGTTCACATGGAGAGACAAAGCCATCTTAATAGTTTTCTTTCCACATGGACAGACAAAGCCATCTTAATAGTTTTCTTCAACAGAAAACTAAAATAAATAAATAAATCAGGAAAATGGTATAGTCACAGGCACAACCAACCTTCTTCCCGTTAAGTCATGTCGGGTCAGCAACTCGGGATATAATCATAATTATGACACTCTAATCAAAATCCCTCTGTGGTGCCCTTGCTCCAGAGAGAGAGAGAGAGAGAGAGAGAGAGAGAGAGAGAGAGAGAGAGTTCTACCCCTCCCCAGGTGAAGGGAATGAGATGGATGCTGCTGTTGCTGAAGGGGGTTGTGATCGCCTCCAGATCTCTCTCTCTCTCTCTCTCTCTCTCTCTCTCTCTCTCTCTCTTCTTGTAATTTTCTCTAATTGCTCTAAGTGGTGTCGTAGAGGTGGTGGTTCCTTGGACAGTTTGGGGGACGGTGGAAGATCGTTACTCCGTTCCTCTCTCTCTCTCTCTCTCTCTCTCCTTGTGTGATAGAATGTAAGCAATGGCAGTGGTAATTCCTCGTCTACACAGAACCAATTGGCTTTTTTTTTGTACAATATTTTCAAAAAATGCTCACTTACTAATTTATGTATCAATCTAGGTAGGTTTAACTCATATAACCTTATTTCGCAATTACTTTAATTAAATAGTTTTCCTTCTCAAATGCCAATTAATATCAACAGTAACTATTCACTCTTCAATCCGTTTACGTACGACGATTTACGTTCCGTGCAATAAATCCCCTGATCGCCAGCGGGGCAGACATTTCAACTACGGGACCGTTCCGTTGAGCTCGCGAGTCGTCGTCGTCTCAGGCGTCAGTCAGACAAGGAGAGGACAGAAGCAGTCAGACGCCGTCGTCTTAAGCGTCAGTCAGACAAGGAGAGGACAGAAGCAGTCAGAGCAGAGCTTAGCAGCAGTAGAGCACTTCGCCGTACAGGAAAAAAAAAAAAAAAAAACGCCGATGTTCTCGAGGTGAATTCCAACAGTTAAAAAAAAATAATTGGAAACAACGGAGCTCCTCTTTTGCTCGTGAATCCTGTCCCCTCACCTTACCTCTCTCTCTTCGTTCCGAGGCGGCTCATTCCCTGAGGAGCGAACGAACGGCACCAAGATGGTTGCTTACAAGTTACATGTTACATGTTGCATCCGCGTTCCTACTTAAAAAATGGAGGGGGGAGAGGGGGTCCTGCTTTAATTAAGACTAAACGTCGCATTCATGGTAACGTTCAGTGGCCACTAATTAATTGGGCAATGTAGCTAAACATGTCAGGAGCGGATGTTCCCTCACTTACCGAGGCGTGTTCGTGTTGGCGAATAAGTCTACGGTTATTTTAAATGATTATACATTCACACGCCGTGATGAAATAGAATAAATAAACAAGCACCTATTAAAGCTGGTTGATGTGATTTCCAGATAACTGAAATAGGTGTGTATATGTTTTTGTAAATATATATATATAACCATTTCAATTACCTGGAATTTTTATCAGCCTGCTTTGATAGAAGCTTGTTTATTGATTGTATTTTTCCCTGCGTGTATATATACATATATATATATGATATATATTATATATATATATATATATATAATATAGATTCTATTTCTCCTCTGTATATATATATATATATATATATATATATATATATATATATATATAGTAAATACAAGTGTGTGTGTATATATGTATACTTATTACAATCAAGACATATAAAGTAACTGCAAAAGGAAAAAAACAGAATAACAAGCCACAATGAAAACACATACCACCAAACAAGAGCTACAACAACTACGCTCTAAATAGAACCTCAAAAAAAAGACAGGAAAAAAAAACGAGTCCAGTAAGAGTTAGGTGGTATTTGGTGTTGAGGGGACCAGGAAGTACTTCGTTTAGCCTATTCCAAAGCCCACAATTGAAGAGTAGTGAGTACGGCACAGTGCATCACCCGC
>NC_061094.1:43721256-43723756 GCF_015104395.2 Macrobrachium nipponense
TGTGGGGGGGGGGGTTTTAACGGGGGGGGGGTTAATATCAAGATCATAAAGCGCATCTCATAACCCCGCCCCCTACCTCCCTTGAATTCTCTACCCCCCCCCCCTCCACCCTTTACCCTCCGGCCATCCCTTGTCACTGAGTGTGAGGTGAGACGTTGCAGGCATCCCCAACACGAATCTCTCTCTCTCTCTCTCTCTCTCTCTCTCGTCTCTCTCTCTTCTCTTCTCTCCCTCTCTGATAATTGTATTAACGAAACGTTCGAAACGTAAAGTGAAGTAAATCACTACACAACGTATTACGTCACATCGTAATTTTCAATACGCTAATGATATCCTGAATAATCAATGATGAACATTTTCATGCAAATATATATCAAATCTTAACTCGTATTTATATTTCTACGAGAGAGAGAGAGAGAGAGAGAGAGAGAGAGAGTAAATGCTCGCTCTTCAGAATTCAATGCACTTCTACCGTACGCACCACGTTCTCGCCTACCCATTTCTCACCTCTCTCCCCCCCCCCCCCCCCCAAGCCCAAGAACCGCTCCCACAATACCGAAGCCCAGCCCCCCCACCATCATGGAACCTCCCCGAGGTCCTTCTGCGTACCGGAAACACCATATTTGTCAACAGTGAAAGGAGAAAGATGAAGAAGAAGAAGAAGGGAAGATAGTATAAGGGACAAGGAGGGGGGTGGGGAGGGGGAAGCCACCACCACCGAACAGCTCGGACGAGAACCATCCGCGAACTGCGGAATAAAAGACCGAAAAGGACGGAGACGGTTGAGTGAAGAAGAAGAAGAAGAAGAAGAAGAAAAGAAGCAGAAGAATAGGGCGATAGGGATAAGGGAAGTAGGGAGAGGAAGAGGGAGGGAGAAAGAAAGTAAAGACAACCGATGTTTACGAAGAACTGATCGGTGGGAGAGAGAGAAAAGAAAAAAGAAAAAAGAACGAGGGTAATGAGCATAGGAGATAAAATCGATAACGAATTCCGCTATGAAAATTATTTGCTATATAGAGAACAACTCTTTAGAATAAATAAATTATTCATTGTTTATGGCAGTATATAAACATGCATTACTAATAATGAACAGAGACCCTCCAGAAAACTAACAAATACTGATTGTTTATGGAATTACATAAGCATGAATTCCTGTAAAATTATAGACATTCTAGATAATACATAAACATGAATTCTGTAAAATTATAGGCATTCCAGAAAATGTATAAACACGAATTCTGTAAAATTACAGACATTCCAGAAAATATATAAAACATGAATTATCATAAAACATTATAGAGACCCTCTAGAAAATGAAAAATATTGATTGTTTATAAATGTTGCATATAAATGATCATCGCAGCATTCATTCAGCTTGGTGACATGTTCAGGTAAAACAGGACATTTTTACATGAGCATCAATATTCTCCACCGATATTCCCTTCCCTTTCGTTTATCCTGCATATCGAGCAAACACACGTACATCTCTCTCTCTCTCTCTCTCTCTGCAAATACAGTATATATATATATATATATATATATATATATATATATATATATATACATACATATATATATATATATATATATATATATATATATATATATATATATAAATGGAGAGAGAGAGGGAGACTGGTAAGCACACAAAGATGGAGGTGGGGGTTGGGGGAGGGTTGTGTGGGGGGGGGGGGGGCGGCGGTTTAGGGGAGCAGTTAGTTAGGGAAAGGTACTACTCGTCCCATCGTTGCCACTCGACTGATTCGCTATTTCCTGTCAAGCCGTGATTTAAATTTCCAAAGGCAGCAGCGGAAATTTAATCTGCGTGAGGTGGATTTCACAGCGAGGGGAGATAAAAAAAAGAGGGGAAGGGCGGGACGCCGTAGGATTCCACAGTTCCTACCCCTCCTCCTCCTCCTCCTCGACCTCTTACACACAGGAGGAAAGGGTTCGTGGTCCTACAGAAGATGCACATACGTCACCGATAGTCGACGCCGTAGGATTCCATTGGAGTTCCTACCCTCCTCCTCCTCCTCGACCTCTTACACACAGGAGGAAAGGGTTCGTGGTCCTACAGGAGAGGCAGATAAGTCACCGATAGTCGACGCCGTAGGATTCCACATGAGTTCCTACCCTACTCCTCCTCCTCGACCTCTTACACAGGAGGAAAGGGTTCGTGGTCCTACAGAAGATGCACATACGTCACCGATAGTCGACCCCGTAGGACTCTATAGGAGTTCCTCCTCCTCCTCCTCCTCCTTGACCTCTTACACAGGAGGAAAGGGTTCGTGGTCCTACAGAGGATGCACATACGTCACCGATAGTCGACGCCGTAGGATTCCACATGAGTTCCTACCCTACCCCTCCTCCTCCTCCTCCTCCTCCTCCTCCTCCTCCTCCTCGACCTCTTACACAGGAGGGTTCAGTGTCGTGGGGTCCTACAGGGAGAAGGCAGATACGTCACCGATATTGAGGCGATACGAGAGCCATGATGAGAATG
>NC_061094.1:43728756-43733756 GCF_015104395.2 Macrobrachium nipponense
CCGGTTGCACTCAACCAGAACTACAGCTCTGCCTTGCATAATCATAGCTGATTAAACGTCACTGAATGCAGCGTTGAACTCCAATACTGGCTGTAAATATAGAGCTGAATGAATTCTTCAACAAATCACATTACAAACCGGTCATGCCGCTTGGAGACTTGAGGTTTTCGGAAATGTGAACAATGTTAGTATGATGAACAGATCAACTCTGCGCCCATTTACTGCAAAATTTTATTAAACCAGACAAGCAAATGACTTGAATTATGTTCACAGTATGTTACAGACTATCAATGTGAATATGAAATATTTATAATTTTCGTGAATTTTTTGTCTCGTAAGTGTTCGAAATCAAGCGGATACGAGACATTAGTTCACATAACCGGATGCTTTTGGTCGAACGCAGTTTAAAAATCATACAAGTGAAAATCATGATAGATATAAAGACATCATAGTTACATAGCATAGCATAATCCAGCGCAAAAAAAGATAAATGATAAAAATTGGCGAAGTTTCTTCGGCGTAATCGTTTTTTTTTTTCACAGCATGTAACGAATGCTGCATGAGCCACGACCCATGAAACTTTCACCCAAGACCCGGTAGTGACCTGTCCTATAGCATTGCTAAGATCATGTCCAACTTTGACCTTAAATAAAATGAAAGCTACTGAGGCTGAAGGGCTGCAATTTGGTGTTTTTTTTCTTTTGCAGCCCTCTAGCCTCAGAAGCTTGTAAGATCTGTGGGCGGACAGAAAAAGTGCAGAAGGACAGACAAAGCCATCTCAATAGTTTTCTTTTGCAGATAACTAAAACATACTTAATGCTTCAGCAATTATGTAAAAAATAAATAAATAAATAAATAAATAAAAAATAATAATGTCACAATCATACTTTAAATGTGATGGTATGTTTGCTCAGACTACTACAACTTGCAGCGTCTTGGCGTCAAACCGTGATGCTACGCAAAATACATTAGTGCCACCAGGATTGTTTTACTCCGTTCAAAATTTGGCGCCAAGATGCTATAGCATTTCATGAGTTTCCCTCGTTTAATTCAGAGATAAAGCGACAGATTATAACGACTCTCTAGCGCCTCAGTGGCGTGGTTGGTTTGGTGTCTGCTTCTCACCTCGGTGGTCGCGGGTTCGATTCTCGGCCATTCCATTGAGGAGTGAGAGATGTGTATTTCTGGTGATAGAAGTTCACTCTCGACGTGGTTCGGAAGTCACGTAAAGCCGTTGGTCCCGTTGCTGAATAACCACTGGTTCCACGCAACGTAAAAACACCATACAAACAATTACAACTCTCTCTCTCTAAAAAACAAAAATAAATAAATAAATAAATAAATAAATAAATAAAATAAAATAAAACACCCGAGTAAATTTAAGTATATTTTGATCTATTCAAAAAAATATTGACTATATATTTGTTGACTTAGTACATAAATTACATATATTTTATATGTATTGAATTGTAAAATGAACTTTAATATGTATTTTTTTAAATAAGAGAAAAAATGTCTTATCCTCACAAGAAAAAACACGAATTTCCACATCCGTGTGTAGGCCTACAAATAATCAATAAAACATAATACTGTAAGTTCAATAAAAACTAACTTCCGTACCCATATTTTGGAGTATCTCTATCTTTATCTTAGTTTATTTAACCAGACCACTGAGCTGATTGACAGCTCTCCAAGGGGTGGCCCGAAGGATTAGACATTTTTACGTGGCTAGGAACCAACTGGTTACCTAGCAACGGGACCTAGTACAGCTTACTGTGGGATCCGAACCACATTATATCAATAAATCAATTTCTTATCTCCAGAAAAAAGTTCCTCTGATTCCAAGTTGGCAGAGCGGGGAATCGAACTCAGGATTACCGAATCGGTAGGCGAGCACGTAAACCATTCGTCAAACGAAAGACTTCTTTTGGAGTAAAGTACAGTAGTTGCAGCAATGAAAATCAGGAAAACAAATCAGCCTAAAAGACAAACTTGTTTCTTTCATGCATATGCAAAGATTAATCAAACTCAAGACATCGCAAGCAATCTGAGCCCAGATGATCATCAAGAGCCATTAAACAGGAAACTATTCAATCCTTTCCTATATTGATCATCCATTTAACTTACTCCTGCAGAAAAGTATCCTAATTTATAATCCACCCTCCACAATCCCTGCCAGGGAGGGCGGGAACCAAGAACAAGCCACAGGCCTCCTCCTCCCCGCCTCCCCCCGCCGCCACCCATAGAAGACAAGGGTCCCCCTACCAGGAACCACGATCCACCCCCACCCCCCCGCGCCCCCAATCCCCCAACCAACCTTCTTCCCGTCGCCAATGCCCACTGAGTCCCGTCGGGCTTCAAGGCAAAACCGTTAAAAAATGTCTCAGCGCTTATCTTTGCGGGTCTTTTTCGTAACTACGCCCAAAACACGCCCTCATCCGTTTCCCCTTCAACCGATACCAAACATACGCCTGCAGCTCTCTCTCTCTCTCTCTCTCTCTCTCTCTCATCTCTCTCTCATCTCTCTCTCTCTTGAAAATATGGTCGCACTTGTTTTAATGTTTTTTTTTTTATTATTTTCTGTATGAGTGAAAACTGCTCTACAAAGTTAACCTCCCTGTCAGTATGTTTTTCCTGTCGTGGATATTATATATATATGATCTATATATATATATATATTTTTATATATCTTATATATACACCTCATTATGTTCCTTAATTTAGAAATAATTATATACATTATGTTGACGAAAAGTCAGTTCATGATTATTTAATTAATGTTCATATGATAAAATGGATTTTGAAACATTATATATTAAGGATAAAGATATTACTTATGGTATAGTGAACATATTCGTTCCTATGTGTTCTCATGTTTATAACAGCTCACGTCGAAAGTATTCAGATCGATTTTAATGTTTAATATTTGTCCAAAGCATGTTAGACATTCATATCAAGAGTGAATTTAAAAACGTAGTTTTACCAATTTTTACAAGGCGTCTAGAAATGGAACAAAATATTAAAAAACAGCTTAAACGACAGACAAGTCCACATTCAAATTTAACTGAAAACTAAAAAGATATGTATAAGAATGATCAGTTACAATGGCAAAAGAGAGAGAGAGAGAGAGAGAGAGAGAGAGAGAGAGAGAGATTATCTCTGGATAGTAAATTAACAGAAACATCCTCGTCAAAAGTTGAGAAAATTTAGCAATATATATATATAGTACACTTTGAAAATTTAGCAATATATATATATATGTATATATATATATATATATATATATATATATATATATATATAAACACACATATATATACACATACATATACATAAAGACAGGTAAAAGAAATCATACGGGCCCTGAACGTAGTAGGCCTAAAACACTCATCTTCTTCAGCCGTCTTTATCAAGGATGCTAACCTACATCCGTGATGCTCGACTCATCTCCTTATAACGACTTCGACCGCACACCCAACCGCAACTTTAACAGCCCCCGTGGGAAAAACGCCTTTTAAATGCCCGGTGGTGAGGTCGAGAGAGAGAGAGAGAGAGAGAGAGAGAGAGACTGTGGGTGGGTCGACTTCAGGGGGCAATCAAGTGATGTCTGTACGAACTACATTATGATAACTACTCAAACTATTAATATATTGATTTTGATAATGCTGGCCTCATGAGCTCTCTTTTATATTACCCTCATTTTTTACGGTATTGGTAAAATAATAATAATAAAAATAATGACAACAATAGAAACAAGAAGGATATGGGATATGCCAGTGGAACTTGTAGTACCCATAATCATAGGAACACTAGATACGAACCCAAGATCCCTGAAAAGGACTCTGGAAAACTAGAGGCTGAAGTACCTACAGGACACATGCAGAAGAGTGTGCTCCTAGAAACAGCGCACATAGTAAGAAAAGTGATGAACTCCTAAGGAGGCAGGGTGCAACCCGGCACCCCACACTATGAATACACCCTGTAGAATAAGTTAATAAAATACTAATAATAATAATAATAATAATAATCAATAATAATAATAACTAATAATAAATAATGGAAAAAGTAAAATCCAAATAAGTAATAAATTTGTCCTGATACTGTTATTTAAAATAAAAGCAAGCCTTTGTATTTTAAATAGGAGATCAGACATAGTACCTGTGGATTTAAACTTTTCCATTTATTTATTTAAAACAAACCTCATGGTGGAAAATTAGCGGTTTCTTTGAATAATAATAATAATTAATAATAATAATAATAATAATAATAATAATAATAATAATAATAATAATAATAAAACAATTAACAATTAATAATTAAAATGTCCGCATAAGAACATTGGATTGACGGCCGATTAAGTATTGGAAAAAACAATTTTCATAAATGGTTTTAAGTTGATCGTTACTCTGGAAGCAATTAAATCTACATAAGTTAAAAGTAGCAAAGGTTGCAGACGAACTCTTGAATAAAGAAATTGCCCCTAAAATATAACTTTGTTATCATTATCATTATGCGGAAGCTGAGCCCCTATTCATATGGAAAGGAGCCCCTAAAGGGGCCGCTGACTTGAAATTCATGCTTCCAAAGAATATGGTGGTGTTCATTAGAAAGAAGCAAGAGGAGGTGAGGGGAAATGCAGAAAGAAGAGATCTCACTCATTATAAAAGAAAAAATAAGACTAACTAAGACTAAACTTTATAACATCACAGATTTCGGGAATACCAAATTCATCGGCCTTGTGAAGAAAATATCAACTAATTCATAATTCGTCGTATAATTAGTTGTTTAATGCTGCATAAGCCGTGGCCCATGAAGCTTTCAGCCACCTGCTGTCCAATACCGTTACCAGACGCATGATTATGACTAACTATAACGTTCAATAAAATAAACGCTACTGAGGCTAGAGGGCTGCAATTTGGTATGTTTGATGATTGGAGGGTGGATTATCAATATACCAATTTGAAGCCCACTAGCCTCAGCAAGATTCAAGATGAGGGCGG
>NC_061094.1:43736256-43831256 GCF_015104395.2 Macrobrachium nipponense
ATTTTTTTTTGTATGGTGTTTTTACGTTGCATGGAACCAGTAGTTATTCAGCAACGGGGAAATGACAGTTATAGTTTGCGCAGAAACAATAAAAAAAAAAAAAAATGCTGGACGTCTTCATAGACAGAATATGTAATTCAGGCCAAGCACTGGGACCTATGCGGTCATTCAGCGCTGAAACGGAAACTGACCGGAAAATGGTTTGAAGAGTGTAAAGGAGGAAAACCTCGCAGTTGTACAATGAAGCAATTGTTAGGAGAGGATGGAAAGGAAGATGGAAGAAAGAATACGAACGGAGATACTGTAAAAGAGATGAAAGGGGTTGAAACCAGGGACCGAAGGGCCGTTACAAAGAACCTTGGGTAATGCCTACGGTGCACCGCATGAGTTGCACTGATGGCACTGTCCCCTACGGGAAGGACGTCTTGATGAGGACATTGTCTCAAATATAGCATTTTTAATCAATTTTACACATTCAAACAACTGCACACAAAAAATCTTATATCAAAATGAGTTCGAAGATACCTTATTGCATTTACAATTAATTTACCCGCATTCTAAAAGATTTAATTTCAAAATGAGCGTGAAGATATTGTTTTCTAGGTTTTTTTTAAGTAAAAATAAAACATTTCCACAGAAAGCTCATCTGGACGGATTCCTGCTCTCTCCCGAGCTCATTGGTATTCAGGAGAGCTCCATTCTTTTCGAAAACCAGGTTGCAAAATTGCAGGTGGGATATGCTGCACCTGTTCTCGTCCTTGTCAACACGAGATGTAACTCATTTCTTATGGCTTGTCTCTTGGGAGGGTTTTACAAACTCTCTCTCTCTCTCTCTCTCTCTCTCTCTGTGAACACAAGATGGAGCTCAAGGGTTTATTGCATATCTTGAAATGTGCCGGTTTATAACAGTCTCTCTCTCTCTCTCTTTGTACACACAAGATGGAACTCAAGGGTTTATTGCATACCTTGGACTGTGATGGTTTGTAAAACTCTCTCTCTCTCTCTCTCTCTCTCTCTCTCTCTCTCTCTCTCTCTCTTTGTACGCAAGACACAAGATGAAACCTGAGGGTTTATTGCATATCTTGGAATGTGATGGTTTATGAAACTCTCTCTCTCTCTCTCTTGGAATGTGATGGTTTATGAAACTCTCTCTCTCTCTCTCTCTCTCTCTGCACGCAAGATAGTACTTAAAAGTTTATTGTGTTTGTTGAACGGTGCTCTCTCTCTCTCTCTCCCCACATCTTTCCTGGAAAGCAATGTCCCATCTGCATTGTCAAGAGTTTTGACATCCATGACGGACTGCCGGTCAGTCGTTAGCAACCTTACTTCCTTCCCCCCCCCCCCCCCAACTCCCACCGCCTCATCCCCCCCAAAAAAATAACACTAACACACACACACACACCTGAGCATGCGCAGGTGTATGACGATATCGCTCATAAGTGTCTTTGTTCCTTTTAACACTTTATTTTCTTTCAGGGTTACCAGGTGGTAGGTAAACTTCTTCTCTTTCTCCTCCCGATTCCGTCTTTTTATTGTTTTCTTCGAGACCGTCCCTCCGAACATAATAATAATAATAATAATAATAATAATAATAATAATAATAATAATAATAATAATAACAGAGTTCAATTAATTAAGGCATTTTGTGTGACTGAAAAATGGGCCTATTACTGAGAAGATCAAATCATGCCACCTACAAACTTGAACTTTAAGGTGTTAGCTAAGAAAATAAGCGATTTCGAAGAAAATAAGAAGATGAACGATTTCAAAGAAAAAAGAAAATAAGCGATTTCGAAGAAAATAAGATGAGCGATTTCAAAGAAAAAAGAAAATAAGCGATTTCGAAGAAAATACAGGGATTGAATGACTCCGTATTTACACTAACAAAACAACACCAGGGGCATATAGTTTTCTAGTGAACCAAACCAACCAGGTATCCCTCGACAATATGTCTTCTGAGCAACATGACGAAACCGAGATCTGCAATTCTGATGAGAAACATCTAAATGCACTTATCGCCTCATGAGCCCAGCTCTCCCGGCGCCACAAACAAACAGAGAGCAAAACTGAGCCTAAATACTGGGGGGATCTCAACCAGAGATTTTGATTTGATTTACATAGATTTTTGGCATCATGCCAAGCACTGGGGCAACTAAGGCCATTCAGCGCTGAAACGGAAATTGACAACAAAAGGTTTGAAAGGTGTTACAAGAGGAAGACCTCAAAGCAGCTGCTCTATGAAACAATTGTTAGGAGAGGGTGGACAGGAAGATGGAAGAAAGAGAATATGAATGGAGGCACAGTACAAGGAATGAAAGTGGTTGCAGTTAGGGGCCGAGGGGACGCTGTGAAGAACCTTAAGTAATGCCTACATTGCACCGAATGAGGTGCACTGACGGCACTACCCCCCTACGGGGTTCGCAGATATTGACCCCCAAGGATTTAAACCCTGTGTGTATACACCTCTGCGGCTTGTGTAGTACAAGCCCGTTGTGGATTACAGAAAAAAAAAAAAAAAAAAAACTAAACAAAAGGCTGTAAATATCATAAACATCATAACCTACAAAGAAATATTAGTTCTAGATAACGACCACCGAAACCCCTTTGGAGGGCGGGGGGTCACTCTCTAGGAGAGATCCAACCATGGAAAAGTTAGGGTGAGTAAGCTGCCTGCGTTGAAGCAACGTCGGACAACCTACAAGGACGTACCGCGGAAATCATTCGATTTCGTCAGGAATCTCGGCACGAAGTCACCGATAGAATTTGAGAATTTCGGCGGGTCTTTTCCTCATTAAAGCGAAAGCCTACAAATAAAAAGCTTTGGTAGTGATCTCCCAAATCACATTTCTGTCACGACGCTTCCGCCACGCTGCAACTCGGCGTTGAGTCGCACTTTAGAAGCAACTGCCGTCTTGGGCATCGGTTTCTGCTTCACTTCTTTCAAATTGAACGCCGTATCCTTCGAAGGCTTGACTTTCAAGGCGATGGAGGACCCTGTCGGCTTGTTTCATATGAATGTCTTTGTTCGTTTGTTTGTATGGTGTTTTTACGATGCCTGGAACCAGAGGTTATTCAGCAACGGGACTAACTGCTTTACGTGACTTCCAAACCACGTCGAGAGTGAACTTCGATCCAGAAATACACATCTCTCACCCCTCAGTGGAATGCCCAAGAATCGAACTCGCGGCCACCGAGGTGGTAGGCCAAGACCAGACCGATCACGCCACTGCATACGAATGTGGTTCATCTTCTGAATAACGATAATAGTGGAGAAACATTTCCAAGTTATGCATCTGTACAAATATATTTATACACCATAACTGTGGATTGTTTCTCCATTTTAAAACTCGTCCTATTATGAGTATTTTATATTTAATAATAGTAAAAACTGCGCCTGATCAAGGCCACCGCAAACCATGAAACTTGAACCACGGCCGTATCCTATATTGTTGCAAAAACCACGATCATGGGTAACTTTAACCTTAAATAAAATAAAAACTACTGACGCTAGAGGGCTGCAATTTGGTATGTTTGATGATTGGAGGGTGGATGATCAACATAACAATTTGCAGCCCTCTAGCCTTCGTAGTTTTCAAGATTTGACGGCGGACAGTTAAAAGAGCGGACGGACAGACAAAACCGATACAATAGTTTTCTTTTACAGAAAACTAAAACCTTGAGACGTGTCCTGTCTTAACAGAAGAATATATATATATATATATATATATATATATATATATATATATATATATATATATATATATATAGTTTATTTTTGCCACGAAGGAAAAAATGAAAAGCGAGAATAGCCAAGCACTTTCGGTCTAGTGCGCCCTTTACTCAGGCACAACTACCCATATATATATATATATATATATATATATATATATATATATATATATATATAGTATATAGTATATAAACTATATAATTGTGAAACTGAAATTCAGACGACTTGCGTCATTTCGAAACCCTGCTTAATTCCCCCATAAGCTTCATGGCCATTTAGATAGAGATTCCTTCTCACACCCAACAGCTTCTTTTTCTTCTTCTTCGTCTCGTAGCTGCAGCAGCTTCAGCCACATTAAAAGACATCCGGGTTATTCATGAAGCAGCAGAGGAGCCCGAAGCTGAACAGCAATAAGGAGAGGTGTCCTGTGACAGGACAAAGAAAATGATTATAATGACGATGGTGAGAGAGAGAGAGAGAGAGAGAGAGAGAGAGAGAGAATAATGCATGTTTAAAACGGACAAGAGAATGTTATAATTGCTATGATTACAACTGGTTAGAGAGAGAGAGAGGAGAGAGAGCGAGAGGAGAGAGAGTTTACATGCTTGCGACGAGAAACAAAAGATTATAAAAATCAATATATAAGGCAGGAGAGAGGAGAAGGAGAGAGAGAGAGAGGAGAGAGAGGAGAGAGAGATAGAGACAGAGAGAGAGAGGAAGAGAGAGAGTATACATGTTTTAACGGACAGAGAAAATGATTTATTATAAATTATCATAAGACGGTGGTAGAGAGAGAATTATTATCATGACGATGGTGTCACAGACCGAGAGAGAGAGAGAGAGAGAGAGAGAGAGAGAGAGAGGAAAAAAAATTCTTTTTTATAAATTAAAAAAAATGATTATTTTAACGGAGGTCATGAATTACAAGTAAATGTAAACAAGAGTAAAATGACAGCAATTCTGCGAAAATATATCACAGCACATTTGATGTTTAAGCTGCAAGTCAGGACCTTATGTCTGGCAGATATGTAACTTCCATTCGTACCTGGACAAAAGACATTTGTTTGGATACCCCATAAGGAAGGACAATAAAATCCGGAAAAGAGGCAGAGCAACAAACCGTCCTCAGAATATATATATATATATATATATATATATATATATATATATATATATATATATATATAAATTGTTGTGAATAGAACACTTTTTTTTTCTTCTGAGATTTCCCAAGTCAGGCCTAGAAAGAGCGTGAGATCTGTACAGCTTGACAAACAAGTGAAAGTCTCTGCGGTTCTGGGCTCTTTCACGGTCAAGGATTACTGAAACCGAATAGTATACAATTTAGGTCGATGGTCCGGCGCTGCGACCTATGAGGTTATTCAGCGCTGAAAGGAAAATTGAGAGCAGAAGGTTCTAAAGGTGTGACAGAAGGAAAACCTCGCGGTTGCTCTAGGAAGCATTGTTAGAAGAGGGGTGGAAATTAAGATGGAAGAAAGGATATGAATGGAGGTACAGTAAAAGGAATGAAAGGGGTTGCAGCCAGGGGCCGAAGGGGCGTTGCACAATTAGCCTACAGTACACAGCGTGAGGTGCACTAACGGCACTGCCCATCCCCTACTGGGAAGGATCATTGATACCCAAGACCGCCATCTGGGACCCAACGCCAGACTTACTGCCAACCACTGGCGTCGCAGCCGCTGCGGTCATCTGCGAATACAACCGAGATGCTCTCGAAGGACAGAACTCCTCTGGTAATTCAAAAGGCAGACAATAAGGCCTGCCGAGGAGAAGAGGAGATAAAGGTAATAACTGCAGAGCGTCAGCCAAGCAACGAAAGGTCAGTGTTTTGATAAGAGGACCCTTTGCAAGCGCCAGACACCAGATGCAGGTTTCCAAGACTTCCCAAGGGAGAGACGGATGAAACAGTGAGCGGGGCACTCAACGTGGAGGGTGAAAATCAGAGAATAAGATGAAGAAGGTAAACTTTCGTTAACAACTACTATACCGAAGCGACCTGTAATAACAGGTAAAATATTAATGAATATTTCGGGTGTTACTAAAATCCTGATCCAGTTACTTGTATCTTTGTTGACCTTGAGCTGAGGAAATCTATTTGTATATTCAGAGAGAGAGAGAGAGAGAGAGAGAGAGAGAGAGAGAGAGAGAGAGGCGAAACGACAAGATCACTATACCAATCTAGGTCTAGAGAATATGAATTCTCTACTAGACCTTGATACCAATAGTAACCTGTAATATAGGTAAAATATTCATTACATTATATTATTAATATCAGGTGTTACTAATCTTGTGACTGCACCTTAGTTGACCAACTTGACCTTGAACTAAATAGAATAGAATAGAATACAGAATTTAGACCAAAGACAAAACACTGGGAACTATGAGGTCATTCAGCGCTGAAACGGAAATTGAGAGTAAAGAAGGTTTGAAAGGTGCAACAGGAGGAAGAAAGTAAGATGGAAGAAAGAGAATATGAACGGAGGTAGAGTAAAAGGAATGCCTACAGTGCAGCACACGAGGCGCACTGATGGCACTAACACCCCCTCGTGCAAAACCCGACTGAAGGAGCCCGTTCCTTACGGCATTCCTGATTGGCTATTGATAAGCCAATCACAGGGCTCGAAACTCTCTCGAGAGAGTTTACATGGGCAAGATGCATATTCTACCTCTCCTGAGGGATACGTTTGAACGACGTATCCCTCAGGAGAGGTGGAACATGCATTGTGCCCATGTGAACTCTCGAGAGACTGAGAGTTTCCAGCCCTGTCACTGGCTTATCAACAACCAATCAGGAGCGTCGTAGGGGACGGGCCTAGACATCTAATGCAAGGTTGATGTGGATCCACTATAGTACAACAGCGTGCTGGAACGCCCCCGGAAAACGCAGAAACGAACCGAAGGAGGAGGACCTTGGTGCAGTTAGCAGGTCAGGTGGAGAGAGAGAGAGAGAGAGAGAGAGAGAGAGAGAGAGAGAGAGAGAGAGAGTGAGAGAGGGGGGGGGGGGGGGGGGGGGGGGGACTCCAGCAGGAACCAGACGCGAGGAGAGACGCCGGCGACCAAGGATAGATGGAGCTCTTTCGATTGTTCTTTGCTTTCTTTTCTTCGTCGTGATAAAAATCCCCTACCTGGTAAAAAGGGAAGGAAACAGGTGTCTGCGAAGAAACTTCTTCACAGACAACGGACAAAAAGATACTGGCTGGAGATAGAGTCAGGGAAAATGGGAGTAACAAAGAAGAAAGTCTACAAATGCAGATTTGCCCCGCTGAGAGAGAGAAAGAGAGAGAGAGAGAGAGAGTGTGTACTGTGCACGCATAACAATATGCAAGCGATCTGACGCCATCTCGCCTCAATCATAACCACCTTCCCGTCCTCGTACACACGTGCGCGACACACACACACAACACACACACACACGCTCACACATGCCCACGAGATTGTTTATGTAACACCTTGGGAGATGCGATCAACAATAAGCCTGTTTGGAAAGGAACGACAGTGAGAATCGCAT
Source organism: Macrobrachium nipponense (assembly GCF_015104395.2). NCBI lineage: Eukaryota > Metazoa > Arthropoda > Malacostraca > Decapoda > Palaemonidae > Macrobrachium > Macrobrachium nipponense. The sequence goes on from NC_061094.1 coordinate 43,743,516, forward strand.
AATTCATTGTTTCTCCTTTCATTTAATTCTTCCTCTGATTTCTCTTAATTCTTCTTTGTTATACTCCCATCATCGCCTTGTTGCTGTGTTTTTATTTAAACTACTATGTATGTTCTGTATCTGTTTGTTTGTATGGTGTTTTTACGTTGCATGGAACCAGTATGGTTATTCAGCAACGGGACCAAAGGCTTTACGTGACTTCCGAACCACGTCGAGAGTGAACTTCTATCACCAGAAATACACATCTCTAACCCCTCAGTGGAATGCCCGAGAATCGAACTTGCAGCTACCGAGGTGGCAGGCCAAGACCAAACCGACCATGCCACTGAGGCGCTCATGTTCAGTATTTGAAGATAATCAGAATGGGTTTTCTTAAAACGACAAATGTCACAACGCAATGCATATTTCTTTTAATGACAAATATTAAAAGTATTTTTTATTTTTCTTAAGTATACAACCCTAGGTTTTGTTTTCTGTCAGACACGGTCGCCTGCGCGCATGCGCAGGGATAATTGCACATCAGTGATAAGCGAGGTTTGTATATCCCCGGAGGATTAATTGATCTTTAAGTTTCCTTCATTCTGGACAATCTTAAATTACTCTTTTATTTGTTTGTATGGTGTTTTTACGTTGCATGGAACCTCCTTCATTCAGGAAAATCCTACATTCAATTACTCTTAAATTTCCTTCTTCCAGGAAATTTCATCTTAAATCAAATTACTCTAAATTTTCTTCTTTCACGAAAATTTTAAATTAAATTCTTTTAAAATTTCCCTTTTTCAGGAAAATCTTGAATTAAATCTCTTAAATATTTCTTTTCTTTTCCAAAAAAAATCTTAAATTAAATTACTCTTTACAATTACCATTTTTTCAGGAAAATCTTAAATTAAATTACTCTTTAAAATTTCCCTTTTTTCAGGAAAATCTTAAATTAAATTACTCTTTAAAATTTCCCTTTTTTCAGGAAAATCTTAAATTCAATTACTCTTTCAAATTTCCCTTTTATTCAGGAAAATCTTAAATTAAATTACTCTAAAATTTCTATTTTTCAGGAAAATCTTAAATTAAATTACTCTTTATAATTTCCCTTTTTTCAGGAAAATCTTAAGTTAAATTACTCTTTAAAATTTCCATTTTTCAGGAAAGTTTTAAACTAAAATATTTAAATTTGCTTCTCTCCGGAAAACGTTAAATTACTCTTTGGAGGACCAGTAGCCCATTTCTATAAGAAAGTTATATAAATATCGAGAAATTAACATCTTTTTTCCGTTTATCCCTAAGATTTCCATCCAATCTCTCACTCTGTTGTTATTTCGTGCCTCGACGTGACCCACTACCACTTACGAAGCTCTCTTGCAAGCTAACAAAAGCCAGCAACGCCTGACAAATCATGCAAGGCAACGACAAAAAAAAGGAATAAAGACAATTGCATGCGGGTGTGAACAGCGAGGTTTCTTGGGGAAAATAATCAACAATACTCCTACAGGTCGGTTCATGATATCGTATACATTCATTCGATGAATGATGTCACAATAACATCGTTCATTGTGTTGGGATGATCCTCTTCTTCTCTCAGAGATTTCTGTCTCGAGATACTTTCTTGGAGAGAGAGAGAGAGAGAGAGAGAGAGAGAGAGAGAGAGAGAGAGAGAGTGTCCACAAGTCTTGTTCCTCTTCTCTCAGAGATTTTTGTCTCGAGATACTTTCTTGCAGAGAGAGAGAGAGAGAGAGAGAGAGAGAGAGAGAGAGAGAGCTCGTGTCCACAAGCCTTGGCTAACCCTAGACACTCACAATCCTGAAACATCCCTCAGCTGTCCCTCTCCTCAAGTAACCGAATCTTGAAAGGTTAACCACGTGGTTCACGGGACGAAAACAAGCACACAAGCACACACACACACGCACAAGTGCAGCCTAGGTGAAAAAAAAAAAAATGTACTCGGACGATACTAAGCCTAAACCTGTTTTGTTATTTTCTCTTCCTTGTCGGGTTTAGAGTACGTGAAGAATGGAGGCAGACTGATAAAACGATATCTTCGTAAGCAACTTGATTCACCGTACTGGGAAGTTGTAGGAAATATTCATTGGATTTACGTAATCTTTTGTAATTACATTCCAACCAATTTATCAAGTTTTCTCTACGTTTTTAAGGACAATTTGTTATTATTACAAAGCACATTCGATGCGTAGGTTTATCGACTGAAAATTTTTTATGATTTTCGAAGTAATTCAAATTTTGCATAGAATTAAATGACACGCTAAAAAGTTAAAAGAATTATAGCCAGAACTGGTAGAAAGGTTAGCTCCGGTGATTTTTTTTTGACGGATCGGTCATGTGGAAGGAATGGAAGCTTTATAAAAAAAACTTATAGTCTAAATGAGAGGTATTAGAAGGGAGGACATGAGAGGACATAGAAAGTGCTGGATAAGAAGGACCTTAATAACCAGGAAGTAAGAGAGATTTCATGTATGAAAATGGCATAGTGTACCTGCTGTGCAGGTGTAAGGATAGAATTGAGTATAGAATTTAGGCCAAAGGCCAAGTGCTGTGACCTATGAGGTCATTCACCGCTGAAATGGAAACTGACAGTAAAAATCTGAAAGGTGCAACTGGAGGAAAACCTCAAAGCAGTTGCACTATGAATCAATCGTTATGAGAGGGTGGAAAGTAAGAAGGAAGAAAAAGAATATGAAAGGAGATGCAATAAAAGGAACGAAAGGGGGTGCAGGTTTAGAAGCGGCTAGCGTTGCAGTACTAATTCTTTTTCTAGTGGCTCTTCCCAGCGATGACCGCCGCCCTATTCTTCTATTGCTTTGTGTTTTTTTGTGCTGCTCTTATTGGAATCGCCTGTCTTCATAACACGCATACAGAACTATAGCTGGTTCACTGAAGGTAGATTCTTGGGTGAGCCCTATGCTTACGAGATGTTTGTTTGGCAACAGCTGATTGGCTGGTACCGGGAGGTATAGGCAGCTCCCAGCCAATCAGCGGCCACCAAACTAACGTCTCGTAGACGTAGGGCTCACCCAAGGATCTACCTTAAGTGAACCAGCTATAGTATAATTCGCAATCAGCTGGCATTGTATTATATACCTGGGCAATACAATGCATTACTACCCTATATTATTTTTCTCCTTTTTTAATAGGTGGGATCCCCTCTTTCTGTATTTCCCTTTACTTCTTCTTACTTCTTGCTAATGAACACAATATTCTTTGAAAGCTTGAAATTCAAGTCAATGGCACCTGTGGGCTTGTTTCATATAAATAAGTTTCGTCTACTGATTTAATAATAATAATAATAATAATAATAATAATAATAATAATAATATAAGACTGATTCCTGCAACGCCACATATTTTCGATAAACATGTCAGCTTGGATGAAACGTGATATAGATTCCCACGTTTTCAGGGAATGCGGTAAGCCCACTCTTCTCTCTCTCTCTCTCTCTCTCTCTCTCTCTCTCTCTCTCTCTCTCTCATAGAAACATAGCCTTAGTTCATAACCTTATTCTGAAGCAAATTGGCATCAAATCTACTGCACTAAAAAAAAAAAAAAAAAAAAAAAAAAAAAAAAAAAAAAAAGAAAAAAAAAAAAAAAAAAAAAAAAAAAAAACTTTTGGAACTCAATTTCTCATAACCTCCTAATTTCAAGGTTTACAGATTGGAAAAAAATGTACGAGAACAATTTAAAATACAAACAGTAAAATGATACTTTTGTACTTAATCATACCGTCAACAAAACTTTATATATTAAGGGATGTACATAATTTGAATCTAAACCTTCCATTTGTAAGAGCATGATGCTTTTTTCATTTAGTGAATAATTTGGGAAACATTACGATATAAAAAAAATTATCCTATGAACATAGAGCAAGGTCTAACAAGAAACAGCTGATTAGATCAATATATTCTTATACGTCCGTCTGTCTTTCGCTCATGCGCAGGCGCACGCGCGCACACACACCTACATGTGAACTGAAGCGAAGGTTCAGGGATGTGAGCTTAGACATCAAAAGGACTTCGAAAGGATTCAAAGATGTTCTACTGTCAAAAGGTAGGAGATAGAACACGTGTGTCCCAGAACAATACTAAGTTGCCTAAGAGTGCGTCCACGCTTGTCATAACCAAGCGTCGCCCACTTATCTTATACATATCACAAATATATTGAAAAGTCAACGACTGTAAGTGGAGACTGAATCTTTGGTCAATGCTAGATAATCACATAAAGCACTACTTAGGAGTACTCGTCCAACGAGGAACTGAGAAAAGGTAGAAAAAGGTTCTTTAGGCTGCGTGATTGGGCTCAATTTCTAATATCAGGATTACTTGAATAAGTGTAGTTACCTACGCCGGAGAAATCCTTATTATCCAACGTACGTGGAATGGAATATATTACTCAGGCCAAAGGCCAAGCAATGGGACCTATAAGGTCATTCAGCCTCGAAAAGGAAACTGACAGTAGAAGGTCTGAAAACGAACAAGAGGAAAACCTCGCAGTTGCACTATGGATCAATTGTTAGAATATGGACTGCAAGATGGAAGAGAGAGAATATGAATGAAGGTCCAGTAAAAGGAACGATAGGGGTTGCAGCTAGGGGCCGAAGGGACGCTGCAAACAACCCTAAGTAATGCCTACAGTGCACCGCGTGAGGTGCTGTAAACACGCAAAAGAGAACATGAAACTCCTCCATTCAGGTGTACTGACCATACAATCAGCACCATAAATTTAAGTTAGGCGAAAGGGTTAAGGTTGATCCTATTGCTCAAGATCAGACTCAGGACCAGGAACCTGCCGATTAATTCTAGGGCGCTACTGCCATTCAAACAAAACAATCTAGTCATCTACAAGAAAGACTCGCTTCTATTTTCCGTTCCTCAAATTTATACGTTTTATTTTCTCGTCCTCAAATTTAAAAAGTCTTTTTTTCCAAGGTCCGTAAAGCTCCTGAAAAAATAATACACAATTGTTTTACCCACACACACACACACACACACACACACACACACACATATATATATATATATATATATATATATATATATATATATAATACTATAACTTTACTTTATCTTCCCGCCACTGGCCAGTGGCATACGGCTGATAAAGTTCCTCTCCACCTGTCTCTATCCCGAGCCATTTCCCTCGCGTCCTCTAGGTTCTGGATTTCATCTTCAAGATCTCTGACAATTATGTCTATCCACCTCGTTCTTGGCCTACCCAGCGGTCTTCTTCCTATTGTACTGCTCTCAGTGCTCTCCTGAGGTCTCTATTCCAATCCATCCTCTCAACACACACACACCACACACACACACACATATATATATATATATATATATATATATATATATATATAATATATATATATATATATATATATATATATATATATATATATATATATATATATATATATATATATATTTCACCTTCTCGTTCCTGCTAATTGATAAATTTCCTTTTCCGGCCCTTTAATTAAAGTTATAAGTCTAACTTTTCCAAACATGCTCCTCTTCCCGACTGCAAATGGTCTCACTTTACTTCTCCATCCCTGTAAAATAATGTGCTTTACTTTCCCGACAATTTTCTTACAAACCTCAGTTACCCCCATCTACCTTGCTTACAATTTACAAGATCTAGACTTGCCCGTTTTCAAACGCTACTGTAACTCGTTTTCGAACGGCGCAGGAACTCGTTTTTTTTTCAAACGTCACTGCACCTCGTTAATTTCTTCAACCGCCTCCTCCTCTCGTTTAATAAGTCGATGTCGGCGAGTGGATGTAATCGCTGACGTAAGCGCTCGCCACTTCCCTTGCCTTCTTGTTACCCAGTCTAAATTTATGCTGCCCGCGGCCCAAAGACAGACTCTTAGTACTATAGTAGATTCATATCAAACGTGCATTTGATGTCTAGGACAATCCCTTGCGACGCTACTGACTGGCTGTAATAAGCCAATCACAGGGCTGGAAACTCTCAGTCTCTCTCGAGAGTTCACATAGCCATGGATACTTTTGAAAGACGTATCTCTAAAGAGAGATGGAACATACATCCTGCCAATGTGAACTCTCTCGAGACTGAGACTTTCCAGCCCTGTGATTGGTTTACCAACAGCCAATCAGGAGCGTCGTAAGGGACTGGCCTAGACATCTGATGCACGGTTGATGTAAATCTACTATAGCTCGGCTTACGTCAACCAGCGAAGACCAAGGCCTAGAAAGAACCACAGACCTACTATGAAAATGCAATGGTCTCGGAACGCTCTAAACAAGGTGGACGAACGCACTGCACATCGCTATGGCTACGACCTACGGATACGTAAGGAAGAAGACGAAGCCTTTCTCGCCATGACCTAGCAGAGCCCGCCAGGAGGCAGAACGGGTTGACGGGTAGGTGGGTGGTGGGTGGGAGGGCGTCTTTGGCTGTACTCCAAGAGAACAGGATGATCACCCACCTATACATACTACAACAGCCACTACTCGTACTACTACTACTACTACTATTACTATCGCGCCTTGTACTAACACTTTTGTTATGATTACGGAGAATTCTAGTCCTACCAGGGCTAGTGTTACTTCTGCTCGGGGCTGGGTTGAAAAAGTAGAAGGCTGGTAATAACATGTGCTTGTGGTGTCTGAAAGGTCAGTATCTTTGATATATTCTGGAAACTTAAGGGGTGACTCACTCACTCTCCAGGAAGTAAATATCTCTTTGAGAAATTCAACTTTTCTCGTTGCTGTAAAAACGTGTTGGCTTGTAACGGGGATATTATGATCATAATCTGTATTATTATTATTACGTGCACACATTCATGTAAACTAGTCTCAAATGGTAGCACCTTCCCAAGGAAGGTCCCACGAAACAGAATGTACTACAGCTGTGAATGACAAGGATGCATGGGCCTAACCTCTTTATGTAAAAATAAAAGTTGCAGAATGACCGGCAATTGCAGAATATCGTATACAATAATCTTTTATCTATAAGGCAAAATGGTTATAAGTTTCCGGTATCATTACAGTCGCTCTCAAACGGCATGGGTGTTCCCCAGTTCTACCTCAAAGGAAACGAAGGCTCTTGAGAGGTTGGTAGTATGACTTGGTGTTACTTCGGCATCAAAGCAGACGCATTAACATAGGAGCACAGGTGCTCAGGGCACTGGTAGAAGTTCCCTGTTGAAAAAAAAGAGTTCACAGAGATAGCCATCCAGATGACGATCAAAACTCGTAAAAGCAATTATCGGGAAAACATTAACATTCCCTCGTAAACAGAGACATGAAGATGAAACAATATTCCAACAACAGCTAAATACAGGATTGGAAGCGTGTGGGATCATAACCATCCTTTCCGTGACAAGGATTCATTACTGTTACAAGAGGAAACGCATTCGCTTCACAAAAAAGGTGTCTGTAAGCATTAGCAGGTAAAAGATAAACCATACATCTAAAACACACTTTAAATGCTAGGCCTAGGGTGAAGTGTGTGGGGGGGGGGCTTGGGTCCATTTCCCGTAAAATCCAGTAGGTCTCTGTTGAGCTAAGCGAGGTATTGTACCTGATGGTTAGGTGGCTGTGGTGGATAGCAGCCAAAGTTGGGAAAAAAGCAGTGGGGAGGGGCAAGCAGGTTCATCTCAAAAATGATTTGCTGAGAACATGAAAGTTAAGGTTAACATTCTCAGGAGATGCCCTTCCAAATGGGAAAGGTGTGTGTGTGTGTGTGTGTGTACTGTAATAGCCACAATGCCCTCTTAACTTCTCAAATTCTTGGCTCTTTTTTGGACACTCTTGTCACTACGAAGCCTGGTAAAAAATTACCAGTAGATTTTACAATGTATATATGTAATAGGCAGATAGATAGATATATGAATAAACATACAAACAAATAAATTTTCACAATATTCAAAACCACGTGGAGATATTTGTATGGATGCGTAAAGAGACTTACCCCCACCCCCGACACAAGTATTTCGCGCAACTATTATGCTTTAAACGCCACGACAAAAAGCCCTCCAAGTGTACAAAGTGCATGATGAGCTAAAATAACTAACACAACACCAACAGCCCTGTGCGTCATTTAAGTAATAATGCAGCGGCGGTGGTGGCGGCGGCTACACCCTCCTCAAACTGCAGCCCCAAACATCCTACGACAAGCATCCTTGCGCATCCTAATATGGGGGAAACATGTTCTGAACTCACAGCCAGTGACCTTGAACTCGCGTCGATTCAAAGCAACCTCTGATATTGTTAACGGAGCCTCAGGGGATCAAACAATGGCCTGACGGAGATGGATAATCTAAACATAAGCGCAAACATCAACGTTTGAGAAAACAAAATGAACAATATCTGTTTGGTGGAATAGACTGAATATCCGAGGGAGGATATTTTTAAGTCTAGTACATTGTTCGTGTATAATCTTATTTTCTATGTTTTTATGTATTTCTATACTACTTTAAAAAAGTGACTAGATTAGAAAAAACTGACATGTTTCAGACCGTAACTTTTCTTCAAATTGCAACATTATATTGTATATAGGCTTAGTACTGGAAAAAAAACAGAAACAAAAATAACTGAAAAGTTATATACCAATGTTTTAGTTCTTCAAATTACAATATTTGATTACATAGTACAAAGAAAATTGTTTAAAATAACCTAAAAAGTACATATATTTTAGTTCTCCTTCAAATTGCACATTTCATTATACAGTACTCGGGAAAAACAGCGGTAAAAATGAACCGAAAAAACATATACCCTGACTTCCTTTCATAACCATTGTAGACCAATAACAATTGATAGTCCATGAAAAGTTCAAGTGCCTTAAAACCACAATAGTAAACACTAATGTTAAAAAAAATAGTACGACGGGAGCAATGCATCCCCAACGCTACATCTACTGATAATTTAATCGTCTGAACAGCTGATGTCTGGGAGTGTCAGATCTATGTAATCTCCGAGAATGTTAGGCAGGCAGGCCACAGCTTTGCAAAGCGAGAGAGAGAGAGAGAGAGAGAGAGAGAGAGAGAGAGAGAGAGAGAGAGCGAGAGAGAGAGAGAGCCATAACAAAACAGTTATCTACCAATACCATATCACAATAGGTCTACACAGGGATGTCTAGATACAGAGAGCGACATAGTAACCAAATATCTGAAAAATGCGAACACGAACTAGGCTACACTTCGCTTTAGCAATTAATTCCATATCAGATCTTCCGATACAGAGGAAAAATTATGATCAATACAGCTCGTATCAAAAGTATAAATATAAACAATTATACACGATTGTTTAGCTACAAAATCAGTAGGTTTTCTAATGTGCAGTTACTAGCGCCAGCGTAAGTCTATTTCAAGGAATCAAGAGTTACTAAAGCACTTCCTTGTCCTCTCGGAGGCACAGGTGCAAATATACAGGTAACCTTCTCTGCCACCTACGCTCGTCCTCTAACAAACGGCTAAAGAAATATTGGGTTCTCGAGGAGGGATAATAAATCACGTAACCGAACCAACGCCACAGCAAGGAAGTCGATGGAGTTTTAGTCTAGACACTTACCTTTAACCGAAGAAAAGCGAGCGGGATGCTCTCTCGTAGCAGATGCAGTTTTTTGCTTCGCTTTTATTTAAAAAAGTAAAGCAAAATGGGTTGATCTCCAGGGTTTCGGACAGCTCTCCCCGAGAGGGCGGGCAGCAGCAGGAAGGACCCACTAGGATACCCGCATCTTACCACGGGACGTTCCGGGCATCCTGATTCAACACAATCCACAAACACTCCTCTTTAATTCTCTCTCTTCTCTTCTCTCCTCTCCCTCTCTTCTCAATTTCAAAACAAATGAATGAAAGGCAACAATCTTCTTCAATGAGCAAACACTGAAATCCTCGGGAAAGGGGAAACCGATCACTGTGTAATAAAGGGAATAATCGCAAGCACACCGGTCACTACCCGACTCCAGCGCTGGACATCAACAGAACTAAGAGACGTTAAAGGAAATGTGCCCCACGGCCAGGAAAAAAAATATAGAGAGACCGACACGTTCTCCTCCTACCAGGGGTGATCGTGCACTGTTTTTCTTTTCCAAGTTGAAGTTCTCTCTCCCTCCCTCTGCCGAGACCGAGACTCACTCGCTCAGAGAAAAGAGAGAAGACCAGACGGCGTTGCCATATCCTCTCGTACCCTTCTGGGCAGCGGCGGTGCCGCCTCTCCCAGAACTGTAGAGGGATGCGGGTCCACCACTTGTCAAACAGGTGGAATAAATATCTGTTAAATGTAACACCGTTTAAACGTCGCTTACCTTACTCCATAATGGGATGCGATCTTACTCTAACAAGGAGAGTGGCTTCCTGCCCCCGTTGTCAACTGCAGCTCTGCTCGAGCGAGTTTTCATTCCGAGAAAATAAAAACATTTTTCCGTAGGCGTTGCGCCGAGCTATTTCCTGCAGCGGCGCATATCAAGACGGGCTTCGTAAACAATTTCACCATTCCACTGCTTTACATTAACGCACCGGTTCAGAGGCTGAAGGGGACGCCTCGGTAAACACTTAGACTAAAGTTATCAGGTGTTAAATGATCTTATATCAAACTTTTAATAAATTTCCATGTGATTCTTAAAGCTTGCTCTAGATACGTTGCGTGTTGTTATATATAGAATTCTGCCTATTCACTTGGTCGTGACCAATTCACAAAGCAGCGAATTACTAATACTGATTGACTGTAGGCCTAAGATCACCGTGAGATAGCGTTCATATCCGGTATCTTTCGATAGCTTATCTACATGACTTCGAAAATGAATGAGCGAGCGAGACAAGGCACTTTCCACAGTCGTCTGATCTGAAATCGGTATCTAAGAATGAATCAAAATACTCTTAAAACATCCTACTAAAAGGGTAGTGAAGTTCATATGCTGTCTCCTCGCGTGAAGGGAGATCTGAGATGGACGAAACCTACAGCAAGTTAATCTTCATTCAAACAAGATAATATCAATTTGCCTCTCTAGATGGCGACTTGTCCCACAGGTCTAGAAACGCACAGGAAGGCAGAGAGTTAAATGATCATTTTCTCTAAATAACTTTAGTTCAGTAGCTCAAGAAATTTTATGTTTACCAAAGAAACAGCAATATACCGTTTATGTAAGATTATGTTCCTACAAAACAGCTATTTAATAAATTGTAAACTGGCCAGTTTTTTAATATTGCATGTACTCATTAATGAATAAACCAGTTATTCAATGGATTTTAAAATGACCAATTCGTAATTGTTAAGTATTTACTCACTAATGAACCACCTATGTAATGGACTGTAAATGTTAAATTAGACCAGGTACTTATTGTACTGTAAACTGATCGGTTTAATAAGGTTATATAATATGAGGTTGCCGATAAGAACCAAACAATCAAACAATCAGACGCACAATATCTCTCTCTCTCTCTCTCCATTATATATATGTGCGTGTGGGTGTGTGTACTATATATATATATATATATATATATATATATATATATATATATATATATATATATAAGGCTTCACTGCCAGTCCTGGAATGAGAGGTCGATGGTTCGCGCCTGTCGGTCAGCAATTCTATTATCGCTTAATAAATTCCCCCTCGGTTAAACATATATGAAAATATATTAATTCCGTGGTAGAGCGAATTAGATATTAAAGGACATTTGTAGTTCGATATATGTATATGAATCACGGTAAAGTGATATGACGTATGTATGTATATATATATATATATATATATATATATATATATATATATATATATTATATATATATGCACATATAATTAGTATACTAAACGGAGCTTTTTTAATAATCCATCATCAAAGAAATACAGAAATGCTAGCTTTGAAAGCGTATTCAAGTAAGGCTGGCGAACCTTTCTCAGTACAAAAAGAGTTAATAGAGTATGATGACTAGCCGTTGTTCTTTCAGGCTTCAGCAAGAAGAGTTGAGCGAAACGGCAAAATCTAAAGTCGCGAAGGCTACTTACAAAAACGCAGCTTCCTCCCTTTTCAAAGGAATACTTGATCTTCTGGGTAACACTGAGCCCACGTACGGTGGAGGGAAAAACAAAAATCATACATAACAATCTCAATTAAACCCTTCCCCTTTCTTGACAGTGCTTTGTGCGTTTTATATTCCCCTAATGATAAAAGTATTTTGCTTATGCAACTTATATAATGAGTATTAAGCTTCTTAACGCCAAACAGCCTTCGTCTCCTCGGCGTTAACTCCTGGAAAAGGCCACTTGATGCTCTCATTATCATGCCGGTGGCACCACGGGGCGCGTTCCTGAAGTCAGTGGGAAAGACGTATGGACTTTTGCGCTCGTTCAGGAAGCAATTACGTCTCTCGAGAGGGTCGGATAGTGTGTTTAACTGTTTATATATCCGTTATCTGATTTGATATAGGAGTTTTAGGTAAGAGGAAGCAAAATGCATATATAAAATGGACTCTAAGATTGAAATATATGTATATATATATATATATATATATATATATATATATATATATATGATATATATATGTATATGTATAGTCATAGATTCTTCTGGTCCTTTTCCACCATATATATATGTAATTGTAACAGCCGTATATATATATATATATATATATATATATTATATATATGTATATATGTATATATGTATATAAGTATATAATATATATATATATATATATATGATATGTATATGTATATATGTATACAAATATAGAATCTACTGGTCATTTTCACCAGATAATTAATATGTAATTGTAACTAAGCAGCCATATATAATATATATATATATATATATATAATTATAATATATATCATATATATAAATATATATATTCTAAGATATTTATATATATATTCTAATAATAATATATAATATATAATGTATTATAATATATGTGTATTAATATATTAGCTATATATATATATATTAATTATATAATTGTATATATAGTATACACACATATATGTATGATATATATATATATATATTTTATATATATATTCTATATGATATATTATATATATTATAATATATATATATAATATATGTATTATTATTATTTGTATTATATATATATGTAATATATCTATATATATTATTATGTAACCCCATTATTTATACAACCAATATTAAGTATGTATATATATATATAATATAATATAGATATATATATATATATATATATAATATATATATGAGTTCGAACCCCGTGAGAGAATATAAGAGAAACGGGTCCCAACCGTCAAAACCCCACTGTGCCCTTGTCGCCCTAAAAAGCAAAATGGCTAATCCTCCCGCCGCCGCCGCCGCCGTGCGGAGGAGGACTGCAAACAGGAAACGATTCACCAAGGGGATCGAATTTCCTCCCAAAAGAGAGTTATCGCTATCCAAATGCGATTAAGCTCCTCTGACCTTCGATCGCTACTTTTTTTAGCTGCTTAGACCAACCGACCTTTGGAATATGTCCTGTTAAGGATGGCAGGAGCTCCATTCATTAAGGGCTTACTACTAATTAGAGGGACACTGATTGCCATTCATCAGTGAATATAAAAGTTACGTTTTGACTTTCGTATGAACAGCATTATAATATACACACGTTACCTAGATAAACAACAGTAAGTTTGTTTTGTTTGTAATGGTGTTTTTACGTTGCGTGGAACTGTTGGTTATTCAGCAACAGGTCCAACGGCTTTACGTGAACTTCTATCACCAGGAATACACATCTCTCACCCCTCAGTGGAATGCCCAAGAATCGAACTCGCGGCCACAGAGGTGGCACGCCAACACCATACCGACGACGCCACTGAGACGTTGAAACAACAGTAAGGGAATATGCAATGACATAAGCATCTGTTATTTTGGAATAAGATCGCCAGTGACATTTGCCACCCCCGCCTGCTACAATTTGCATTCGACTGATTTCGAGGTACATCATTTAATGCCAAGGTCAGATGTGGCACAATGTGCTTTAATATTTTGTGCCCATATCGCCCCGTTCTTGCCTAAGATAATAACATGTTCTGCCGTTTTATATGTATGTATGTGTGTATAAGTATATATTTGTGTGAGTGTATGTGATGTCAACTTGTTATCATCAGTCCACTCAGTTTTCCCCACACATAATTACGAATTAAATATATATAAAAAACGACAAAACATGAAGACTGGCAATGGAAATTAAATTACTTAGAATCAAGAAACTTGGAGTGCTGCCAAGAGCAATGGAATTTAAACTGTTTATTTTTTTTTCAACAAAATTTTCATATGAGAATCTTAATCACAGTGACACTTAATTGCAACATACGGCCTTCCGCTCTACATACCCCATCCTAACACCCAACCCCCAACCCCCAGCTCCCCTAGCCACCGCCTACCCCAAGGAGTAGCACCCGTCCAGAAGGATAGTCCTACCCAGGACCCTCAATGGGTCCTGGTCCAACCTTATCACCCATAACCTTTATCTGAGGTGAATTATTCGGCTCCAGCGCATGGGAGAGAATGGCTGAGGAGGAGGAGGAGGAGGAGGAGGAGGAGGACGCTAAGGCGCTGGGGATGTCGTAAAGGTTAATATAAACACAATCGGTCCAGGAAGCCATTAAGAGCAGCAGGGTACTTTTCCTTAAATAGATCAAGTATCCTTGTGCCGGGGCGAGTCAGCTTACCGTTGACGTCCAGGGAAAGAGCAAGAACTTGGTGGTGAGCTCAGCCTGTTTTCTGGGATCCGGTAACCTCCGTTTGCATAATTGCTGCTCTAGCTGTTGTCATTATCATCACTGGCATAAAACGTCGACGACAACTGGAATACATCAAAAGCGTAGACCTTTACATCGTCACGCCGTCAGAGCTATATTTGACCTTTGCAAAAACCTCTTTTATTTTGTTTTTGGGTAAAAATGGTATCAGAGAGGGAGGACCTCGCTTGTCCTCAACTAAGTGTTCGAAATAAGGAAAATGACTGAGGTATCACTGAACAAAATAAAATGGGACTATGCCAACTAAAAGCCTTAATAATAGGGCAGAAAAACAAAGGAAAAATATCAACAAATAAAAGGGATACAAGACTTTGCAGTTCCCATGGCTCAAAGTGACCAAATTTCATAAGGACAAAAAAATAAATAAAAATAAAAAACTGAGGCCTCACAGCTAAGAGAAGAGTAAAAGAGCCCAGCAAATTATTTATAGGGATCCCAAGGCAATATAAAGAACCAGGCCGCTTCATCCAAATAAATGATTCAGTGCCCTGATATTCTTAACAGGGAACCTGAATCAAAGAAAAACTTCAAGGGCCTTGCAACCATTTGAGCACCTGAACTGAGGAAAAGGACCAATGCCCTTGCAAAGGAAAAGGGAAAGGACCAGTAGCCGTCCAATGGACTGAGGACCCTGCAACCAAATCTAAGAACCATGACTTATGGGAAAAGGCCAATGAAAACAGAACATATCGAGGTTCCAGCAATCAAGAAAAAGGTAATTCTCAAGGACCAAGACCCTTCCAAAAAGTCAAATAGACCTAAGATTCCTGCAATATAGAAACAGGATCAACATCCCTACAATCTAGAGAACGTACCAAGGACCTTGCACTCCCAGCAGCCTAACAACTAAGTTACAAGAACCCGAAATAGTGCAAATAATCCTGCAACCACGAAAAGCAACAACAGACCTACAACCAACCAAAGAAGCTATAACCAATGACCTACAACCATCCAACGAAGCTATAACCAATGACCAACCAACCAAAGAACCTATAACCGAGGACCTACAACCAACCAAAGAAAAGAACATATAACACAGGATCTACAACCAACCATATAACCGTAAAAACCAAGGACCTACTACCAACCAACCAAAGGGGCTAAAAACAAGGACCTCCAACCAAACCAAAGATGGCTAAAAAACCAAGGAACCTCCAACCCAAAGAAACCAAAAACCAAGGACCTACAACCAACCAAAGAAGAACCAAAAACCCAAAAAGGACCTAACAACCAAACCAAAGGGAAACCTTTAACCAAGGACCTACAACCAACCAAATAACCAAAACCACGGACCTACAAGGAACTAACCAAAAACCAAAAACCAAAGAACCAAAAACCAAGGACCTACAACCAAAGAACAAAAAACCAAGGACCTACAACCAACCAAAGAACCAAAAACCAAGGACCTACAACCAACCAAAGAACCAAAAACCAAGGACCTACAACCAACCAAAGAACCAAAAACCAAGGACCTACAACCAACCAAAGAACCAAAAACCAAGAAAAACTACCAACAAACAAAGAACCAAATAGAACCTACCAAACCAACCAAAGAACCAAAAACCAAGGACCTACAACCAACCAAAGAACCAAAAACCTACAACAACCAAAGAGGCTAAAATCAAGGGCCTCCAACCAGCAAAAGACCTATAACCAATGACCTACAATAACCAAAGAACCTATAACCAAAGAGCTACAACCAACTAAAGATTCTGTAACCAAGGACCAAGAACCCTGCTACAATTCAGAAAAATCAAGGGCCCTGGAACTTTGAAGAACCAGGACTTCTGCAATCAGAAAAATCAAGGGCCCTGGAACTTTGAAGAACCAGGACTTCTGCAATCAAGGTTAAGGACCAACCGCATTGCATCTAAGGAAAAACACCAAAAAACCCTTGCAAGCCATCTTTCCTCATTTTCGTCAATCTCTCTCTCTCTCTCTCTCTCTCTCTCTCTCTCTCTCTCTCTCATTTTTTCTTAATTTGTCAACTCCTTTTCTCGTGTACTTCTGTCTTTCTTTTTCTTACTCTCCTTTTCCATTCGCTTCTTTTAGATTATGCTTGTCTTCCTCTCTCTCTCTCTCTCTCTCTCTCTCTCTCTCTCTCTCTTTTTTTCTTTATTTAGTCTCTCGTCTTCTTTGTTTTAGCTTATTATTTTTTTTTCTCTCTCGGCCCCACTATCTCTCCACTCATACTAGTGGCCTCAATTTCATCCTATTTACTGACAGCTAAACACACACACTCTCTCTCTCTCTCTCTCAATCGTCTAATTAGAGGCATCATTTAATTCCTTTTTTTTGAATGCCTGAAAGCTAACAAATAAAAAACAAATCAAATAATAAAAAAAGGACCAACAACAGCTTCTGAGATGCGGTGAGGGCCATTTTAGGAGGCGTGGGGGAGGGGGGCCCTGGTTGCAAAGGCGTTTCTCGACTATGAAAACGAGCAGGACATATTATTCAAGTCTGGCTGGGAGAGCCGTTTCAAAGGCAAATCCCTCCTACTACTACTAATAATACTGAGTTATCTTGCATATTCATACCACTTAGGCGCGAAAGCTCTTTGTATGTAAACAGACGCCTCCCGTTTGCATTCTGTTTGCACTTCTTCTCTTCTCTTGGTCAGCTGATGATGATGATGATGATGATGATGATGGTGACGCTGTTACGAGATTCGTCCGCAAACATCATTTTAAGCGCACTTATGTCATTTCGCTCGCCGTAAATTTCTAGCCTCCCGTTTTCTTTCTTTTTTTTTTTTTTTTTTTTTTTTTTTTTGCTTTGGCAGTGGGTGGGTGTCTTGTCTGGCTGTCTATGTGTATGTTTGTCTTGTCATATTGCTTTTGTTCTGCTTTTATATATATATATATATATTATATATAATATATATATATATATATATATATATATATATATATATATATAATATGACTGGTAACAATGTTCTGTAACAACAGAATTCCATCTAATAAAAGGAGCCCATAAAAACACAAACCAAAATATAGAGAAAAAAAAGTACTATATTTCAGAGACTGCTGTCTCCCTCTTCAGGTAGATGAATGAGAAAAGTTTTACAGAAAAGGTGGTATTTATACCAAGAGGTCCATCCACAAACAAGCCAATTTAAGTCACCCCCGCTGATAATCTTCCTTTAATCTTCTTAAGGGTTGGTTGAATGAAGAGGTTGTCGATCGTGTCCGAAATCCATGCTCCTTTTGAGATGTTCATTACCTGCCTCTCTTTTATTAAGGCCGATTCCATCATTTGACTCTTGTACCGGCAGTTGCTGCTATAAATTACACGTGACAAATTCCAGTTTATTCTATGGTTATGTTCATTTATATGGTTGAAAATAGCAGAGTTCTGTTGTCCATACCTAACTGACCGTTTGTGTTGTATTAATCTCTGGGGAAGGATTTACCTGTAAATCCGATGTAAGATTGGTCACAGTCCTGGCATGGGATTTCGTATACCCCAGAGTCCTTTGGAGATGCCTTTTGTTGGACGTTAATCAGGGATTTGGCTAAGGTGTTTGGGTAAGTAAATACAAAAGGGTTCGATTTTCCGAAGGGATTGGTTATTCTCTTAATCGTGTCCAGGTGGGGAATTATTATTTTATTGTTGGGTGTATCTCTGGTCTTGTCTTTAGGGGGTCGGTAGAAAATTACGTTTGCTTTGTGAATTGCTTTCTCAATTATATGGTCAGATATTTTAAAGACGAAAGTTGCTTGCGAATTAGTTCAAATTCTTTTTCCAGGAATTCTGGGGAACAAATTCGTAAGGCTCTTAAGAACAAGTTACTAGCTACACCTATCTTGATAGTACTGTCGTGATAGCTAAAGTAGTGAATGTATGAAAGTGAGAACGTTGGTTTTCTGTATATGGTGAATTTGTATTCTGTCGTATCTCTGATTATTAAAACATCAAGAAAAGGAATTTTGTTGTCTGTTTCCCATTCAACTTTAAATTTGATGCTGGGCACTAATGTGTTTAATTTCGCGAGGAATTCATTAAAATTGCCCCACCTATTATCCCAAAAATGTTAGGATATACATCCACGTATCTCATCCACAGCATGTTTTTTGGGTTTTATTGCATTTATTACTGTAGTTTCAAAGTATTCCATGTACAGATTGGCTAGAACAGGACTTAAAGGACTACCCATACTACACCCGAATTTTTGCTTGTAGAATGATTCCCCGAATGAAAATACGTTATTAGATGCACATAATTCAACTAGCTTTATTATTTTGTCAAGCGCCAAAGGGAAATGATCTGAATAGGGGGATAATTTTACCCTAAAAACTGAAGAACGTCCTGTACTGGTACTTTAGTGAACAGGGAATCTACGTCAAGGCTTAAAAGTTTTATGTTGTGAAGTGGTATATGTGCTTCTCTGAATTTGTGACAAAAATCTTCCGAATGTTTAATGTGACTGGGAGAAAAGGTGCCTAAAAAGGGGAAAGGAGGCAGCTAACCATTTAGAAATTTTGTAATTGAAAGCTCCGGCACATGAAACGATGGGTCTGAATGGAAGATTGTCTTTGTGAGTTTTGGGAAGGCCATAAAAATAGGGTAATTTTAGGATTAATTACTTTAAATTTCTCTAATAGTTCAATACTCTTTTTGTCTTTGCCAATTAATCTTACTTTCCGAAAAAATTCTGTGGGAACGTTTGGAGGGGAGGGGAATTTTTCGTCAGTTTTTCGTATGTGTTTTTGTGTCGCTAAGGAGCTGGTTGATTTTGTCAAGGTAGAAGTCTTTGTCCATTATTACGATTTTGCCGTCTTTGTCGGATCTACTTATTATAACATCTAACTTTTTAGCGAGTGGATGGCTATCATGAATCTGCGAGGAACAGGATATTTCTTATGTAAATCAGTTAAAGCATTTAGTAACACTCCTTTTAAACATATCTCTTCACGGTTGTAGTTTTGTCAGATATGAATTTATCAAAAGCCACTATGAAGTCTAGGTTGTTTTTTGCGGTCTGGCATAAGGGCGAAGGATAAGCCTAAATTTAAAACTAAATGTTGATTTACTGTAAATCAACATTTAGTTTTAAATTTAGGCTTATCCTTCGCCCTTATGCCAGACCGCAAAAACAACCTAGACTTCATAGTGGCTTTTGATAAATTCATATCTGACAAAAACTACAACCGTGAAGAGATATGTTTAAAAGGAGTGTTACTAAATGCTTTAACTGATTTACATAAGAAATATCCTGTTCCTCGCAGATTCATGATAGCCATCCACTCGCTAAAAAAGTTAGATGTTATAATAAGTAGATCCGACAAAGACGGCAAAATCGTAATAATGGACAAAGACTTCTACCTTGACAAAATCAACACATACGAAAAACTGACGAAAAATCCCCTCCAAAACGTTCCCACAGAATTTTTTC
The DNA here is from genome assembly GCF_015104395.2 of Macrobrachium nipponense. Classification (NCBI taxonomy): domain Eukaryota; kingdom Metazoa; phylum Arthropoda; class Malacostraca; order Decapoda; family Palaemonidae; genus Macrobrachium; species Macrobrachium nipponense. The sequence goes on from NC_061094.1 coordinate 43,763,656, forward strand.
GGAAAGTAAGATTAATTGGCAAAGACAAAAAGAGTATTGAACTATTAGAGAAATTTAAAGTAATTAATCCTAAATTACCCTATTTTTTATGGCCTTCCCAAAACTCACAAAGACAATCTTCCATTCAGACCCATCGTTTCATGTGCGGAGCTTTCAATTACAAAATTTCTAAATGGTTAGCTGGCCTCCTTTCCCCTTTTTTAGGCACCTTTTCTCCCAGTCACATTAAACATTCGGAAGATTTTTGTCACAAATTCAGAGAAGCACATATACCACTTCACAACATAAAACTTTTAAGCCTTGACGTAGATTCCCTGTTCACTAAAGTACCAGTACAGGACGTTCTTCAGTTTTTAAGGGTAAAATTATCCCCCTATTCAGATCATTTCCCTTTGGCGCTTGACAAAATAATAAAGCTAGTTGAATTATGTGCATCTAATAACGTATTTTCATTCGGGGAATCATTCTACAAGCAAAAATTCGGGTGTAGTATGGGTAGTCCTTTAAGTCCTGTTCTAGCCAATCTGTACATGGAATACTTTGAAACTACAGTAATAAATGCAATAAAACCCAAAACATGCTGTGGATGAGATACGTGGATGATATCCTAACATTTTGGGATAATAGGTGGGGCAATTTTAATGAATTCCTCGCGAAATTAAACACATTAGTGCCCAGCATCAAATTTAAAGTTGAATGGGAAACAGACAACAAAATTCCTTTTCTTGATGTTTTAATAATCAGATACGACAGAATACAAATTCACCATATACAGAAAACCAAACGTTCTCACTTTCATACATTCACTACTTAGCTATCACGACAGTACTATCAAGATAGGTGTAGCTAGTAACTTGTTCTTAAGAGCCTTACGAATTTGTTCCCCAGAATTCCTGGAAAAAAGAATTTGAACTAATTCGCAAGCAACTTTCGTCTTTAAAATATCCTGACCATATAATTGAGAAGCAATTCACAAAGCAAACGTAATTTTCTACCGACCCCCTAAAGACAAGACCAGAGATACACCCAACAATAAATAATAATTCCCCACCTGGACACGATTAAGAGAATAACCAATCCCTTCGGAAAATCGAACCCTTTTGTATTTACTTACCCAAACACCTTAGCCAAATCCTGATTAACGTCCAACAAAAGGCATCTCCAAAGGACTCTGGGTATACGAAATCCCATGCCAGGACTGTGACCAATCTTACATCGGATTACAGGTAAATCCCTTCCCCAGAGATTAATACAACACAAACGGTCAGTTAGGTATGGACAACAGAACTCTGCTATTTTCAACCATATAAATGAACATAACCATAGAATAAACTGGAATTTGTCAGTGGGTAATTTATAGCAGCAACTGCCGGTACAAGAGTCAAATGATGGAATCGGCCTTAATAAAAGAGAGGCAGGTAATGAACATCTCAAAAGGAGCATGGATTTCGGACACGATCGACAACCTCTTCATTCAACCAACCCTTAAGAAGATTAAAGGAAGATTATCAGCGGGGTGACTTAAATTGGCTTGTTTGTGGATGGACCTCTTGGTATAAATACCACCTTTTCTGTAAACTTTTCTCATTCATCTACCTGAAGAGGGAGACAGCAGTCTCTGAAATATAGTACTTTTTTCTCTATATTTTGGTGTTTTTATGGGCTCCTTTTATTAGATATATATATATATATATATATATATATATATATATATATGTGTGTGTGTACACAGCATAAGCACAGGCAGCTAATATGCCAAGACACATATCCAGCCAGACAGACAGACAGACAGACAGACAAACAGACACTCACCCACTGCCAAAGTAAAAACGGGGAGCGAAATGACATATATAAGTTTATATGGACGAATCTTGAAAAGGCTTCGCCACCATCATCAGCGGACCAACAGAAGAGGTCCAGACAGAATGCAAGCGGGCGAGAGTCTGTTTACAAAGAGCTTTTGCTCTAAGTGGTATGAATATGCAAGATAACACAGTAGTAGTAGTAGTGGCTGTAGTAGACGGGATTTGCCTTTGAAACGGCTCCCAGCCTAACAGAAAATGTCTTCTTGTTTTGTTGGTAGAAAATGCGTTTGCATCGTTCCTCCCCGCCATCACGCCGCCCTCCCGCCCCCAAATGGTCACCGCATCTCATAAGCTTGTTGTTAGTCCCTTTTTTTTTTATTTGATTTCTTAGCTTTCTTTCATTCAAACGAGGGGGATTAAATGGTACCTCTAATTTATATATATATATATATATATATATATATATATATATATAGATATATATAAAAGAGAGAGAGCGAAGGAGAGCAGGCGAGAGAGAGAGAGAGAGAGAGAGAGAAGAGAGAGAGAGTTTAGTTGTCAGTAAGTAGGAGGAAATTCATGGGCTAGTGGGAGCGAGAGAGAAAATAGTAAATTAAACAACGAAGACGATGAGATGAGACACTAAATAAAGATGCACAGATATTATATTATATATATATATATATATATATATATAATATGATATATATATATTTAAAAAATCACTGTAGATGCACGTGACTTCATAAATAGCGAATACCACTGGAAATAATAGTCAGAAATCCAAGCGCTTTCGTCTTTACTCAGACATCGTCAAGGAGTTAATGAAGTACAATTGGAAATAAAGGTCTCAGGTACAAAACAAGATCAAGAATACCAGATGGTTAATTGTCAAAAAGGGTAAAAATTAAAAGAGAGAATCCAGGATTATCGTATATCACACGGTCACAAACCTAACCGAAACTACAAAGTATCTTTACAGTCCAAACATGTAAAAACTGAATATATTAATTTTTGTTGCTTATATTATCTACAACTTTTTTCATAATGAAAGCATCAAGTTTAAATAAACCAAGACTTAAATTTAGAACATTTCTATTATTTGACTTGATGAAACAAGATTCAATGATATTCCTTTTAACTGTGTCATTACATGGGATTAAGGCTCTTGCTTGACTCCAGTTAATAGGATGGTCTTAATCTCTCATAAGTACGAATAATGCATTCGATATTTGCCCCGTTCTCACAGAATATTGATGTTGCTTGAGACGTTGTGAAAGAGATTTACCGGTCTGTCCGTAATAGACTTTTATCACACTTTTTGCAAGGAATTTCATATATGCAGCCTGGAAGATCTTTAGGAGAATTTTTTATTATTAAACTCTTGACATTAATATTACTGTAAATAACATTTATGTTAAATAGCTTTAAAATTCTAGGAATATCTAAAAACCTTTCCTCATAGGGTAATTTTAGAATGTTATGCTTACTAAATTCAAGTTTGTCATTAGTTGAATAAAATGTTTTTCTAGTTCTTTTCCATGCCACATCTATAAAAGTCCTTGGGTATTTAAGTTTCAATGCAATATCATAAATAGTTTTAATTTTCAAGCGTCAATAAACTGCGGGCTACAGACACGTAAAGCCCTTAAGAACATCCCAGAAAAAAACAGAGAATTTAACATTTTGATGGTGATTGGAGTAGTAATGAACAAAAGAGGCAATGTTAGTTGATTTTTGAAAGACTGAAAAGGTGAAATTTCTATCATTTCTATGGACAGTTACATCAAGAAAATTCAAATTACAATTTCTTCCTTCCTCTACAGTAAATTTTATAGAAGGGACTAAATTATTGAGATTATTAAGGCATTCCTGGAGATTTTCGTGAACTGGCCAAATACAGAAGATATCATCCACATATCTAAACCAAATAACTTTTTGGGGCAAAATTCTTGGTAAGAGTTTTGTCTCAAAAAATTCCATGTAAATATTGCTAAGGATAGGAGATAAGGGATTACCCATAGCCATGCCAAACTTTTGTACAAAAAATTCCCCATTAAAACAAAATTTACTATCTTTGATACATAACCTTATGAGACTAATGTCATGACGTTCTAATTCCTCCTCCAAATGTTCAAGTAAGTCATCTACAGGCACTTTTGTAAATAAAGAGACAACATCAAAACTAACCATATTAAAATCAAAAGACTTCAAATTTAAAACTTTATTCAATTTATTTATTAAATCAACATTGTTTTTAACATTCGTGTTAGAAATGTTTCCTACCAAAGGAGTAAGAATTTTTACAAGCCATTTAGATAAATTATACGTAACTGAGCCCACTGAACTAATGATTGGTCTGATAGGGTTATTGATTTTATGTGTCTTGACTAAACAATACATTAACTCCTTGACGATGTCTGAGTAAAGACAAAAGCGCTTGGATTTCTGACTATTATTTTCCTGTGGTATTCGCTTATATATATATATATATATATATATATATATATATATATATATATATATATATATATGTGTGTGTGTGTGTGTGTGTGTGTGTGTGTGTGTGATCTTCCCAATTATTTGCAACAGCCGTTGGAAAGGTGTTACTTCTTGCTAATGTGGCTTCAGCACTGACGGATTAAGAGGTCATAAAGACTTTCTCTCTCTCTCTCTCTCTCTCTCTCTCTCTCTCTCTCTCTCTCTCTCTCTCTCTCTCAGCACCTTACCAAGGACATTATCCTAGACTCAGCAATTCCGGTTTTTTTATGACTTTCAGGGAAATCAGTTCTTTAAAAGCACAGGCACATTTAAACATACATATTATCAAGAGTGATTATAATAATCTATACATGTGTGTGCATATTCAAACGTGAGTGCACTGTGTGTAAGTAGATAAGACAATCTACCTTTCAATACTAGCAACTTAATATTTCAACCTATGAGTCATCCTCTATTACACGATTTCAGCATTTGTGAAATAAGCTGAAAAGAGAAGGTTGGGGAGAAAAAATGCCAGTCTTGGCTACAGGATAAGACATTGCTTGTCATTTCAGTAAGGTTCTGTTTGCCGTGTTAAAATGAGCGTCGGCACAGTGATTGCGCCCTTGGGCACCCCTGCCCGAAGGTCGATGACACGAGGCAAGGCTCCCGGAAGTACCAACGGAATATTAAGCAGAACTCGGCAGGGACACTCACCCAGGATTCCCTGCTGATATTCATTTATTTCAGTAATAACGCGCAATAAAAGAAAATTGAATAATAAGATCCGCAAAATAAACAGATGAAAATACACGAGATGAGGGAACTACCCAGTGGTTCAACAGATGATCGAAAATTAATCACTGGCAATAAAACTCCGCTGGAAGGTGTGACGTCACGCATTCCTGATGACGTGGCGGGATTTCATTGGGCACTGCAAAGTCCCTGGGCAGTTACCAACCACACGCCAAAGTATGCGATGCCAATCATTAATTGATCACGAACAACATTGCGAGAGAAAATATGGCGAAGGTTAAATGCTATCGACGATTTCCAACGAGAATATCAAAATGATCTGTTGATTTTTAATCGTTGCAGAACTACAAATAAGAATATGAGTCATCAAAATTCGAGTAAAATAAATATATTCAAATTGTAAGCAACTGGCAACTGGCGCACAAAGGAGGAGCAGCTCTTTACTTTTCTAAGGAATACATTTTTTCCTCCTGCAAATGTTTATCTCGCGTTCATATACATTGATGTTAATGTTTTAGGGGCAATCTGCTCAGCATCAATGACCTTACCCGGTTCAACAGATCGCCTCTGCGAGATTTCATCAGAAGTTTAGAAGTTTAACCCGTGAAAACTTTTTTTTTTTTTTTTCATGATAATCTATGATGTTGACTTTTTACTCTTACGGAAATGAAAAATATATATATATATATATATATATATATATATATATATATATATATATATATATATATATATATATATATATATATATAATATATTATATATATGTATATATACAGAGAGAGAGAGAGAGAGGAGAGAGAGAGAGAGAGAGAGAGAAAGAGAGAGAGAGGTTAAGCAAAAATATGACTACTAAGACAGAACCAGACCCGTTTTTATTTGTAAAAAAAAGAATTATATATATATATATATATATATATATATATATATATATATATAGAGAGAGAGAGAGAGAGAGAGAGAGAGAGAGAGAGAGAGAGAGAGAGAGATTATGCAAAAATGCTTTGTCCTACATACATACCAACATTACACACATATGTAAATGACTACTGAAATAACACCAGACCCGTTTCCATTGGTAAAAAAAAAAAAAAAAAAAAAAAAAAAAAAAAAAAAAAAAAAAAACTGCCTCACAGTTCCGACAAAATGATAAGAGACCTGAGGTAACCGAGCAACACACGGGAGAGGTTTTCATGGACGCTGACAGAGGTGGACTGTTCCTGGTGCCATCTGTGTTTACAAACGAAAATCACAGAGTCACAGCTCAGGTCAAGGTCGCGCACCGGGTTAACCTTCGGGTCGAGGTCTTCTTGTAAGCTGAGGTCTTGTCAGCTGATGTAAGACAATGAGTATCTTCTTAATTCTTTCGTAGTGTGTGTAAATTCTTCTCGTGTTGTCTTAAACAATTGATATGCGCGCAGATCAATTTTTCATAACAATTACTACTAACAACTTATTTGTTTGTACTAACAACTTATTTGTTTGTCGCTCCGAAACAATAAGGTTTAGGTCGGGTAGGCATTTTCTCTTACTGTTGGTGATATATGATTCGGATGGGCATTTTCTCTCACAAAGATTATTTATTAGTGATATATGATTTGTTACCTGTGACGTACGTTGATAATTAAGGAAGAAAAAAGGAGGTTAAGAAACAGAACTCTAATTAACTGTTTGTATAAGTAAAAAAAACAACAGCAAAATCTGACACTTTTAGATTAAATGGTTGGAAGAAAACATGACAAAACCACTAGGTCATAATATATTTGAATACTCCCAAGAGATGAATTTCAAATGATGAAAAAAAAAAAACATTTACAGTAACGATTCTTCGTAACGGTGTAAAACTGTAAACTGTACTACTTGTACTCTCAACAGAAGTGTGACATGACACAGCTGTCACATTCGCAAATCTGTACGGGAAAGAGGATGTCACGCCGAGAGTGTCAAGCCGAAGAAATATAATAGGAATGATCAAACTGGTTGCATCAGCCATGAAAAATACGGTACGATCTTCATAGTAAATACGGTACAATCTTAATAGCATTGCCGAGTCCGACGGAGAAAGCGACTGACATCTCTTGCAGAATTCAGACGGGGAAGAAAGATGAGAGATAAACGATTACAACACGGAGGAATGGTCGTATGAATTACGAAAATAAGCAGCAAGTATAGGAATTCAACAGTGTAAGGGAAGGAGGAACGAGAGAAACTCAACGAATGTCCATAAAGTCCCAGTACCATTCTGAGCAATAAATACTTGTAATGGTACTGGGACTTTATGGACACCCTGTCCAAGTGGAATAAGGTGATAAAGACTGATGTTGAGTACTTACCTTATGATGAAGACTGGCATTCTGTCTCCCAGCATACTTGAACGATGACCGAGACAGAACCTGCAGAAAGAAACAGAGAGTTAATCTCCATGATAATGGATTAAAGAGGTTTCTTAATTGTAATAAAAGTAATAATACATGACGGCTTCTAGAAGCCCATGATTAATTATTGTGAAAGAAGAAGAAGAAGAGAAGCGAAGAAGAAGAAGAAGAAGAAGAAGAAGAAGAAGATGGAAACCAGATATTAAAGAAATATTCTTAAGTTAGTGATGGTGAGGCTTACAATTATTATAATCAAGAAGAAACTTTATTGCATTTAATACTTTCATAAGAAAAAAAACTTAGTTTGAACAACAAATGATCCGTCTTCTTTGAAAACTATCTTGTATTGAACTTCACAGAAATATGAGAAAGTATCTTTAAAAGCTTTTAAAGTATTGAGTGTACGTATATACTATATGCAATTGAAAACAAACTAACACTCTTGCAAAGTCGGTGTTGCAAACGCTAAAAATTCTCTCACAAAATTAAAAGTGCCTGTTTTTCCCGAGCATTGTTTCCAATCCAAAACTATCCGTCCCTGTTTATTAATGACGCACCAAGTTCAAAATCTCATCTCTCCGCCCGCTGCTGTTTTTGGTAAGGGTGAACCTACAGCATTCTAGGTTACAGACTTTCATGGTATAGTAGATTCACAAGAACCGTGCATCTGCTGTCTAGGCCACAGTCCCTTACGACGCTCGAGCCAGCCAATCAGGAGCGTCGTAAGAGACTGGCCTAGACATCAGATGCACGGTTGGTTGATGTGAATCTACTATAGTACACGAAAATTCAGCTTTATTCAGTTTCTCGGGTCTTTTTGCATTTTCTTCGATGAATCGATATGTAATTTGGACGAAACTTTGATGATTTACTGTCTTCATTTGTCGAGTATACCCAAAAATATTTATTCAATTCTCCCAACTGCAATTGCAAGATTTTTCCTTCTTCAAATTCAAGCAACGATGCTTTGCCCTGTTTAGACAATGCAAGAAGACTCAGGAAACTGAATCAAACAGGGCAGAGCATCGTTGCTTGAAGTGAAGAAGGGAAAATCTTGCAATGGCAGGAGGGGAAAACTAATTAATCTTTTAGGGGATACGCGACATATGAAGACAGCAAATCCTCAGAGCGTCGTCCAAATTACATACGGCTTCGCCGAAGAAAATGAAACTTCCGGAAAAAATATTTAAAGGATTCCGTTAATCCTTCTCCAGTTCCGCAAGATTATGTAAATACTGGTAATCATTCATTCGCATCCGTGATCAGCAATATAAAGATTTGATGCATATAATTTCGAAAATTATATTCTCAACATTAGACTTATTTTTTCCCCGTCACCACCGCTGAGAAAAAACAACACAAAACTGAAGAAAGTCTTATAAATAAGAAAAAAAAGAAAAAAAAAACACTCTCCCACTCTGAAAGAACGAATGGCAAGCCATCAAAAATAGCTATATTAGTTCTAACTCTCATATCATGCTTATGTAGTATCTCTTGTCTACACACGTAGCCAACCCCACCCAACCTCTCCCCAACCCCCCCATCGGGAGAGGCAGACTGCATCGTATCAACAAGAGCGAGCATCCTTCCTATCTCACCTGACAGCAGATCTCAGCCTACGATCACTGCCATCTTAAATTATCTTATAGCCGAACTATTCTTACTGTCATGACTGTATCATTGTTAAGACATTGTCGGCAGTATCGCTTGGATAGGACGGGAATATAAGATTTAGGCCAAAGGCCAAGCACTGGGACAACTGAGGTCATTCAGCGTTGCAAGGAAAATTGAGAGTGCAGGAGGAAAACCTCAAAGCAGTTGCACTACGAAACACTTGTTAGAGAAGGTGGAGAGTCAGATGGAAGAAAGAGAATATGAACGGAGGTACAGTAATGCGAATGAAAGGGGTTGCAGCTACGGGTCGAAAGGACGCTGCAAAGGACCTCAAGTAAAGCATACAGTACACCTCATGATGCGCACCGAAGGCACTACCTCCCCACTGCCAGTAGTTTGCTTTCGATATTGCTAATCGGGCTGGTATCTCGTTTCATCTGGCTACGATGGAATTTCCATTCATAATAGCAAGTTCGTCTTGTTCCTGCTAGCCTTTTTTTTTTTTGTGGGGGGGGGGGGGGGGGGGGGGGGGGGGGGGGTGGGGGGGGGGGGGGCGAAGGTGGCAGCTTAGCGTTGTTGGTGGTTCGTAGGCGAGGTTTTATAATTACATTATTATTTTAATGATAAATTATACCTGACAGACTATAATATTTTATTCCAATGATAAATTATACCAAACATACTATAATATTTTATTTCAATGATAAATTATACTAAACGTACTATAATATTTTGTATGTACAAAGAAAGATTAATTGAAGCCAATGAGGTTATGGCTTTCATATTTATTTCTAACAATGGTATGATTTTTTTTTTTTTTTTTTTGCAGTAACATGATGCCGAATATTACCATGTACGTATTACTATAAAAGAACCAGAGCCTTCTAAATACTCATACACACATACATACATATATAATATACACACCCATATATAATACATTAGTGTATATGACTATAATCATGCATTTGTTTACATAACAGTAATATGAACACAAAACTTCTCAATAACAATTCGAAATCTAAAGTTGTTACTAAAGTTGTTACCATATGTCGTCGCTAGAATCTAAATCGTCCCTGATTAATACAGAAACATCACCAATTTGCAACTCGGATGACCAGGTCGATATAAGGCACCTTTTCACTTGGCAAACAAAACGCGCCCTTCGAAGTGAAGTATACAATTTCCCACGACTAAACGAACACTACCAGGAATATGACTCGGACCATCCGTAGGAAGAGCTATAAGACATGATAAGTCATGACGTTCATTAATTCATTGTCATAGACACGTAACTTTGACAGAAGAATACCCTCTCTCTCTCTCTCTCTCTCTCTCTCTCATTGCAACTGCTAATAATTGGAAGATGTGTAATGAATGACTCATCATTTCAGGATCTTGCCCCCTTCTCTCTCTCTCTCTCTCTCTCTCTCTCTCTCTCTCTCTCTCTCTCTAGTTTCCTGGTTTTAGTCATTGCAGGTTCACATCATATGTGCTTTCCTTCTTCCCCGGCTCCCTCCCTCCCTCTCTCTCTCTCTCTCTCTCTCTCTCTCTCTCTCTCATACACACACACACAAACATAAACAAACACACACACATACAGGGGTGCAGTGCTGCCGGAGCTCGGCACCTCTGCAAGCGGATGGTGTGATGTGAGAAAAGGAAAGAGGATGAGAAGATGGATGCTTGTGGGAACATGTTGGTGATGGCAAGGAAATATTAGTACGACATTACTAATAAGTTGGTAAATATTACAAAATTTTCCGCTTTTTTCATTAAGTTTCCATAGCATTGCGGTTTTTATGCATCTAAAAAGTAATTAGTGAATGCAAACACGAAATGTGACATATATAAAAACAGTATAGGAAATGGCAGACATTTGTCAGGTACTGAAGAGCCGAGGCACCTATAAAATTGACACTGCACCCCTGTGCGCGCGCGCACACACACACATATATATTATTGCTTGACTACGTAGAATTGTTCAAGTTTAAACAGCACTCAAGTCTAGACCAATTATGTGAACTTCCTGACCAGCATCTAAGTATTTCAGTACGATATTAGGAACAAGAAATTGCACCAGGATCCTACTGACATTCGCATGAAAACAACCTGTATAAAACTGTGCTGTGTTTAGAATAGAATAAGTTCCTCGCTGGATGAGTGGTTTTCGCGCTCGGTTGCCAATCCGGTGGTCTGAAGTTCGAAACCCGGCCCGGCCAGCGCGGAATCAGAGGAATTTAATTCTGGTGATAGAAATTTCTCGATATAGTGTGGTTCGGATCCCGCAATAAGCTGTAGGTCCCGTTGCTAGGTGACCAATTGGTTCCTAGCCACGTAAAAATATCTAATCCTTCGGGCCAGCCCTAGGAGAGCTGTTAATCAGCTCAGTGGTCTGGTAAAACTAAGATATACTTAACTTTAGAATAGAATACAATATTTAATTTAGGCCAAAGGCCAAGTGTTGGGAGCAATGAGAACATGCAGCGCTCATTGGGAAATTGACAGTAAGTAGTTTCAAAAGTTGACAAGAGAAACCCTCGCAGTTGCAATTATATGAAATAATTGTTAATAATTGTTAGGGAGGGTAGAAAGTTAGATGTAAAAAGGAGAGAGAAAATGAACGGAGATACAGTAAAAGGAATAAAAGAGGTTGCAGATAGGGGCCGAAGGGACGCGCCAGACCCTTAAGTAATGCCTACAGTGCACCACGTGAGGTATATTTACTACGTTTTTACCCTAGTCTACAACCTACAATCAACGCTCTTACAATTTATAAACAAGGGTATAGTGAAAAAGGATGATTTCCATATGAACGAATTAACAATGATTTTGCTATTTCTACCACAAGGATGACAGTAAAGGAATACAGAGTTCGTTACCTTAGGTTTCGGCTAGGCCAAGAGGTTAAGGAGTTTAAGAACCTCTTTCATACAGAATCCCAAAAGGTAGAGTTGATCGTATTTGGTTTCCATGACATGTGAAAAAAGATTCATGTTGTCAGTGTTCTTACTTGAAGCAGCATCGAGAATCTGCTTTTGTAACAACGCGTTTTCTCAAACTCTCAAACAGCAATTGATGATTCTTGAATTAATAGTGGTTTATCCTACTTACACGATTTAAAAAAAAGTTAGGATTTTGAAGTGTGTATCCTACCGACTGTTGGTGTTCGAATTTTTTAATCTGAGAACAGATTTTTCCGGTGAAACCGGCGTAAGATTTATCAAATCCTGCAAGGTGGAAGGACGCAGCTTCAAAAATGCATTGTTGTCCTCCTAGAAACGTAAAGACGGAATTTGGAAAGTAGTTTAAAGAATTATTTTCATAATCCTCCCTCTGGTATAGCTGCACCGATATCTTTATTTTGCATTTCAGACTTGTACCTCAGGAGTACTTTAACGAACAACAGATATTATGTTACAGAGATTATGAAAAAGGCGGAACAGCCAACAGAAAACGGGGCATCTCTCGTAGAATTCGCGCTCGTTTTTAACGGGATACTTAAAAATATTGCTTCCACATCTTTGGAAAAACATTCAAAACGTCATTATTGATGCACGCTCTCTCCTCCGGATAAGTTTTCAATTTCAATTCACGCAATGATCAATAAGGAAATTATATAAACGTTTTCAGCTTGTCCACGAAGAAAGAGAGAGAGAGAGAGAGAGAGAGAGATTGTCACGAAGAGAGAGAGAGAGACGAGAGAGAGAGAGAGGAGAGAGGAGAGAGAGAGAGAGAGAGAGAGAGAGAGAGAGAGCATCACACATACTCTCATACTCTCTGTTTCTACTTTACAACTCCCGGAAAGTAGATAAGGACGCGAAATAAGTAATAATTTTAAAACACAATAGAAAAAAATATGATTAACGGTTAATAACGTATAATATTTTCATGATTTAATAATCAATGAAATATATTTGCATGATTAAATGATCAACTAAACATATCTTCATAATCTACGAAGTATAATATTTTCATGATGAAATGATCAACGAAGCACAATATTTCAAAAATTAAATGATTAAGTGATTATAATGCTTTCTGGAAGTTCTGGAGTTATTAATAATTAATCAAGGAAAGTACCTACGACACAGCCTCCAGGTATCAGGTTCATCCAAAAGTGATTTACAAGGCTAGGAACAATTTCCCTTCAAGTAGCACCATTAACGGCAAGGATAGAACCCCGCCTGTCGTTGCTTAAGACCTCAAGAAGAAGATGAAGAAGAAGACGGGATTTATTGTGGGTGACAAAAATTCAGGTTCCAGCGGAGATGAAGTTGTTGTCCAACAACATAATGTGATTTTACATACAAACACATTATATATATATATATATATATATATATATATAATATATATATATATATATATACACACAACAGATAAATACAAAATTTAACTTTATTTTCGGCCAAAGTTGTACAAGACTGCAGGTTTCAGTAAAATATTTCTGGGAATAATAATAATAATAATAATAATAATAATAATAATAATAATAATAATAATAATAATAATAATAATAAATCTACCCTCACACAATAACATGTAAAACGAAATAACATTCCAAATTTTATCCCGATAACTCTCAAGATTCTGCTCAGCGCTCCACATGCCAATGAAAACCAAGCTGCCTTACGATAAATGCACGAAGAAATGATTGCGAGATATCCCTAACAACGATAACAATTGCAGATACTTGAGGACAACGTCACACTACTGAAGCTTTTCTGATCACGACGCCACTCTTATTTTGAAGAGTACCCAACACCCGTCCTTTTCAGCCCTAGACCTACCTCTAGAGAAAATATGTTTTAGTACCAACACAGAAGCCCCGAGTGTTGTCTTTTTTCCCGAAATCTCTCGCCTTTCGTATTCAGGAGGGGTTGTTAAAAGTCATTTTGAAATGAAAAGAGGTAGTTATTTTTTAGCAAAACGTCTGCCTACAAGTCCTATTATAGAATAGGCCCACGAATTTATATATCTGTAACTTTTAAAACAGGCCAGAGTCCATCCCGGACTGTCTAATGTACCTATCTTAGACCGTGAATGTGCCTATGACCTGAAGACACCGACATAAGAAAAATAATAATGCTGCTACGAAAACTAAAATTTTAACGGGTAGAATAAGGTGAAACTGAATAACGCCTTCAAGATAAAGGTTTGCATTTTTTATCACTCATAAATTACCTCATTAGTAAGTGAATGATCGAGGTCCCGCGAATCGCTTGTCATGCATCAATTATTTAAGAATCACATCCCATTTTTCTAAAAGGATATATGAATAATCAACTGAGTAATAACTGTCGCAGTTTTAAAAAATATGACGATTATCATTATTGTTATTATTATTTCAAACTCGACACCTCTCAGTAAACATAAAAAGAAACCATAACCTCATATTTACAACGACCTAGTTATAGGTCTAATTCCACTGCACGCAGTTACTTGACATGTGAGCCACGTCTAGATGCATAATTCATGTTTATGAGACAAGAAACAACTTTTGCTGAAAATTATGATAAAACATGCGCTGTGGATAAATGTAACACTAAGAAGTGCTAGGGCTACTGTGCTGTTGTAGTCTGCTAGTGTTACTAAAACACAGAATGTAGATATTAAAATATGGATTATTTTATAATTAATACCTATTACTCATATTAGGGCCTAACAAACCTGAAACTGGGCAAACTAGCTATTATAGCATGTGCTTAATAGCATAAACATGTAATTAAAGCATAGGCCTATGACTACTGAATGCACATTAGGTAGTAGGTTAGGCTAATTATTAGTGTTCATCAAGCAATAGCCTAGGTCTAACGAACATTTAAAGATTGGCTGAGCTAATATGAACAATCAATCACTTGTCTAGGACTAACAAACAAGGAAGGAGTAACAAAACAAATGATACATAAGATGAACGATTGCAGGGGTAAAAGAACGTATGGGTGTCAAGATAACTAATGACACATTTTCATGTCGAGACTTTTAACCTCTTTACATTTAAAAACACAGCAACGATTGAAGTCCAAATACCTTGTTATCCGGCGAAAGCCGATATAGCATTCCACAATTCAGTAGGTCGTCAAAATGAAGATTGCCTCCGACTGAACAGTACCGAACACTTTAACAATAAAAATGTTTCCACTTTATTTCTCGTGACTGCGCTTCTTGTTCGCCCATTTCAAATGTAGACGTCAGGATGAAGACTATCAAAGATATCTGGACAAACTGAATGTCTAGATAGATTACGAAAACATTTAGAGATTGTTTCCCATGTGCTAAATTCTGAAGCAACGTCGAGAGGGCGAACCACAATTCAAGTAACTGCCGTGTTCCCGAATAAGGTCAGATGGTCATTTTTATTATTTTTTCTTTCTTTTCATAAACTGCATGTGTTTGGGTGGGCCTAGGTGGGAATTCAAGTTGGAATCTACATAAGCATATTTAGATTATTCAGTAGGGTTAGAAGTAGGTTAGGCTAGGAACTTGATTGAAGCCATACAGTTTTACGTTTTTGGGTTAGGCTACCTATCGTATGTATCGATAATACTTATTCGTCATTAGCATATATACTTTCTTGTTATTCGTATTGCATTAACATTCTCAGAACATCATTGCATATAATAATAGTGACGAAATTGCAAATAATAGTTTGACAACTAACAAGTTCATTACTTATATGGGCAACACAGGTTCCTGGTTCCTAAGCGTTCACTCCACAAACACAGTTGCGGGCACACAACACTAGGAGGTGCACAACTTTATTCCCTTGTTTACTTTGCTCATTATTTAGTTTAACTTTACTTTATGTTACTTCAAACTGTTTATTTTAATTCATGTCTAATATCCTTCTCTGCAACAATAGTAACCTCGAAAAATTAATTATGTTTCTAAATTAGATATAACTCAATGTTTCTACTTTACGTTTAACCCAATCCCCTTTCCTTTCTTTTTATTTATAACTGAGGCAAGGGCGTGCTACTTAGCTATGACATCCATCGCTTTTCAGGTTGAGAGCATTCTAAATTTTGAGGGCTATATCCTTATATATTCCCCCAGTTTTCTGTCAGGGAATTTCAGTGTCTATATTTATGTGCTCATCTTTATTATTATTATTATTATTTTATTATATTATTATTATTATTATTATTATTATTATTATTATTATTATTATTATTATTATTATTATTGATTTACAAAACGTTAAAAGGATTTGTCTATACCGTTCTGTTATTCCTTGTGTTCGGCCCGAACACTGGCCAAATCTCTGGAGAATAAAATGTCATAACCAATCGTACAATCAACGTAAACGATATTAATCTTATTAGAATTTAAAACAATAAATAACCTAAAAACGACAATTTTCTCCAACTGAGTCGTCAACGCAAACTCAGGTACCGTAGACAAAATACTAGAGGAAATTAAGCAGAAATTGGAAGAGGAAAATTTCATGAATAAATCGTCATCGTTTAGCCGTTCTCTCCACTCTCCCGAAGGACAATAATTAACCTAGATTCCCTCTGCGGTTTAATTGTATTCAGTCATGTTACGTTGTGAATGTAATATGAAAAATGAGCGAAAAGTGACAAAGCATATTTTCTTTATTTGATCTCAGATTTATGAAGGAGAAAGTGTTACAAGACACATAGCAGGCATAGTACATGTAAGGTCATGCCAAAACGTTTGTGTGCTAATTGTTTGGTAGTCGGTGACCTTTTTTACTTACCCTTGTAATAATAAACTGTTCTCTAGTGAATCTTGAATCTCAGCCTTGCTTTTAAGAGTGAGGTGCCTAGGCCTATAGCGCCTTCTGCTACAAGGAGCAGAGGAGTTAACTTTTGGTACAAGGATGCTACATCCATTTCCAGGTTTTTATATGTGGTCACTGCATCGGTTACCATGCAATTCTGGTCACCCATACAACTTCTGACCAGACCCAGGGATGTTGAATTCAAACACTGATTTTTGTGATCTGATTAGACCGAAATTCACTTACAGTATCAGATATTGAGATGAGGTTGCTAGCTCCATTCCATGAAGGAATGGTGATCATTGAACTTATGTGGTTTTGACGTTTGGCATGCATAAGTGGTATCACAGCCAATCACTGACCAGACTCAAGTGTCGCTTGATAATAAGGTGTTGGTTTTTAGGATGTGGTTGCTAGCTCTATGCCCAAGATCCAACAGTTTGTCTCGGGAACTTAGAGTCTAGAGCAGATTGTAGTATTCATTGGAGGTAATTTATCCCAGCACTGACCAGACACAATGTTGCTTAACTTCGCTGGTTGCGAAATCAGCAGTTCAGTCATATGATAGACGGGGAAACATAAGAAAGTTGTCAGTGGTTACACTTCATTTTTATGATTTTCACTATTCGTAAACTCTATCATTAAAGTGTTGTTTATACTTGACAAGCCGGATTAAGATGTTCTGAAAAACAAGGACAGCAGCCGGAAAGGGCTAGAAAACTTCTCTCGAATGTGAAATTTCAAACCTTTGCTCCACAACCATATAACCGAACGCGGAGCACTAGGTAGTTGTATATTAACACCGTTTTATTATACTTCCTACAAATTCAAGCCTTAAACTTGACTTTTCACCCAACCCCCTTTCCTTTCTTTTCTTTATAACTGAGGCAAAGCCGTGCTACTTGGCTTTGATATCCATCGCTTTCCAGGTTGAGAGCTTAATTTCAGTGTCTCTATATGTGTGTCCTCATCTTTATAATTATTATTGAAAAACGCTAAATGGATTCGCCCACACCGTTCTGTTATTCCTTGTGTTCGGTCCGAACCCTGGCCACATCTCTGGAGAATAAAATGTCATAACCAATCGTACAATCGACGTAAAAGATATTAATCTTATTAGAATTTAAAACAATAAATAACCTAAAAACGGCAATTTTCTCCAACTGAGTCAACGCAAACACAGGTACCGTAGACAAAATACTAGAGGAAATTAAGCAGAAATTGGAAGAGGAAAATTTCATGAATAAATCGTCATCGTTTAGCCGTTCTCTCCACTCTCCCGAAGGACAATAATTAACCTAGATTCCCTCTGCGGTTTAATTGTATTCAGCCGTGTTACGTTGTGAATGTAATATGAAAAATGAGCGAAAAGTGACAAAGCATATTTTCTTTATTTGATCTCAGATTTATGAAGGAGAAAGTGTTACAAGACACCTAGCAGGCATAGTACATGTAAGGCCATGCCAAAACGTTCGTGTGTTAATTGTTTGGTGGTCGGTGACTTTTTTTTACTTACCCTTGTAATAATAAACTGGTCTCTAGTGAATCTTGAATCTCAGCCTTGCTTTTAAGGGTGGGGTGCCAAGGCCTATAGCCCCATCTGCTACAAGGAGCTGAGGGGTTGACTTTTGGTACAAGGATGCTACATCCATTTCCAGGTTTTAATCGGTGGTCACTGCATCGGTTGCCATGCAATTCTGGTCACCCATACAACTTCTGACCAGACCCAGGGATGTTGAATTCAAACACTGATTTTTGTGATCTGATTAGACCCAAATTCACTTACAGTATCAGATTTTGAGATGAGGTTGCTAGCTCCATTCCATGAAGGAATGGTGATCATTGAACTTTATAGCTTTGACGTTTGACATGCATAAGAGGTATCACAGCCAATCACTGACCAGACTCAAGTGTCGCTTGATGATAAGGTGTTGGTTTTTAGGATGTGGTTGCTAGCTCTATGCCCAAGATTCAACAGTTTGTCTCGGGAACTTAGAGTCTAGAGCACATTTTAGCATTCATTGGAGGTAATTTATCTCAGCACTGACCAGACACAATGTTGCTTAACTTCACTTGTTGCGAAACCAGCAGTTCAGTCATATGAGACGGGGAAACATAAGAAAGTTGTCAGTGGTTACACTTCATTTTTATGATTTTCACTATTCGCAAACGCTATCATTAAAGTGTTGTTTTTACTTGACAAGCCGGAATAAGATGTTATGAAAAACAAGGACAGCTGCCGGAAAGGGCTAGAAAACTTCCTTCGAATGTGAAATTTCAAACCTTTGCTCCACAACCTTATAACCGAACGCGGAGCACTAGGTAGTTGTAAATTAACACCGTTTTATTGTACTTACTACAAATTCAAGCCATAAATTTGAATTTCACCCAACCCCCTTTCCTTTCTTTTCTTTATGACTGAGGCAAAGCCGTGCTACTTCTTGCTTTTTGATATCCTTCATCGCTTTCCAGGTTGAGAGCTTAATTTTAGTGTCTCTATATGTATGTCCTCATCTTTATAATTATTATTGAAAAACGCTAAATGGATTCGCCCACACCGTTCTGTTATTCCTTGTGTTCGGTCCGAACCCTGGCCACATCTCTGGAGAATAAAATGTCATAACCAATCGTACAATCGACGTAAAAGATATTAATCTTATTAGAATTTAAAACAATAAATAACCTAAAAACGGCAATTTTCTCCAACTGAGTCAACGCAAACACAGGTACCGTAGACAAAATACTAGAGGAAATTAAGCAGAAATTGGAAGAGGAAAATTTCATGAATAAATCGTCATCGTTTAGCCGTTCTCTCCACTCTCCCGAAGGACAATAATTAACCTAGATTCCCTCTGCAGTTTAATTGTATTCAGTCGTGTTACGTTGTGAATGTAATATGAAAAATGAGCGAAAAGTGACAAAGCATATTTTCTTTATTTGATCTCAGATTTATGAAGGAGAAAGTGTTACAAGACACATAGCAGGCATAGTACATGTAAGGCCATGCCAAAACGTTCGTGTGTTAATTGTTTGGTGGTCGGTGACTTTTTTTACTTACCCTTGTAATAATAAACTTGTCTCTAGTGAATCTTGAATCTCAGCCTTGCTTTTAAGGGTGAGGTGCCTAGGCCTATAGTGCCATCTGCTACAAGGAGCTTAGGGGTTGACTTTTGGTACAAGGATGCTACATCCATTTCCAGGTTTTAATCGGTGGTCACTGCATCGGTTGCCATGCAATTATGGTCACCCATATAACTTCTGACCAAACCCAGGGATGTTGAATTCAAACACAGATTTTTGTGATCTGATTAGACCGAAATTCACTTACAGTATCAGATATTGAGATGAGGTTGCTAGCTCCATTCCATGAATGAATGGTGATCATTGAACTTATGTGGTTTTGACGTTTGGCATGCATAAGTGGTATCACAGCCAATCACTGACCAGATTCTAGTGTCGCTTGATACTAAGGTGTTGGTTTTTAGGATGTGGTTGCTAGCTCTATGGCCAAGATCCAACAGTTTGTCTCGGGAACTTAGAGTCTAGAGCACATTTTAGCATTCATTGGAGGTAATTTATCTCAGCACTGACCAGATACAATGTTGCTTAACTTCGCTGGTTGCGAAATCAGCAGTTCAGTCATATGATAGACGGGGAAACATAAGAAAGTTGTCAGTGGTTACACTTCATTTTTATGATTTTCACTATTCGTAAACGCTATCATTATGTTGTTTTTTACTTGACAAGCCGGAATATGATGTTATGGAAAACAAGGACAGCTGCCGGAAAGGGCTAGAAAACTTCTCTCAAATGTGAAATATCAAACCTTTGCTCCACAACCTTATAACCGAACGCGGAGCACTAGGTAGTTGTAAATTAACACCGTTTTATTGTAATTACTACAAATTCAAGCCATCAACTTCAATTTTGTTAAGTCAAATATTATATTCGGTTAAATATACTTGATGTAATTATTTCATTGCTGAGTGTTTATCTCCATTTCAAGGGCATATTCTCTCTCTCTCTCTCTCTCTCTCTCTCTCTCTCTCTCTTACATACATACTATATATATATATATATATATATATATATATATATATATATATATATATATATAATATATACATATATATATATATATGTGTGTATGTGTGTGTAACTGTCCTCTTGTGAAAGGTAAGATACAGTAACATAAGTGGTGCATCGAAACATTCGCACTTCCAAACCTTATTCTCGAAACAACCAAAGTCGCTGAAGGCCAAAATTCGCAAGAGACAACGAACGGGAATAGTAATTCGAGCGACAGCAACACAAAACACATACACACAAACGCACACGCGCAAGCACTCGCAAACAATGGAAGCGACGCAGACGGACGCACTAAGCGCATAATAGCGAATGCCAGGGAGTAGTACTAGATATTCCATGAGGAATTTGAGCGACTCGAGCGCACCAAGCGGCTTCCTTAACGAGGTGTAATGATCGTTAAGTGCCTGGAATAGGGCGAACACTTGCAGGCGAATTATCATTAAGTTTATTCAGACGTTGAGAAATGGCTCGTCGAGAAAAGAGAGAGGTATATTACAGACTGCAGGGCAACGGGGAGAAAAAGTAGGTAGTTGCATATAGTCGATTTTCACTTGGAACCGAAAGGAAAGATTTTAACAGAAATTGAAACGTTAAGAATAGTGAATAGAGTAATGTAAAGGAATGTCTGTATTATGTACATAAATAATGTGCTATATGTGAGATGTAATACGATGTGTATGTATATATAAAGTTCTGTATATAAATATATATATATATATATATATATATATATATATAATATTATATATATATATATATATATATATATATATATATATATATATACGTATATATACTATATTATATGAATTTATAATGTATATCATATGTATATATATATATATATATATATATATATATATATATATATAATATATATATAATATATTGAGAGATGGAAAGAGAGAGAGGAGTTGCGGGGGGAGGGGGGGGGGGTGGGGGCGGGGACAATATGCCCTTGAAATGGAGAGAAATTGGAAAATAACCTAATATCAGCACATTTTAAACTAACAACCTCAATGAAATACTATAAACACAGCTGTTGAGAATTTGATATAACAGATGAAGAGAAGCGATAAAGTGGTTTTGTGTATGTGTTAGCGTGTGTATTTGTATGTTGTTTGTTTACAATGTATATCTGCGCGTGTACAGATGTGTGTACTTCATGTGTTTATGAATAATTAATGACGGAGATGAATGAATGATAATTTTCATATAAAACTTCAAGCAGGTTTGAGGTTTTGGCTGTTTTGTGAACAGATTTTATTCTCTCTACTTTGTGTTTACCTTTTCTGTCCGGTATATATCTATATATATATAATATCATTATATATATAGTATATAAGTATTATATAATATATTCATATATATTTACATTTTGTGGTAAATCTATATAAATGTATATATAGTATGTATATGTTTATATATACATACACACACATATATAAATATATATATTATATATAATATTATATATATATATATATATATATATATATATATATATATATATATATATATATATATATATAAACACAGTCTCTTCGTAAATTGTCTTCGGTTCTAGGACGATAAGAATTATTTCCTTTTCATTACGGCGGAATACATAAAGTAAAAATCCATTCATCATCGAAAAATTATCACTCAGAATCATGTCAATTCAAGGTCGATTTGCGTTGATTTATGACCATGAAACGTCAGCGTTGACCTCCGTAACTGACACGTTGTATCAGATCATCTGACATTGAATCTAAAATGGAGTTTGTCGGTTTTAGCAATGAATTTTAGTCCTTTTGGCAATACAAGTTTTTTTGGTATCATGCATGACGAGCGATTGTTTTCAATTGTAAAACTGCACACTTGAACAAAAAAAAAGTTTTTCCAGCCTTCAGCAATTCTTCATAGCATATCCCTAAATAAAAATAATCTACAGGTACGCAAATCAAAGTGATGTCTTATCACAATTATAGCAAAAGAAACGAATTCGCTATGAGAGAGAGGGACCGTAAACATTCTTATACCTGTTAATGCAGTTATAGGTAAAAGATGATTTTAAAAGCGCCTCAGTGGCGTGGTTGGTTTGGTGTTTGCTTCTCACCTCGGTGGTCGCGGGTTCGATTTCCGGCCATTCCGTTGAGGAGTGAGAGATGTGTATTTCTGGTGATAGAAGTTCACTCTCGACGTGGTTCGGAAGTCACGTAAAGCCATTGGTTCCGTTGCTGAATAACCACTGGTTCCATGCAACGTAAAAACATAATACAAAAAAAACAAAAAAAATTCAAACAAGATGATTTTAAAAATATAGACAAGGAATGTGGGGAGAGAATTTGGCGAGCTGCGAACAAGATATACAGGACAGAGGAAGATGGAGAAGGCTGACTAGAAACAACGACCCCATGTAGAAATGGGAAAAGCTGAAGGCTAAGAAGGATATTTTTCAATCAAGTTCCTTCTTAATTTCATATCGTTCATCCGCTTAGAAATTCCTGTAATTATATGTTATGGCTTTTCTCAAAGCGCGTGTCGAGAGCAAAGGTTGTCTGGTGGGATTATACACGCATTCCCATAGTAGATTCACATCAACCGTGCATCTGATGTCTATAGGCCAGTCCCTTACGACGCTCTTGATTGCCTGTTGATAAGCCTATCACAGGGCTGGAAACACTCAGTCTCTCGAGATATTTCACGTAGGAAGGATGTATGTTCCACCTCTCCTGAGTTTTCATACTCCCTGTGTGAACTTTCAAGGGAGACTGAGAGTTTCCAGCCCTGTGATAGGCTTATCAACAGCCAATCAGGAGCGTCGTAAGGGACTGGCCTAGACATCAGATGCACCGGTGATGTGAATTTACTATAGCAGTGAAGTTCAATGGGACTGAGTCTTTGTGGGTCAAGCTGAAGGCTAACTTTGTGACCCGATTAGCCCCAAAGCAAAGACGTTCTGCAAAACGCCTGTCAGGGAATCAGTAATTAAGATTGCGAGTGGTATTCTCTTGGTATTCTAGATATTGGAACTTCAAGAATCCCCCCCCCCGTCGTCTCTCTCTCTCTCTCTCTCTCTCTCTCTCTCTCTCTCTCTCTCTCTCTCTCTCTCTCTCTCTCTCCACTTTTTTTCCTTGACGTCGATGCCAGTTGGAGTGTGAAGAACGTGTGTGTGATCCGATGTGACTTGAAGTCAGCCATTCTTCCTCCTGCTGCCTTTCCTCTCACAACAAAAGAAGAATCCGGGCAGAGAGAATGGTGTGAGAGGGTCCTCCAGACCTCCGACAGGAAGCCCAAGGAGTAGGAGAAGAAGGAACAGCATTGGCAGGATGGTATCAACCACCGTTTAAAAGGACTTTTAGGAATTCCAGAAAATCCTTCACTCCTTCGAGGTCTTGAGGATCGCTGAAGGGACAATGGTGATGGCAAGGGAAAGAAAGGTAGTGTTGGGGGGGGAGGGGGTTAGGGGGGACACTAGGAGGGAAAAGGAAGACGGAGTGTGCCGCCCCCATACACGCAGCCCTCCATACACACCTCGCCATTCCTTTCCATACAATGACCTCATTCTTCTCTCTTCTTCTTGTTTCTCTGGCGGCGTATGATCGCTATGCCTCCTTCCTTTCTTCTGGAGGAGTTTCTTACCTGTTCCTAAGCTTTGCCTCAAATGACCCGCGGGGGCCCCCCTTACCGTACACGGACGCTCGCCCCAGACTGGCACACGTGCACATCTGGAATGGTCCATTCCATGGGTCCTGGAATTTTGAGCGCGGAGGTATGCGGGAAGATGGTTGTGTGGTTTGCGTTGTGTTTGTGCGCGCGAGTGTATTATGTGTGCTCCGACTCGCTCAGTTATAAAGATAGCTCACGAAAGTTGTCTGTTGATATTTGGGAATGAAGTGATATTTTCGAATATCACCTATCGGTAGCTACCCACATGCCTATAGTGTTTACGGAAAAGTACATAATGCTTTTATGATGATAAATAGTTTGTAGGGTACAGGATGAGCATTGCCGTCTTAACTAGTTACCAAAACTGCTCTCAGCTAAAAAAAAAAAAAAAAAAGCCATTAAGATTCATAGACAGAGGATAACGCCACGCATATCAAGCACTGTATTTTCATACATTAATAACAATGAACATTAACGAAGAAAAGAGACGTGCAGTTCATCAAAACCCTCTTGTAATTTTTTGTTATTAGCCCGCAGTATATAATCCGTGACTAGGGTCATCTTACATAATTTGGGTGCTTCAAGAAAAAAAAAAGTATTCAAAAATGATAACGAGTTCCGCGGAAGAATTCAAGATATCGGAAAAGTAAGGAAAAAAAAAAACTACCTGGTTCTTAGCCACCCGAATTGTCTAGAGGTCTTTTTCAGTTTTCTGTAAAAGAAAACTTGAGATGGCTATTTGTCTGTCCGTCTGGATTTTTTCTGTCGGCCCTCAGATCTTAAAAACTACTGAGGCTAGAGGGCTGCAAATTGATATTTAGGTGATCCACCCTCCAATCATCAAACATTCCAAATCACAGCCCTCTAGCCTCAGTAGGTTTTATTCTATTTAAGGTTGAAGTTTGTCATGATAGTGCACAGGGCACTACCGGGCCTTGGTTGAAAGTTTCATGGGCCGCGGCTGATGAGATGGAATTCATGTTTAGCTCTAAAGACCCTGCTCATTAGTTCCACATTGCCATGAGCCGAAGAGCCATGTTGATCAGTAAAGACTGAGCCAAGCAGGTCTCTAAGATTAACGTTCCTCAGAAAACAGCTTTCAGAATGCAGAAAAAAATATAGGTTGAGATGGCAGAGCCAGCACACCATGCAAGTAATAATAATAATAAAAAAACTATCCAGGAATTGTAATAATGACAAAACCGGGCCCCTTCGGCCCATAACTGAAACCCCTTTCATTCCTTTTACTGTACCTTCGTTTGCATTCTCTTCCATCTTCCCTTCACCCTCTCCTAACAATTGTTTTGGGGTTTTCCTCCTGTTACACTTTTAAAACCTTACTACTATCAATTTTCCTTTCAGCACTGAATGACCTCTTAGCTCCCAGCTTTTGGCATTTGGCTAAATTTCTATATTACATTACATCCCATTACAATAATGAGCGCCTCAGTAACGTGGTCGGTATGGTGTTGGCGTAAAACCTCGGTGGCCGCGAGATCGATTCTCGGACATTCCATAGAGGTATGAGCGATGTGTATTTCTGGTGATAGAAGTTCACTCTCGACTTGGTTCGGAAGTCACGTGAAGTCGTTGGTCCCGATGCAACGTAAAAACACCATACAAACAAGCATTAAAGGAAAAAGCCACGTCGGACTTACAATCACGAAGGGAGGACAGAGATGAAGTATTTGAAATATGAAAGTAGGATACCTCAGAATGCGTTTTCTGGCTATTTTCATGGCACAACGATTTTCCCTTTGTAGAGGCCTGAAATGGCCGTAATAGGAAGCAAATTAGTCTGACAATTATTTATTCTCCTATATTTCAGTATTAGGAATTGAATTCGGAGACTCTACACCGTAGAGTTTATACCCACGACCCTAAACATAGACAGCCTTGAATCTGTTTCTCGGAGTTTCGAAGTGAGAAGTGACTGATGATTTTCTATAGGAAAGAAGAAGAAATATTACGAACCTGGCAAATCACAGAGAGAAACCATAAAGGAAATTTTTCGTCAATTTCATCAATCTGCAGGAAAAGTATTATACATTGATTTTGTTGATGATTATTTGCACTATATGGTCATTATGCTTTTAAATGACTGGCTTGTAGCACAAATTTACGATGAATCCATCTTACTTTGTAACTGTTGTACAATCTGCGTAAGGTTAACGAAGACCTATGGTCTGATAATTAAGGTTTGCTCCCGTAACAAGTGGGTTTATATGATAAAAGAAAAATCCGGCGGAAATCCCTGGGATTGTATTAATTTAAATAGATTTTTCCATTGATAGCATTCAAATATATTCAGTCGGTTAACTGTTGTGGATTGTCAGTGTCTCGAATGAGGATATGCACCGTTTTTATTATTCTTATCATTTTTTTTCTATCTCAGTTATCCAATTTGACTGGGTGGTATTTATTCCGGGTTGCATCATACCTCCTTAGAAGTCCATCACTTTTCTCACTATGTGCGCGGTTTCTAATAGCACGCTCGTCTGCACGAGTCTTGGAGCTACTTCGGGGTCTAGTTTTTCAAGGTTCCTTTTCGGGGATCTTGGGATCGTGCCTAGTGTTCCTATGGTTGTGGGAACAATTTCCACTGGCATCTCTCATGTCCTTCTTATTTGTATTTTCAGGTCTTGATACTTATCAATTTTTTCTCTTACTTTTTGATATACTTATTATTATTATTATTATTATTATTATTATTATTATTATTATTATTATTATTAAAATTCAAAACGTCATCACCTTGTAATGCGGGACCCCGTAAAAAAAAAACACTGAACAGAAATTAAACAGCAACGAATGAAGGTAAAACTACTGTTATTTGTATCGTTTTAACAAAAAATTTGAGTAGTAAAATAGTTCACCACTTTCCAAATGTCCAATTAATCCCCGAAAGGTATGTTTTAGAATATACCAACTTTGAAAAAGACATAGTAAAAAGAATAAACATTGTTTTTTTCATAAACTGTTCATGTTTGTATAACCAAACGAAATAGGAATTAAAACAACTAAACATTTTACATTTTAAACAGCAGCAAAGCATACTTGTGTTGCTTCTGCACGCAAGCACAGACACATATAAATACAAGCTAAATCCATACGTACAATCAGGCAATTATATTTATGTATAGGAATTCCACACGCTCGCGCGCGCACACAATTTCAAGGACAGAAAATGTGGAGAATTGAACTGACACATATTTCCAGCGAGAGACCACACATCATAGATTGTGACAACAAGAGAGAGAGAGAGAGAGAGAGGGAGAGAGAGAGACCTTGGATTAAGAAAACAAACAATTTTCTTTCGACAATAAGTGTTTCTCTCTCTCTCTCTCTCTCTCTCTCTCTCTCTCTCTCAGCAGCCGTCTCCTGCCATACCTCTCTATTTCTCTCTCTCTGTAAATTATATATATATTTGTATATATATATACATATATATATATATATATATATATATATATATATATTATGTATATATATAATATAGGACTTTTCTCTTAATACTTATATTACATGTGGCTTTTAAAAGCGTTAGCAAATCGGCTATGGTTAAGAGTTCACAACATGTTGTCGTTGTACTTACATAGTTTCAGTGAAGGACATCAGTGTATAACATACCTATAATTGTAATACAACCCAGGAAATCCCATTTCTCCATCTTCAAATTTAACATTCGAAATATGAAATACCTTCGATTTCAATCTGCTTGTATAATCCTACTCGTGTTAATTTAACTTTAAACCCTGTCCTCCTATCAACAAAAGCAGCCTCTTTCACCAGTATCCATAATTTCATATTACTCTCTCGACTCGAACTGAGCACTCCATCATTCGCGGACAAGAGCAATTCCACTTTACTCCGTCCAAGCCATTTTTGTCTCACGAAGTTGCAACTGTATCATCCACACCCTCGTAGTGGTCGCATTAAAAAAAAATGCGACCTTTCCTTAGGACTCTTCTTTACATAAACAAGTAAAAAATGCGCCGGAGTTTCTTCGGCGCAATAGAGTTTTCTGTAAAGCGTATAATGCTGTATGAAACTGCCAACCACGGCTTGGTGGTGGTCCTCGTTGTAGACGCACGATTATGACTAACTTTAACCTTAAATCACATCAAAACTACTGAGGCTAGAGGGCTGCAATTTGGAATGTTTGATGATTGGAGGGTGGATGATCGACATACCAATTTGTAGCCCTCTAGCCTTAGTAGTTTTTAAGATCTGCGGACGGACAGACAAATAGCCATCGCTATTCAGAGATTAAGTACAGTTCTAATCTTTTATTAAACAACTCTGTCTTCCCTTTCGTACTTAACGAAAAAAATTTATCTAGATGGAAGCTTCTTCTTTACATTTAAGATAGAATAAAATCATAGATAAGTAACTTATTTGATTATATCTTTCATTCCATAATCATTACACGTGAAGCTTTACTTAGCAGGACTTCAATGTCAGCAACTTACAGTGGCATTCCGACGGCAATGATAAATATACTGCAAGAGTGGCAGTGCTGAATGCATCGTGTAATAACGTCCAAAGTGCATAGTGCATCAACATCTTTCCCTCGAATAAGTAGGAGCCCAAACGAAAGAGAATGTTCGCCTAATTTTTCTGGAAATAGAGGCCCTGTCCCATAGACCTGAAAAGAAACTTCTCCCTCCCTCCCCCATTTCCCTTCTCCTCCTCCTCCCGGGCCGCGTTCTTTCTTCGGCCATTGTTATAAAACTTTTCTCATGATGGCCGGAGCATTCTTGACTGCCGAAAATCACATCCAACTCGACACATTGGTCACGGTGGAGTAAATGCGACTCCAGTCCTTCCGTCCTCTGGGCGTAAGGACGAAGCTTGGCGACATTGGATGTGGCGGGTAACCTCGAGTTTTTGAGTTCCCTCCCGCAGGTGACATCATCCCGAAAGGAAAAGAAGACCCGCACTTAAGAGGGAAAAGGAGAAAGAGAGGGAGGGAGGAGGGGCAGGGAGAGGGAGTGTTAAGAGAGGGCTGGGTGTCCACAACGAAGAATTCCATCGGAAATGAAGAGGAGGCGGAATGAACTGAAGATGGTAAAGGTAATAAAAAGAGCGAGACTGACCCCATGGTGTGGCCATCGATGAAGACTGAGATCTACTTCTTCTTCTTCTTCTTCTTACGATCCTCGACAAGAAACGAAGTCTCCCAAGACCTTCCGGGGTGTTGCACGGATGGAATTCTCTCCCTCATTCTTCTCCCACTGAAGGACGCCTTCTCCTTTCCTTAGGCCTAAATGTTTTGTTTCCTTTTTCCTTGCGACAGAGAAGCGTCTCTCTCTTTCTCTCTCTCTCTTTCTCTCGGTACCCCTCTCGCCCTCTCGGCCTTTCCATGGCCGCTGTCTGCATCCCTCATCCCTCGTCGGCCCTTCAAACAACCTACATCTTTTCTTTTGTATTTCTCATATGACCTGTATATCTTTATCAGTCGAGTATCTCTCTCTCTCTCTCTCTCTCTCTCTCTCTCTCTCTCTCTCTGTTTAATTCAACCTTATTACGCCTCAATGATTAAACTTTTTCCCCAAATCACACCCAACAGCCAAACTGTTACAAGGCTTACTTCACTCATCAATTACATTAACAATACTAGGGACATTGTCCTGCTACTATCAATATTACTGTTTAATTTTGGAAAATGACACGTTTATGTAGCTTCAAAACCGTTGCTCCGATTTTATTCAAATTGTAGGCTACCCTAGTAGCGAAAAAGCAGAGCATGTGGCAAAATTACGTGACCTGGTCACACGCACATATTTATATATATACTTAAAAAGCACAGTAGATGCATATATATATATATATATATATATATATATATATATATATATATATATATATCTATATATACGTTTTATTATGATGTGTGAGTTTGGGCTATATACATATGGTTCACGTGACCAAGATCACGTAATTTTTTGCAAAGGAGTTCATCTTGCTACATGATCTGGTTTTTTCCCTACTAGGGTAGCCTAAGCGTGAAATTTGAATATATGTATATATATATATATATATATATATATATATATATATATATATATATATATATATATATATATATATATTGTGTGTATAAAAACAGACCAATAGTCCTTTTCAGAACAAATTCTCTCCAACAGCTTACTGGATATTCATGGTGATAAAATGAACTATTCATATTCGATCTCTCACACACATCACAGCTTTTTCAGTAAAATATTAACAAATCTCTAGAAACCAGCTGATGACATTAGGAAATGAAATCCTTCTGTGATACCATAAAAGACAGATGACGTCAGCACAACGTGACACGGCAGCCATATTGTATCGTTTTTTAAAAACCCGGAAAGATCTCCTTCCTCAAAAAACGGCCGATTTATATTTGGCCAGATTCTGAATATTCCATCTACATAATCCTGCAAGTAAAAGATGTTAATCTGACGTCAATTTGTATTCAGATTAAGCGGTGGCGATATCATGGTATTGGGTCACATGACTCAAAGATTTTGGATTTTAATCTGAATATGTCATAGCGACCAAAAAGTTCATTTAATTTGACTGTAAGGTACCCCCCACCCCCATCTCCCAATGGTCCCCTGATAATGTTACCAAAACTATTTTGAGGCCGCGAATTTTGCAAAAATCCCGAAAAGAAATTGCACGTGGAATATTCTGAATATCAAAGAATAAAATTTACAGTTTCCTGCACTTAAGATTGTCCATTTTTATGTGTCACTTCAAAGGTTTGTATACCTTCTCTAAAACGGTGGATTAGATAATATGTATAAATGGATCTTTTACTGGGAAATCAGCGTCACTTCGAAGCCTTCGACCATCTTCAAAACGGTGGATTAGATAATATGTAAATGAATCTTTTACTGAGGAATCATAAAACCACAAAGCAGAGTTGTTTGTGCCATTCGACTAAGCCTTCATCAATCCGTGTGGAGCTGAAAGGAATATCGGAGACTGAACTGAAATTACTCTTTTGAAGAATTCACAAAAGTGAAGTGTATCAGATGACTAAAATTGATTTCTAAATATTTGACCGAAGATTTAAAGCTGTTATGGTGTTCAAGATGTTTAATAGATTTCACAGATAATTATACTGATATCTGATTAATGATAATAATAATAGTAGGGCTTATGGCAGTCAGCAATAATGGTAATTGTAAAATATTGTTACTGGATAAAAAATTTATTCTTTAGAGGAAAATTGCAGATTTGTTAGATTTTAGCGTTAAAATTCTGGGACAAGATTTTCGTTTCAAAAGTTTCATTAAGAGTACGTTGCAACTGTAATATTATGACTGTCGTAATTATTATTATTATTTTTTTATGGGAGGGGGGGGGGGGGTTGCCCTTATCACAGCCCTCCGATTCGACTGGGTGTATTTATAGTGTGGGGTTCCGGGTTGCATCCTGCCTCCTTAGGAGTCCATCACTTTTCTTATATGTGCGCTGTTTCCAGGAGCACACTCTTTTGCATTAGTCTTGGAGCTACTTCAGCCTCTAGTTTTTCCAGATTCCTTTTCTGGGATCTTGGGATCGTGCCTAGTGTTCCTATGAATATGGGTACAATTTCCACTGGCATATCCCATATCCTTATTATTATTATTATTATTATTATTATTATTATTATTATTATTATTATTATTATTATTATTATTATTATTATTATTATTATTATTATTATTCAAGTAATAATTACGTCCACAATTAACTTGATCAATTTTAAACAGACTACGAGCATAACCAAGATAAGCAAACGCGATGAATATGTTTACGTCACCATTTAAGTAAATAAAAAAGTAAAAAACAAAAAATTAATGGCTTCAATCCTCCTCGATTATAAGTTGTCAGGCCTTCAGCGGACGATTTTTAATGAGGTCAGTGAGATGCGTGACACATTCTGAAGGGAACTGGATCACACCAAAGATTTATTCGATGAAAATCTTTACATCACATTTTCCTTTATTTCATTTTATTTATTTATATATTTATTTAATTTTTTTTTCTTCATCCGGAAGGCGATGTCGGGGATGCTGCCCTGACTTCCTGACACCCACGGACGTCGCTTGACATTCTGGGCATCTGCTAAGGAATTGATGAAATTATTTACTGTCGGAAGGCTGTGACGTCACTGGTATGTCTACGCTTTCTTTGATATTTATTTGAATTGGTAGAAATCTAATGATGTTTCTTTGCAATGCCACCGTTTTCTATTCAGCAATTTTGATCGTTTCTACAAGCGTGAAACCATTCTCCCTTACGTATAATTTGTTGGATTATAACCATTTGCTACTTACACGAGATCATGTTATTTCGTATCACCTTTGGCATTAGTAGAAATGACAATAATAATATAAGAATATTGTGGTCTCATGTAGATAGAAATGGTTATAATTCAACATGGAAGGCGAGTGGTTTCATATTCGCAGAAACTATCAAAATGGCTACATAGACGGCGGTTCCAAATAATTTTTCTTATACAAAAATCATGAAATATACCTCCTGTGTGTTATGTATTCAATGGCATCATTCATCTGCCATTGTTTACATCTCATTTTCTTGCGTTTGCAGTGGGATTTCATTTACTTTTGTTTCATGCCTATAAAAGTATTTTTCAGTGCTTCTTAAATATATTTTCCCTCTCTCTCTCTCTCTCTCTCTCTCTCTCTCTCTCTCTCTCTCTCTCTCCTCTCTCTCTCTCTCTCGTCAATGCCCAGGACCAATATTTTCTACTTTGTCTCTTTAGTTTCCAATTTTCTTTTATAACTAAAGCCTCCCTTCCCATTTTTTTCTTACACATTGCGATAGACTCATTTTAGCTGTACCTCTAAAGAGTGGCATCCCCTTCTACCACGAAGGGATTAGTCCCTGTATCTGTACCATTAAGGGATTCTATTTCACGTGTTCATATGAATATTAAATGAACCTTGACCATTTGATTTATGTCAATTCATTTTCTACCCAAATTGTCCCTTCGTTTCCAGGTCAAATGGTTCCCATGCTCCCTTTCTTCTTCTGCCAATTACGTTGTGAATTTCTGCGCCTAGAAGCTCTTCCTCCTATACATGGTTAATGCCAAGCTCTCCTCGTGTATGGCCTGAGCCAATGCCTTGGAAAAGGCGGCCGTTCATTCTCTTATTTACTGCGACAGTTAATCTTCTTAGCTATTACGGGCTGCTCCAGGAGCAAGAGCCCGTGCCAGCAAAGGGCTGGCTTAATCTTAAACAACAACAACAACAACAACAATCTTCTATTCTCTTTCATTACCTGCTAGGAAGTAACAGACACCGTTTATTCAGAGCCACACGCATCTTGCAAATCCTCGCGATCACATTCGCGTCGACGTCGCGAAGGGTAAATATAATAATATGCATTTGGATCACGTGCCTTCTTACCTCAGACTTGTAACTCTGAGCACATCACGTATCGCGAAGGTTCCGCTGTTCCGTCTCCATTTGAGAGGTTCTGGTCTCATTTTGCATAAGCGGATTCCTTACCTACTTCATGAAAGGGGCATCACGATGTTGTTTTGTCATTGGCTACGTCGTAAAGACATCTCGTGGTAGACTAAGTGTATGGTAATGGCAGGACAAGGGTCATTACGAAGGATTGGAGGATCACTGCCGTACTTGTTTCCGAAGAGTAAGGGTAGTTCTGATGTTAGTAATACTTATCCGATACTGGGTGTAAGTGTAAAGGAAAATTAGATGGCTAATAAAATGAATTTGAGTAATAAATGTTGAAAGAGTAAACAATGCGGAGATGCGACAGAATTGGGCAATAAATAAATGAAAAAATAATAATAAACACGGAGTTTAAAGGTATTTTGGTTGTATGGATATTATAGACAAAACTAAAGAAACAGATGCAAGACTAGAAAGTCTTGGAAGAAACGAAGATAAAGAGAGCAAAAGAGGGCTGCAATGAGATTTGTAATGTGTGGGAATGAGACGGTCATAGACTGTTGGGAAGGAAACGCAGCTGTCTGCAAGCCAAAGGGGAACATCTTGCATAATTAGCACCGTATTAGACGAATCTAATATCAACGAAAGTTGTCTGTCTGTGTTCTCTATTTTTTTTTCTGTAGGTGCCAAGTATCATAAGGAACAATATAACTGTAGTTTTCCAGTTAAAATAATCCCCGTTTTTATCATTACAAACTGGAACAGGAACACAAAATTTTTACATCCTTCTCTTGTACCGCTGAAGAATTCTTTTTATACGTCCCCAATTGCCATGTCAGCTTTTGAAAATATGTTGATAATTGCATCTAAAACATTCAGACAAACTCGACTTCTTTCATCACCTTTGTGTTTGGGGTTCTCTTTACGTATAGGCAGCTTGGCTTTTGGCCTAAATTTTATATTCCGTTCCATTCTTTACGTACACTACAGTTCAGTTCAGTTGGCAGGCCGAGGACTTTCCTTTTCAGTTTACTGTTTACTGTATCTTCTCTTTATTCTGGGGTCCTATTCCACTAGAGGCGCTCTGCGCGGCCCGAAAACTTAATCTTCATATACTTACTGCAGATACAGTCTGAGATTTTATAAGGCGTACTCCTTATTGATTGTCAAATCCACACCGCCATAGCACTTGCAAAATAGAAAAATCTGTATTTTTTTAATAACTTGATATTTTCAGTCCTCCTGATATCAAGTGAGAGCTTATTTTTACAAATCTGGAGCGGCAACAGCATCTCCTCTCTGTCACTTCTGAAGTTTCTTTTCTCTTCAACACCAGATAGGCTGGTTCAATTTTCCTATCATCACCACATTTCACCAGGAGATGGACTAAGTCTTAGATTTCTGTATCACGTAGCCTATTTCCTACCTCTCCCCTTTCATGTCTATATTTTGTCATTTAGCCTTAGACCAGCGGTTCCCATTTACTTTTGGTCATTACCCCACTTTTTCCAAAATCCTGGCTAGTAACAAGCTCGTTACCCCCACTCCATATCTATTATTTTGTACATGAATAATGTAAAACAAACTCTTAGTTGATTGAACCTTCCGTTTTATTCAATTATTGAAACAAATATATCAAGAAGTACTATTACTTCTGTTGAAAAAAATGCATACATATAATAAGGTTGAAAATAAATGGAGAGAATATATAATTAAAATAATGTTCATCAGGGGTGAAAAATGACAAATAAATTAATAAATACTTCTCCTGGAAATAAATAAAATAATTTCATGTCAATACAGTAATCACATCTTCAGTTGAAAATAAGGAAAAAATATAAATATGTACTTAAAAAAAAATCTTCAGTAGTGTGAAAAATGACACCTTCGGTTTGAGATCATTTCAGTAGTGCGAGGAGATAGTTTTGCAAGGGCACATCTGATGTCATTTTCTGGGTTCAATCTATTTCTCTCTTTGCTTCGGATGGTCAAAAGAGCTGAAAAGCCGGCCTCACACATGTAAGTTGAACCAAATGGTAAAAGCATTTTAACTGCTTCTAAACTTGCCAGAGGGAACTCTTTGTTACGGCTAATCCAAAATGAAGATAATTTCATGGAGTTAAATTCCATTTGTATGAGGTTGCTTGCTTTTATTTCAAGTATTTCTTCTGCGAGTCCATTTGGTTCTTCTGGCAAATGTTCAGTGTTACATGTGGGAATGGATTATATATATACGTAC
This sequence comes from Macrobrachium nipponense, assembly GCF_015104395.2. Lineage (NCBI taxonomy): Eukaryota > Metazoa > Arthropoda > Malacostraca > Decapoda > Palaemonidae > Macrobrachium > Macrobrachium nipponense. Next base: position 43,799,841 of record NC_061094.1, read on the forward strand.
ATATATATATAATATATATATACAATATATATACTATATATATGTATATATACCCATATATATATATGGATATATATATATATATATATATATATATATATATATATATATATATACCTATACATATACATATATATATATAGTATATATATATATATATATATATATATATATATATACGTAAATATGTATATATTTATGTGTGTATATATATATGCATATATAATATATATATATATATATATATATATATATATATATATATATATATATATATATATATATATATATATATATATATTACAGCACCTTAGAAAATGAAAACTGTCATTACCCCCCTCAAATGCAAAATTACCCCCAGTGGGGTAATTTACCCCTATTTGGGAACCGCTGCCTTAGGTATATATTTCTAATCTTTTCTTTACTTTTATCTCGCTTTGCCATCTTGTACTATATATTTCTCCAACCTTATCCTTAATCTTCTCTCTCTCTCTCTCTCTCTCTCTCTCTCTCTCTCTCTCTCTCTCTCTCTCTCTCTCTCTCTCTCTCTTATCTACAGGTTCTTTCGTTTAATCCAATGTCTCTCAATCATCTCTAAGCCTCCCACATCTACCTGTTGGTGTTATGCATTTTTTATACATAAAAAACTGATAGCATCAGGAATCCGCCGCCTATCACGATTATCCGATTTTTATTTTCGTCGTTATTTACTGTTATATTATTTTTAGTTTATATTTTCAGTTATCAACATGAATAGTTTGTTTACATATTTATATATGGAATTGACAGTTGGTATTTAGCCTTTACTACTTTTTATTTTCGATCTGTTTACGTTTTTTTAATAAGTAGTACCTACATGCTTCTTTTTCTTTTAGTTCTTTCTCATAATTTACCGTTTCTCGAAGTCACATTATTCGCCAAGTAGTGTCGACATGTGTGCCTTGCAACGGCTCTCATATATCTAAATGAAAGAAGAAGAAGGAAAACTTTTGTTTACACACTTGGAACCAATGTATACTTTACATTGTACTGAGATCAAGCTTTTGATTTCACATGAAGCAATACGCAAACAACAGCGTATAATTAAACATCATTGAGACTGTGTTGTTCTATTCTTGGTAAGAACTTCATTTTCGATTAATGTAACGAAGTTATTTTGGATATATTCCATATTTTCCGAAATATTGCTGGATATCTCTCATGTGACACTTTTCTAGACGTATGTTCAAGACAAAGTTGCAGCCTAACCTAATTGGAGAACCCCGCGTTGTTTCGGTTGCTGTAGGCCTGCCGTAAGCCATAGGAAGGATTGGGTTGTACCATGTAATTAGTGTTGCTACTCTGTTCTGTATGTGCAATTTGCTAAGATTTACTTTCAATTTCCACGTGTTTTGAAATGTGGCATACCTAGGTATCAGTGTGCCAGAATGCACATGGCTTAGGCTAGACTACCCTACGGAAAATGGGAAGACATCACCCTACCATAGAACAAGGTCTAAATAGTGAGAAACGGGGTTTTTGCTTGGCAGAAACTAGGTGAAAGCAGGAATACAACTACGTATTCAGACCTAACCTTCCTTAAGCAGTAGGTAGCCCAAATCCTACAGTTTAGGCTAGGTGTCCAAATTCACTGCTCCTTTGTGTGTGGTTACCTAGTTTTTCTTCCTACCTAGTACCTAGTATTTTCAATTTCTTTTGATAGGCCTGCCAATAGTAGTAGTATGTTTGCTAAAGATGAGCAGCCTATCTGCTTACAGATGCAGATTGTAAAAAAAAAAAAAACAGGGGAAATAAAGTTCTGCACCTCATGCAAGGCTAGGATGCATTCTTCCTGAAATATATCTTTTGTTTGCTTTTTGAACTGGTAGTAAATTCATCAAGGTGACCAGTTGCTGCAGATTTTGAGTCAACAAGTTGGGGAAACCACCTGTACAACTAACCTACAATTTACGCAAGACTGGTCTTCTACTGAGGTACCCCAGTATTGTTAGACTTGGATGAGTGTGTATGCTTGTATGTGTGCAATTGGTTGAATAACCGTTTTTGGGAATTAAATGTCAGAATCAATAAATCAGATTATAAACTATCTTCTTATATGGATATCGTATGGTAACAGTTTGTTCAGTCTTTGAAGCTGGGTTATAATTTAAGTAATGGTAACAGGTATGTAAGTTATGGGATAAAGCATCTCACCTGTCAGTAACCCAATTGCTCTGTCAAATTTACAATTCCCCCCTACTACTTTGGTCACATAATGCAACTGCTTTTTTTTATCCTTGTGTTAGACTACTGATTATTTTAGTACAGTAATACTTTGGGTTACGAACCGATTAGTATACGAATTTTTTAACTTACGAAGTGACGACCTCATTCTGGAATACGAATTTCACTTGGAATACGAATGCGCGAATTTCCATCATGGGAGGCCGCCTGCTTTTTTTTCGTTTAGCATCGATGGCCGGTGGGATCTGCGTGGGAATCTGCGAACGCATTTTTTCGGCCAAAACTTAACGCCTGCTTTGTTTACATCGATGAGCGTGGATCTGCGAACGCATTTTGTTTTTCGGCCAAAACTTAACGAGGGTCACGTGACTTCCTCCTACGCATCCCTTGACCACTTTTTAAACCATAACTCTTTCAATATCTCGCTGGCGGTAAGATTGAACGCATCTGTCCGTGATACGCTCTCAAATTTGCTTAGTGATTTGCGCACGTGTTGTGTTTCCGTAATAGTGCTTATACATTACTATTACCCAAATACTAAAGACAATGGCTCCCAAGATGACGAAGGCAAGCAGCAAGAAGGAAAGCATAAGAAAGAAGGAGATGATTACAGTCGAAATGGAGAAGGAAATTATCCAAATGCATGATAAAGGCGAGTGCGTGAAAGACATTGCAGCATTCTTCAAGCGGTCGCAATCAACGATCTGCACTATTTTGAAGAAAAGGAAGAAAATTTAAAGCCAGTAAAGCATCAAAAGGTGTGTCACAGTATTGACGAAACAACGGCCTTATATTCTCGACGATGTAGAAAATTTGCTCATAGAAAAATATTTTTTTTCAAAATTGTGAAAGACAACATAGTGTTGCGTAAGCGTAAAATTAGTGATCGTAGTGAACGGTGCTCTCTAGAGAAAGAACCAGAAAGTCTTCCAGAAGTGTTCACGGAGGGAGATTTCCCCCCCAAGCCCTAACCCTCTCCTCCTCACCCTTCCCCTCCTCCCGTCTCCGTTAAGCCAGCAGCCACACTCGCAAAGGTAAAGTTCAGGTTTTACTGTGCATGCATATAAATCTAGTGTTATATTTAATTTCATTCTTCAATTTTATAATTTTATGTAATTCCTACACGAATTTTCAACCTTAGTGAACAAAAATAAATGGAAAAATATGAATTGAAATGGTTATTCATGGTCGGGTGGAACGCATTATTTGCTTTTTATAACATTCTTATGGGAAAATCCATTTGGGTTACGAATTTTTTAGGTTACGAAGCAGGTTCTGGAACGGATTAAATTCGTAACCCAAGGTATTACTGTATTTGTGTGCTTGTGGTTGTTCAATATGTCAAGGATGCTTGAACTGTGGTTTTTTTAACTAGTATATTATTTTTTTTGCTGTGTTGTTCAGTATACGTATCAAGGACTTTAACAAGGGATTTTGACTGTTTGTGCAAATTGTTTGTAAGGTTCATACCAAAAATACTTTTCTTTACAGCGAGACATGGATTATTACATTAGAGATACCTCATACTACCTAGCTTTTGTTATGCTTTCTGTCTTTTGATGCTGAAGAAGGTGATAGGGACATGCCCAAAGTCCACTCTTCCTGTTTATCCATTGGGATTTCCATTGAGTGTTCTCTTCTGTGTGGTAGAGGCACCAGTCTAACCTCTTCTGGGATTGAGTCTTATGGAGAAACTGAGGTTTAGTTCTAAGAATACCTGATGTATTTTCTTGGACCATCCAAGATTGTGACATGATCTGGGACTTGGAGATGACCAGTTGTTGGTGGAGAGTTGGAAGCAGTATGATGTCTGTTGCTTGCACCTTGTCCTCTTCTAGATTTTCTTGTCTGTGTTCTGGAGAGATCTTCAATACAAATGTAGGCTAGTGTGCATTGGCCCAGGCTTCCACCTCTGTTAACACAAAATTACCCTTACCCTCAGAGATTATTTCAACAAGGATACATTCTAACTTATCCTCCCCTTGACCTCACCTTTACCTGTTACTCAGATGATAGAATCTGTTACCTGAAAGTATCATTTAGTGGTTGCTTTCTCTTGCCTATGAGATATTCTTATGAGATTTATGTTACTTTTCCTGCGACATTTTTCATAGTGTTAAGGGTGGAGGTTGAACTTATATCGCTACCTTTCAGGTATTTTAAACTATACCTTGTCTAAAGTGATGGTTGGAAATAAAGGCACAGTACATATTTGTAAAATAATGGTTTGCATGCTATGAAACAGTGAAGATATTCAGATAAGTTTCCAAATTTTTTAATTGTGTGTTAATGTTTCTCACTGATTTAACAATTCTAACATTTTTGTTCAGTTTAATTAGATGATATTGTAGTGATAATAGTACTGATATTCCTAAATTATGAGGATAAGGGTTTTATTTGAGATGTCTTTACAGATCTGCTGTATTGCGTGTGATGTTGCCATATATGAAAAATTGATGTGCCCCAACAGAAAGCATAAACAGTATAATTTTCTGTTGAGCTGTTGTCGGTTAATGTAGTTACCGTGAAAACCTAGCCATTAACATGAAGTACATTGAAGCTACAGAGAACTTTATCATCTTTTGTTGTGGGAAAGTGATACTTGTCTATCAAAAAGGGTAAGTCATCCTAATATTATTGTTTTAAACATTATGAAAAGCATAGGAAAATTTAAGTTCATAAAACAAGCAGCTTTATGTAACATGTGGACCCTCTAAGTATGCATCATGATGTGACATTATTTAGGTCATAAATTATTAGCATTGCTTGTAGGTAAAACATGTGACATGGAGAATTACCTTGATGAAGAGATATATAGAAGTATTCTTTGGGTCAGGTTGTATGTGTACTGCATCAGAACAAATTTCCATATCTTAAAATAAATTTTATTTTTTCTAGATATACAAACCTGAAGTCTTTTATATACTTATTTCTCACCTCAAGCCATCCCTGCAGTTTTCTTAATAGTTGAATGAAAAAGTTGGGATGCATAACTATACTCTGTTTTTTCCATCGGTCCATCCGCCTGTGGTGTTTTTGTTTTGGGATAACATTATTAAAACACTTTTCAGTTGCAAATGTACACCCAGATATACTTTTATTTACCTAAAACTTACTTATAGCGTAACTATCTAAAGCCCGGGACGCAGTATTACCATACAAAAACACCACAGGCAGATGGACAGATAAAAAAAACAGAGTATAAGTGAGTGGTAGTTCTCCATGCTCCACAATATTCAACTAGCAAATCAGTTTGTGCTAAAGTTATTCTTACTTGGACTTCAGGTTTGTATATCTATGTAAAAGTAGTATATTAATTCAAAAACCATGTTTATCTATATTTGAATTTCAATTTTCAGGAACAGTGAAGGGAGATTAATAGATCTACCATCAACTGGAACTACACCTGGCAGGTAATTTGGCTGTAGCATTCTTTAAATTTAAACAATGCAACATTATGGTGTTGAGAGATTATTAGTTTTGATTTGTGTCTGTAGTGTCCATTGCTCACATAGTTGTTCCTATTAGCTGCATAGTAAGCGGTAAAAGATATTCTATTAGAATCTCTTGTCATTCACAAATTTGTGTTTTCTTGCAAAGACCTTTTACCATGAATAAGAGGTTTGCATAAATGATAGTAGAATAATGGAGCATGTCTGGAGCTTCACATGATATTACATTCAGGCTGTGTTTAGTTTTCTTTCATGTAGACAGTGGCAAAATTGTTGACATAGTATATTGTTTCACCTGGTATCTGCTGGTGTAATTTGCATTATTCTGCCCCTTTAAGCAGTTTGGTGTTATTATGAGTTTTTGGTAAATGTTAAAAAATTCTAAGTGAGAAGGAAAATGTACATTTTGGGTGAGAAGTTATATATAAATTACAAACAGCAGAATGGCATGTATATTCATTGTAGATGAGTCTTCCAGGGAAGAGATATTGTGGCAGGAAGAGAAATTGCATTAGGCTTCCATACATTGCAACCTTAATCCATTGGTGTACACCATTAACCCCCCAAAATAAGCCAGGTGTGTTTAACTTACTATATAAATTTATACTACTGTACTTTACATTAGCCCAAACTTGTGTTGGGCTTCATAAATCGTAGACACTCCATTCCTAACTCTTAAGGAAAGTAATGTCTTTTGGCTGATGCTTACTGGCTGAGTCTCATGAACTCATGGTTTTGGTGTAATTTTAGTCTTTTGTTAATTCATGCTAGTTTTGCCTTTTTCAGTTTCTACTGTCTTTCTCTTTCCCTTTTCCTCCCGAGCCTGGAAATTTTTAGTTTTTTAATGTGACTAACTATAAAAAATTGTTTTGCCTCAATTTTGTTGTGTTATATATATTAGTTTATCTGTTGTTCTGGGACAATAACAAAGTAACAAGCAGTTAGGTATTATAAATTAGTCTGGTTTTTAATTAACTTTAGACTGGTATTATCTAATTTCTTCATGCCAATATTCCTAATAGTATTCTCAAATCAACAAAATCTTTTCTGTATAGTTTTTATGCCTCGATTCATGTCAGTATAGCAAGACAGATTTTAGTATACTGTATATGGAGGGTCTCTTCTCCTGTTGGGTGTACATAAGGGTATTGTAAATTAATTGGTTTGTATATGGGAAAAAGTAATTGAAAAAATGTAATTGTTTTAAAAGGGTGTGATCTTTGATAAAAGATGCCATTCATATAATAAATAGTATTTTTATCTCATACAGTGAGGTAAAAGCCTTAAGCATCAAGCTGTCTCCAGATGAGAAATACTTAGCTGTGGCATGTGAATCCAAAGTGGTGACGGTTTGGTGCACTCAGACTTGGACGCTTCAGTTTACCCATAACCTTGTGAAGAGACCAGTGGCCATTGATATTACTGCTGACTCGACCACTCTCCTAGTTGCAGGTATGACATGATGCTTGTGATTTGAATATTTAACTTTGAAATAGCTATTTTTCTTTATTTTTGCTCTACTGTGGTCTCCCTGATTCTTTATTGCTAACTAATTTTTTTCTATCGTCAGTATTTATTTAGGTTAAATTTTCAATGGATAAACAGGAGTAAATTTTTACTTCAAGTGGAGTGAAACAAGCAAATAATTTTTCATTCATATGTATAATTGGTCTCTTGTATATGTTGTGGTAATGGAGTAAAGAGAGATAGATTAAAAAAGTAATGGGTGGGGGGATGTCAGCATATTGATATTCCAAATTTATTTTATGCTTACAAGAACTTACTTTTAAAAAATAAGCTTTAATTGCAAGTTGAGTAGTATGAGATTAATAAAAATCCTTTGCATTTTATTTTGGTCTTAGTGTTTCTTGTGCTATTTACGGAATGAGCTGAGACTTTGCACCAATAATATTTCTTTATTCCTACAGTTTGTTAGGTATGTTTGAAATTTGCCTTTAGATTAAGCATTGTATTTTAACCATTGTTTTTTTAACTGTCAGTTATACTGTTGGCTTAATGTTGTAATTAATAATAGCATTGGTTACCTTTTCTTTCACAACTTTTATTGTACTATAGTATGTACTTTTTTTTGTATTAGTACTTACAATGCACTTTTTGCTATTGTTGGGCTGGTTGTAATTTCTTTTTTGGTATGCTTAAGAAAGTTTACCAAAGGCTGTCCAGGTTAGTCTGTTGAGTATTCCTGCCCTCTTGAAATAAATTGCTGTCCATGTCAATTTACTGTGCTCCTTTTTTTATTTGTAATAACTTGTTGCTAATGGTTGACTGATCAGTGGGGCCTGTTTTGCAAAGAGCCAATCTTAACGGTCTAGGGAGGAAAAAAGCATGCCTCTGCCTAGGATGCCTTTGAATTTTCATTCCTGCTGTCAGCATTAGAAGCTTTGAAAGTAAAAGACCTTCCTGTCTTCCATCCACAACCTCAGGCCCTGCCACTTCTCCCACTCTTCCTGGTTGCTGGTAGACTCCCTCTTTGTAGTCTGCTTGTTCTAGCTTGCTTACTCTCTGCTTACCTATGTTTCCCAGTATCTTTGATGATCATCCTTTTGCTTTGGCCCACAGAACCTGCCCATTCTTGTGGTCTTTATGATTTCAGGAATTGCTGCTTCTTAGGTTACTCTGTTGCATAATTATGTTGCAATTTTCCTTATGCTTTCTGATCAGATTTTTCTAAAGTCTAAGAGAATATTTTTGCCATGATGTTGGTCATTATTCAGCAGCACCTTAGACATAGTATTGCTTTTTCAATGTTGCTTATCAGGTGGATCCCTCAAGTCTCAGGCAGTAAATGTGACCTTAGCAGCACACTTTCTAGTACTGCTTAAGTAATGGGTTTGTAGTGAAACAAATATGATTAAAAAAAAAAAAAATTTCAATTAAACCCATGACTTAGAATCAGTGCTTGCCAACCCCTCATTTTTCTTGCAGCCATATAGGAACTGAGCCACATAGCTGCTGGAGATCAGGTGATCCCAAGGCTTTTGATTGCTGCCAACATTTTTGTATATATGGGATTTCCTTTTATACACAAAGTGGAGTATATTATTAGTAATGGGTTGTATAAAAGATAATTTCTTTTGACTGCTTATTTGTCTTTAAAATGTCCGTGTTTTTCTTGTTTTACTCTGCAATTATAAAGTATGTTGTTCTGTTTATATCTTGTTTTATGTATGCCATGAATACTGGCTGGCTGAAATTTTAGCGTACTGGGAATTAGTTCTAAGGAAAGATTTATTTAAAGAATGGAATTCTTTAAATTCTTGAAATTTTAACGGTAAGTTATTTGATTTTTTTATATTGCAGATAAGACTGGTGATGTGTACCATTTCCCCTTAAAAGAGGACACCACACTAAAAGATGTATCAGAGTCTGCTGATAAGAATGGTGATGAGGACAAGTTAACTGATAACAAAATGGATTCTGAGGCACTTCTTGGACATCTATCAATGTTGCTGGATGTGGTATGGTAGTTTTGCAAATTTATTTGACTTCTGAATTTAAAGCAATGCCGTTTTATTAGATTTTCATTTTGCATCACTTCCTGCATTATTTCTGTTATTATTTGCAGGTAAGTAGTAATCTTTTTTGCTTGAACTTCCAGTTAAAGTTTGCTTTACATTTTATGTGTAAGTCCTTTGGTTCAGTTGTGATGCATTAAAATGTCATTGAAATATAAAGTTGAGTTATTATGTCAAATTTATGAGTACAGTAATTTTCAACAATTTTCAACTCAAAGTTGTGTTGTGATTATGACCTTTTGTTTTTTGTTTTGCTAGTCATAAACACACCACAATAAAGTGCAATTATTTTGCCCTGAAAAACTCCAAAAAGAGTATCATGACATGAATAATAACTTCATAGACCATACCAAGTATGTACAGTACATTACCAAACACAGTTATGGCTTTGTGGCAGTTAGGAATTGAAAGGCTTGTTGAAGGAATAGGTTACTTACTCGAGTACTTAGCAAATGTACCAAGGCATGGATGACAAAGCAAAAAAAAGTTTCCAGTGTCCTTTTTATGAAAATCTAGAAGATTGTCAGTAGAAACTTTTGTCTAGCTTTTTAGAATTTATGTCCTTGTTTATTCCAGAATTACTGAAATTAATCATGGTTAATCATCACAAATATTATAACAGAAAAACTGATCATCACAAAAAGATGATTGTCAGCACTCAAAATTGTATGTATAGTACAGTGCTTTGTCATCACTCAGTCTAAGCAAAATAACTATTGCATTTACATAGCATTTACATTCTTCTGTGCACAGTGTTATTAAGCCATTGCTAAATGACTAAAAATGCCCCAGTGCTTGGCTTGATTGCCTAAATGTTATGTCGTGCGTGAGGATATCGTAAAAAAAAAACCACACAAAGATAATTGGAAGAGCCCCCGATCAGCGACGCCTACGCCTCCTTGAGGCATTATTCATCCTCGAGCAAAAACCCTTCCTTAATACGACACAGGAACCCTTCCTGCTGCCCACCTGTGTAAGGAAGACCCAGCCCCCCCCCCTTCAGACGAGAACGCCAGCGCCCAGGACGGGACCAATATCGAAGAGGTTGGTAGAAATACCAGGAGTTACGTCACCACGGTCACAGCCAATGAAAACCCGGCTCCAGGTGATGCAACACACCTGAGAAGATCAACGCGCCTCGAGAGTTTCCGACGCCTGGCCGCCAGCCAATGAAAAGTCGAGCACCCTCCGGGTCCTGCAGGAGCATCCGTGAGCGCCCACACGACCATGTTATATAGCGAAGGACTCACCACTAAGATTCAGTCCTCCAGCAACCATCGCTGTGACCATGCCCTGGCAGATCTGGGCAAAACGTCAGAGAGAGAGAGAGAGAGAGAAACTTGTAACAGTAATACGAGGGGGGACCCAAAAGTAACCTGAATTGTGTCATAGAATTTTATTCAGTTATTGTTACATGTTTACAGTCTTATCACCTTCAAAGTATTCTCCATTTGAAGCAATGCACTTATCCAGAACGTGTCCCCCTCATTTTGGACCACCTTGACGTGGTGAGTGGCTCTCGAACCTCAGGAATCTCTTCCCAGATTCGAACCCAAGAGTCCATAACTATTATATATTTTCGAGTAAACTTATGTGGACTTTTCCATTTTTTGCCAAAATTTTTAAAAGCAAATAAATGAGAAAACATATCATGGCTTAACGTGGAGTTTAAATCCGAAGCTAATAGTGAGAACTGTGGTAGATCCATCATCTACCCGACAATGTTCGGACCTGTTTTTCAGGCGGAACTATTCTGTGGAGCTGGACCACGGATTCCAGGGGGCCTGGTTCTAGGAATAGAACTCTCGGCATTCTATCCAGTTTGCCATAATGTGATTAGGATGGGGATAATTGTATTAACATAATAACTCTTAGTCCTAGCAAGCTGGTTCTGCTTACACTTGGGCCATACTAATCATGTTATGCCATCCCCTTTTGGGGTAGGGTAGGGATGCGGACATTTGGAGTCCTTTCTCACTTGTGCCTTTGGCAGAAGATTTAACTTCGCGAAGGGCCAATGATATCTTTTCAAGATTTTTTTTTTTTTTTTTTTTTTTTTTTTTTTTTTTTTTTTTTTTTCTTTTGTGAAAAACTCAAAATTTATGAACTGTGAAATAAATGATTTGAGTACCCCTGGGCCCCATGATGGAAAAACTACGGCACAGTTGATGACCTTTGGCACGTCACTCCCGAATTTCCTAGGTACTGCCACAAGTAGTGAAAGTACTATAAAAGATACAAAGGAACACCCTGTTCCCAAGTAAAGCAGCAGAACCACCAAATAGAGTGCATAAATAAAAAAGAAACAAACAAACATAAATTGGTAAAACTCCAATATCGTAACAATGGAACATATATAATGATGAACAATAATTCTGAATTAGAGACAAATAATCCTCCCAGCAATACAGAAATATAAAAATCATAATAGACAAGCAACATACATAAACAAGACCAAAAAGAAACAAAAATTACCGACTTAATCCCACATTGGTACATTTTGATGACCTCTTTGGACCAGATAATTGGTCAAGATTTCTAGTCCTCAAAGCTGACAACAAAAATCTCAGCAGCGATGCTAGAAAACAAATTACTTAACATATATCCAACACAAAGACATGGAATGCAGACACATCAAGGACAATGAATGGCTTATCCAAGTAACCAATAAAAAGCAGTCCACTGCCTTTTTTAAGTATAACAGAAATAAATAATATAAAGGTAATAATTACAAGCCACGAACATTGAATTATGTACAGGGTACAGTCATCCTACCCAATAGCGAGCAGGAGCTTCCTTCAAAACAACTATTGCTAGACTCCCTAAATTGAGATATAACAATATCCAGATTTAGAAATATACTCTATTTCAAGTAGGAAAGATAAAAGTAAAAACATCAACATTGCCAAACTAAAATTTACAGGCCAAGACTTACCATTTAAAATAAAAATTCTAGGACAAAATAGAGAAGTTCGTCCTTTGTTCCTAAACCATTACAATGTACACAGTGCTCAAGGTATGGACACACATACAAAAGATGCCGTAATAAAGCTATATGTGCAGTCTGTGCATCAGATGACCATACCACTAATTGGAACTGTAATCAATCAAAATGTATTAATTGTGGACTAGCCCATCCACGCAAAATCTAAGGAGTGTTCATTTTACCAATATAACACAGAACTTCAGTTGTTAATAAATAGGACAGGAATGTCAGTCATGGAAGCCAGACTTGAGCTAAAAAAGTAGAGGCGTTACAATCCATCCAAAACCCCACCTTTTTTCAAATGTGACTAAAAATCAAGACATCAAACAGCACAATGACAAACAAGATAGTATAAACAGGGAAACTGGATTTTCATACCAATAATACTGAAACACAAAATAAAAGTGATATTACAACAACCAATACCACCACTAACATAGATGATTCAGTTATCCATGGAAAAGAACTTCCAATAGAAGAAGAATTAAATAATGATGATATCGAACGGGTGCAAAAGAAAAGAATTCTAGAAAGAACCCCCCACCTAATAAGGAAAAAAGGTAAATATTGAAAATTACAATCAATCCAGAGAGACTCCAACTACACCAGGAGAACATTTTAAAAAGGATATTAAACTAACCTCATCACAAGTGGAAATACACAATTACCCTCAATCTCAATCAAACAGCCAACATCTGGACAGTAAAGATCACTCTTTACAAGTTCCATCAAATAATACTAATGAAAATCATACCATTAAACCAAACCAAAATATAACTATCACCCCCAACCATCCACAAGACCGAAATATCCCATTAACAACAACAAAACAAATAACCCCTCAAACCAACAGTCCTTATCACTACAGAAAAGGAACAATAGAATTACAAAACCAGAAATTTCTAAAGCTAGACCAAAAACTTCTGAACCAATAATTAACATTACCAACATGCTTCATCTTGTGGTTGTAATGAATGCTTTGTAAGTACATATAACCAACTAACTACCAAGACAGAGGACACAGTACGAAATTGTATTGACAATTTTACCACCAAATTAAGGAGGTGTGCCCTTTAACACACCAACATGAGAACGAATTATGTTCTGAATCCCTTAAAATACAAAAAGGAAATTATAAATCAAAATAGACTTATTAATATTCAACTATGAAAAACAAACAACTGCAGAATCTAATAACCAACATACAAATACAACGAAAAATTAAAAAACCACAAATGAATTCAAATGCATATAAACTAACAGATAAGAATAAAGTAAAATCAGCAATCAATTACAGAATTTAACACCAATTCCTCCCAATAATGGAATATAAAAATCATTCAATGGAATATAAATGGTCTCTTAACCCGACTACGTCTGGGTGAATTACAAAGAATCATACGAGACCACAACCCAATGTGCATATGTCTACAACATATAGGAAGTAACCCTACAAATATCCAACACTATAAAATTGCCTGTTATTCACCAACTGACGGTGGAAATTAGGCACAGCCATATACGTTCATAATAGCATTACATATGAACCTGTTGACATACCATCTATGCCATATCAAATAACATCAATTAAACTGTATATGCCTGATAAAAGTAAAATTACTATTTGTAATTTATATAACCAACCAAATTTCAATGCAAATTTCAGTGATTTTTCTGAACTTATTAGCAAAAGTATACAGGAACCACTACTTATAGTAGGAGATTTTAATGCACATAATCCATTATGGGATATTAATAACCCCACTGACACATCCGGAATCAACATAGAGAATACTATAATGAAACACAACCTGTATTGTCTCAATGAAAGTGAAGTTCCAACATATTTTTCAAATACACACCTAACCTTTTCTTCAATTGACATTTCATTATGTTCAAATGATGTAGCGGGAGAAATTTGAATGGAACGTCCTAGACGATTCATACACAAGTGACCATTTCCCAATCATTCTGAACTACTTAAGTAATGTCAAAATATTGCCACTACAAGATATAAATATCAAAAAGCTAACTGGGATAAATATTTCCTATACACACGAAACATCACCATCCTCCCACATATGAAGATCACAATACTACATGTGCAATCCTTCTCAAACTTCATAATAAATGCTGCAGATAAAAGTATTCCAAAAACCAAAACACATTCCACAAAATCCCCTGTCCCATGGTGGAATCCAACATTAACAACATTAAGTAAATAAAACATATATTGAGTCGCAATCTAACAAGACTCAAAACTCGCCTTAAATCACTCAACAAAATGCCCTATAGTATAAACATATTAAACAAAATAGTTATAACAAACATAACAATTAACCACATTATTAACCACTATATAACAAATATACAGCCAAATTTAGAAAACGGTAATAGCTGAAAAAATCGCATCATGGAAGGAATATGTCTCAAACATATCTTCAAACACATCCACAAGGGATGTCTGGCAAAAGATAAGGAAAATCAATGGAAACATATAAGACCTCCAAGAAGTGCAATACATTTAAATGGAAAATATACCATGATACTTATGAAATATCAAACATAATTGGAAACATTTTGAAAACATCAGTGCTTACTCCAGCCTAGATACACATTTTCAAAGTATCAGAAAACAAAAAGAAATATAATATCTCAATTTTGAAACTCTTGAAGACCTGGAATATAACTATATTTTTTAACATGGATGAACTAGATAATGCCATCAACTCTTGTCATCCCTCTGCACCAGGATATGATAAAATATCATTTGAAATGATAGAAAAATTAGCTCCTATAGCTAAATCATATTTATTAAAAATTTTACACTAGTATCTGGCTAAAAACGTGTCTTTCCTGATAAATGGAAACATGCCATAATTACCAATAAACAAACCAGGAAAGGTATGCAAGTAATCCATCCACAATATAGACCGATATCTCTAACAAGTTGCCTATGCAAAATCTAGAAAAAATGGTTAATGCACGATTAACGTATGTAATAACCAAAGATCCATTTTAACACCAACACAATCTGGTTCAATAGCTGGCAGATCAACCCTAGATCCCTTAACACATTTAGAAGATCATATCAAAAAAGGCTTTGAACAAAAGAAATTAACAGTAGCTATATTTTTTGATATAGAAAAAGCATACGATACACATGGAAACTAACATCATGCAAAAACTCCACTCCAAGGGACTAAGAGGCCACTTACCAATATTTATTAAGAACTTCTTAACAAACAGAACTTTTCAAGTAAGAGTAGAAAATTCCTACTCAGTAACCTATAAAACTGGAAGAAGGAATCCCTCAAGGTAGTGTCTTGAGCTGTACATTGTTTGCTTTAGCAATCAATGACATTACTATAAATTTACCAAGTGGTGTAAAAAACAGTTTATATGTTGATGACTTTGTCATTTACTATACGAGTAGTAATCTGAGACACGCTCAGAGAGTTCTTAGTACTGCATTTCAAATATATGTAGTTGGGCAAATTCAGTTGGATTTAAATTTTCAACTGATAAAACAAAAGCAATCGTCTTTCTACAAAGACAAAAGGTGGATGAAGAACCAAACAATCAACTGCATCTTTATAGCACTGAAATACAATTTTGTACAAAAATCAAGTATCTAGGAGTAATATTTGATCAACATTTAAATTGGAAAGGAGCACATCAAATACATTAAAGCCAAGGGCATCAAAGCCCTTGCCATATTAAAAAAGTTATCACACACTAATTGGGGAGCAAAGCGAGACATTTTATTAATGATATATAAGGCAACAGTCTTATCCATAATAGATTACTGCTGTCCAATATATTCATCCGCCTCAGAATCTGCATTAAAATCTCTCGATGCAGTGCACCATGAAGGCGTGCGATTGTGCACAGGAGCTTTCCGATCGTCCCCAACAAACTCACTTTTGGTGGAGGCAGGTATTTTGCCCTTAAAACATCACCGTAATTTAATAACAATACAAAGAGGTCTTTCAATGCAAGCGGGATCGTCTCCTGCAACTTACTTGCTTCCAAAACTGTAATCAAGTAACAGCAGTTAATAGTACAAGCTCTTTCCCAAAAAGAGCTAGATACATAATGAACATACTAATATGAATCCAATTTTTCACCCACCAATGGAATGCCACCACCATGGATTTTAAATAGAGTAAAGATATGTAACCTCCCGTCTTACCTACTCAAAAAACAAATGACAAGTACGGAAATGTACCGCCAACATGCTTGGAACACATTAGAAAGAAAAGGCACAAATTTATGATATATACAGACGGCTCCAAAAATAATGTTGGAGTAGGAGCATCTGCATATTCGAAAAATATGTTAAGTAAAAAAGCCTACCTTCAATATCATCAGTATTTACTGCTGAGTCACAGCCATACAGATGGCTCTAGATATGATATCTGAGGCAAAAGCAAGTTGTCTCTGTAATTTTCAGTGACTCACGTAGCGCTATAGATGCAATAGGACAGTATAAATCAGGAAACCAAATAGTACAGGAAATTCAAATAAAAATTCATCAACCTCCTCCAATCAGGAATATCAATGGAAATATGTTGGATCCCAGCACACGTGGATAAAAGGAAATGAATATGCAGACTCTGCTGCCAAATTAGCCTGCACTATCCCTCCAACAATTTCATATGCCCCAGTGTCAGACTGGGTAAAATCAGTTTAAAACATTAATTTACCAGGATTGGAAAGAAGAATGGGCCTCGGTGCCAACAACAAACAAAACTTAAAAATATAAAAACTGAAGTCTATGCATGGAGGACATCCTCACAGGAGAAAGAGCAAAAGAGGTGATCCTAGCAAGGCTACGTATAGGACACACAAGATTCTCACATGGTCACTTGATGTCAACACCACATGCTGACCCAGTGAAATGTAACAGATGTCAAATACCCATGACAGTGCAGCATTTGCTTGTTGAGTGCCCAATTGGACCCAGCAAAGATCTATTTATCTGCGGAGTTCAGAAATGAAAAATATTCTTGCGGAAAGCAGGGATTTTTCAATTAATAAAATCATAAATTTTTTAAATAAGACGGGTTTCTCAAATAAGTCTAATTTTTTTTTTTTTTTTTTTTTTTTTTTTTTTTTTTTTCTTCTCAGGATTGATCCTGAGAACCAGCCCGCGAGAAGAGTCTACTTGAGACTCAGAGGTCTGGAAAAAACTAACACCTATTAATAATAATAATATCCAGACGTGTTTTCCACTGTTAAAGCAATTCTGGAACTCTTGTGAAGTTATGGCTTTTAATGACTCCGTCGTTTTCTTCTGAACCTCTTCAACGTCTGCAAAACGTTTTCCTTTGAGGGCTTTCTTCATTCGGGGGAACAAAAAGAAGTCACAGGGAGCAAGATCGGGTGAATAGGGAGGGTGGGTAAGTGGAGTCATGCCATTCTTGGTCAGAAACTGTCTCACACTCAAGGCGGTGTGCGCTGGTGCATTGTCGTGATGAAGCCACCACCCTCCACTTTGCCACAGGTCGGGGCGTTCCCATCTCACGGAATCTCGCAAACGCTTCAGCACTGCCAAGTAAAGCGTCTGGTTAACAGTGTGACCTGCAGGAACGAATTCTTTGTGGACAATTCCTTTCACATCGAAGAAACAAATCAGCATCGTCTTGACACTGGACTTCACTTGACGCGCTTTTTTGGGTCGTGGTGACGTTGGATGCTTCCACTGACTTGATTGCTGCTTTGATTCTGGGTCGTAGCCATAGCACCAGCTTTCATCACCTGTCATGACCTTCGAAAAAAGTTCTGGATCAACTTCCAACTGTTCTTTCAGTTCACGACAGGCATCCATTAGTGACTGCTTTTGACCGTCCGTGAGCAAGTGAGGCACCAGTTTTGCTGCAACTCTTTTCATTCCCAATTCCTCGCTCAAAATTCGTTGACATGAACTCCAGGACACACCAGTCAAATTAACAAGCTCATCAATTGTTCTGCGACGGTCTTCCATGATCAGTTCATGAATTTCAGTGATGTTTTCATCTGTTCGGGAGGTTGAAGGTCGCCCTGAACGAGGCTGGTCTTCCAGTGACATTTGACCATTCTTAAAGCGTGCAAACCACTCGTAAACTTGTGTTTTACTCATGGCAACATCTTTGTAAGCTGTTCGAAGCATAGCATCTGTTTCCGCTGCCGTTTTCCTCAGCAAAAAACAGAATTTTACGGCAGCACGCTGCTCCTTCCTTTCAGTCATCGTAAAAATAGACAAAAAGGCGTGAAGTACTTCTAAACAAATGTGAACCGTGCACCTATACGTCTTCCCACGATGACGCCAGTTGGCACACTGATGCTTGAGGGTTGCCTCAGGTAGCATCTAGCGGCAGAAGCCTGAACTATTACTGGCTTGTCACACAGAAAACTATTCCGGTTACTTTTGGGTCCCCCTCGTATATGTATATAGCAGTAATAAAGATAATTCAATATGACTACACTGGATTTGACGATCCCCTTTGGCACGTTGCTTGCCAGTTTCAGCAACATTGAGAAATCCTTAATAAGGAAAATAGAGAAGACTATACAAAATTAATGGAGCTGATGCAGCAATTCTTTTCAACAAGACTTGTTTAAAAGAGGGTCTACTCCCAAGATATATAAGTTATATGTAAATATGCAAATCCCTGTACGTATTACACCTTTTTCTGAAATAAACCAGGGATTTGAAGCTAGCCCCCCTCCCCACCCACCAAAAGAAAGTCAAGGGCTGACTTGAATTGGTTGCTAATGAAAAGTTTCATTTGTAGTTAAGTAATTAGGTTTTGGGAAATGTTTATCATATATTACAGCAGTGGTCAGTGTTCTTTTTGTTAATTTTGATTTCCTCTTACAGGCTGTGACTAAGGATCAGAAGTATGTCATCACTTGTGACAGGGATGAAAAGATTCGGGTATCTCACTATCCAAATTCCTACAACATTGAATCATTTTGTTTAGGGCACACAGAATTTGTGTTGCAAATTGAGATTTTACAAGGGGAAGAACCTCTTCTTCTCTCATGCTCGGGAGTAAGTATATTTATGGGTATATTGTGACTTCTGTAGTAACTTACTTTTACTGTTCATTCATAATACTCCTTGGTACATGTGAAAGTGATACACTACTTTACTGTATCCACCATTGCTAATCTTAAAAAGGTAATGTTGAAATCTAGGATTGGTAGACTTTTATAAAACCAGGAAACGAAGGCTTTTATAAAGTAATGTTTATATGTATGAGACCTGTGTTTGGATACCTACTTTGGTTTTGTTCCTAATTAGTGAGTAATTTTGATCATGAAAGTCATATAATTATTACTTAGTAATTTTGATCATGAAAGTCATATGAATATTACTCAGTAATTTTGATTGTGAAAGTCATGTGATTATTACTTAGTTTTTCTTTAATTCTAGGATGGTACCTTGAAATTATGGAATTATTTATCTGGCCAGTGCTTGTCATCAGCTGACACTCATGAACTGACAACTCCTTACATGCATCATTTTGAAGCATTTTGTCAACAAAAACTAAAAGATAGTGAAGAAGCTAAAAGATTCCTGCCTGATCACCCAGCAGTGAAGAATTTTTCTGTATATACTTCGGAGGATGGTGAATGCTTTGTTGCAGTTGTTGTAGACAGGTATACTATCATACATATTATTATTGTTATTATTGCAATGTATTGTTAAGAAACACAAAAACAGGAAATGAACTCATTGAGCTGTAGAAGTTACTGATTCTTGAATAAAAGTTACCATGTCTAGTGTATGTAGTAAAAGTGAAGCAAAAACATTAATGATTGATCCGTGCATGTGTACAAATGACAAACCTTTATTTTTCATTTACCAACAAAGTAAAAAACAATTTGATTATTGTTTTTGATGCTCTGTACATATAAAATTCCAACATTTGATCTACATGATGTATGTTATTACTATAAGTAAGTTTAACGAGGAAAGTGAGTCACATTTGTAGGCTTTTGTAGGGCTCATGTGAGGGTTTGCTTAAACATTTACATAATTGTGCATAAGGCTCACTGGAGGTGGTACATTCATAAGGGATAAAAAAGTACAAAAAGTAACACCTTGGCTCAATTGACCTCAATTTAATAGACTGCTGTACTTAACAACTATCATATTGTGATTATTTTTTCCGTAGGTATCATTTTAGATGTGATACATTTTGAGATAAATCTTTTAAATTGAATATTGAATGTAAATTACAGGTTAGTGTAAGTTAAGAACTATCTTGACTTGCTTGTAACTGGAAGATACCAGAAAAGCCAGACCTCCAAAGAGGTGGTAAATAAAGACTAAATACGTCACGAGGCGGTGCGTGGTCTCTGACCAGCTATCACCTCGTATGAGTAGGAGTTGCCTGATCTCACAGATTCTTTGCTTACAGTCTTTGATTGTTTTTAAGCAGTTACCAGCTAGCACTTGGAAATATCCTATTGGTAAGACCTCAGGTTTGTTAGCTATGAAAATTTCATCTTGTAAGGCTATGACTCTTTGAGGACCATCAAGTATACATTGTGGGTTCTTATAAGTTTTACTTTAAAATTAAAAAAAAAACTTTAATGTTTTTTTTATTAAAAGCCCAAATTTAAGTGGAGAGGATTTATGTATTTATTGCAGGTTATTTAATTTGATTACATACTTAATTCTTGAATAAAATAACTATAGCAGCTTGCTTCCTAGGATTTCCCCTGGAGAAATCTTAGGGGATATTGAGTTGTTTCATAAGGGTTCATCTTGTTCCCCCATTTCCATGTTTTACCAATTATAGACTCTTCAGATATTGTGTGGTGTCTTGCTTTTAGACGATCAGACTTCAAGCACCTGGAGGTGCTACATCAACTTTCTTGAGATAGTATGCCTGGGAAGCCATTCCTTTTCAGAACTTTTCTGGCAAATTTGTGGGCATCATGTCCGACTGACAACTCATTGACTGATATTTTGAAAAAATCAGGGAGGAATGATACAACAACTGCTAGCTTGCTGCAGTAATCTTTTTGTGAGCAGAGGAGAAAGAAGCAACTCTTTCAGAGTTCAATGAATTTGATTAGAAATATGGTAACATTATTATAATACACTTTTTTTTCATAAATAATGGTGCAGAAACTAATATTGGCTTAACTACAATAGTGACTGCAAATAAAGATTCTCAGTAAGTCTGTTGTATACCAAGGTGATACTATAGTTGTAGATTCCCTGACCAGATGGGAAAAGCACTTTCATTTGAGTGGTCACTACATTTCAAAATATACATTGCCACATAGACCCTAGCAACCAGGCTTACGTTTTTAAAAGAGAGGTCTTGACCAAAAGAAATTTTGAAGGTCTCTCACTGATGATTGAGAGACCTGGAATGAAAATTCATAAATTGCAATTATATTGCTTCATTACAAAATTTATTTTTCATACAAACCTGTTACTTAATGTGAATATTGGCTTTGTTGTAACAGTAACTAAAATCAGTCTTGTGTATGATAGAAGTTCTGATGAACAAACATGAGTCTAGCCTGGTATTGTGTACCCTCACTGCACATCTTTACACTGTTTTCTTTTAAGAGACCAAAGTGTTTGGGAGATTTTATAACTATAGTATGGTCTCAATTCTAAGTACAGTAATGGTTTTCTTACAATAATGATATTTTAATATTTGCGTTGATAGTAACAGCTCAGGCTATCCTAATGGTTTTCTTGCAACGATGGTATTTTAACATTTGCGTTGATAGTAACAGCTCAAGCTATCCTAATTATAAAATGTCTTTTCAACAGGGCTTTCACTCATACATCTCATTTTCTACTGTCACATGAAAAAAATTTTGCATACTTTATGGAAAACCAGTAATTGGAATAGAACTTACTCCATTTATTATATTCATACTGTGTCAGCTTTTGTGCAAGTAATAGTTTGTATGTGCTATCAAATGTAGTTGCTTTAATTTCTGCAGCATGTATAACCTGCAAGATGTTATTTGCTGCTCATTGATAATGGATAATCTTTTGCTTGTAATTTTGTTTTCTTTTTCAGAATTCCAGTGTTGTTTTTGTATAAAATAGAAGATTCAAAACTCCACTATGTTTCTGCAACAGACATGAAGGAAAATATCCCATTAATAGTTACATGGCTAAAGTCAGGAGAACTCATAGTTGAACAGAGCTCTGTTGAGCAGCCTCTTGAGATTTTTCACCTTCAGCAAAATACGTTGACACCACTGAATAATCATCCTCTGATGCCCATTGGCCTCAAATATAAAGATGATTTTAACAGTAAGTATGAGAATCTTTTTTTTGTACTATAGAAAGGTGACTTAATGTTTCTCAGAGCTATTTTTTATAGAATCAATTATGTTTATATACAAGAAATAAACAGTATCCTTTAGTATCTTGAAAATCAGATAAGTTAGAATTTCCAGAGACAAAATGGTATATGTGATCCTGAATAGGATTGCCAAGGAAAGATAGACCCGTTTTATGTTTCCATTTTCAGTGAGTTATTGCACATTGTTGCAAACCTTTCACCATTCTTACTACAGTATATCCATTTCTTGTTTCTTTACTTACATTAATTTTATGTTAGTTATTTTTCCAACTTCTGATTTGCTCTCTGGGTGTATAATACCATCATTCTCTGGGTGATTATTATAAGTAGCTTTAGCTGTTGCTTGCTTAGTTCTTTACATAGTGTATCATGAAGTAAAGAATTATTTTTCACAAGTGGCCTGAGTTTTTGTATTGTCATTAATGTTCACTTGTATATGTTACATTTTTGTGCACTTCCTACTTATAAGTCTGGGTCAAATAGGAATTCTTGCCACAGTGTTAAGTGATGGTAGTGTCCCAACAGTCTTGTAGGTTTTTTTTTTTGTTATTTCCTCCTTAGATATTTTGATGTTCTCAGATGTGTTAAACCAAGGATGGAGAACATACCTACTAGACCTCCAGGTGACAAACTTGGAATTTGCAGAAATCGAGGCAAAACTATCAACTTCCTCAAGTTAATCCTTGGGTTGTGACCTACAGCTCAGGCTTTCCCTAGTTTAACAAGTCTCCTGTATGGGTTTGTTATTAGCATGAAACAATAGTTACTTATTTCACTGGTTCTACATATTCTATCAAAGAAAATTATGCCTACTTCACAGAGAGCTATCATAATGGGGAACTCAGGGATTTCTATAGCAAAATGATTGGAGAAAAGAATACTAGTTTTTGTGGTTGACTGTGAACACCAGATGTTAAAGGCAGTCTTCTTGAACCTCCTAACACTCACTCAGCATTAGGAGGTATTTTGTTCCGGTGTTTGCAACTTCAAGAGATCAATGAGATTGATGCTCTTTCTAGGACAGTTATGCATGTCAAAGGTCAAACTTGAGTGGGTTTTGTTTTTATGTGACTTCATGACAAAGACCCAAATTCTAGGCATCCTTTACTATCCATGAAAACCAGAGCCTGCAGAAATTACATCTCAATACCATTGTTCTTTACAGGTCAGCACAAAAAATAGGGCACAAAATAGTATACAAGTTGACATTTCAGTTGATATTTCTGTGAAGCTTACAGTATTGTGTAAATAGCCAAAAGGCTCTAGGGACTACTGTTTGGAATGTAGGCAAATGGTGGCATTATAATACTCTGATTCAGCTAAGCTTTAGCTCAGAGGTTTTGTCACAAATGATTGGATATAAATTCGTAGCAACCAGCCATTGCAGTATGTCATGTTTTACTTTTTCATCCATTCTGTCGGTGTAGAAATATAAGCTGGGGTTATTAGTTTCTAAATGCCACACGAGTGTTTTCTTCATTTTTTTATTCAGATGACAACCGTACTGATACAAGCACCTTGCTGGACTCTAAAAAGATTCTCCTATACTTATAACAGTTCTCTGTGAGTTGCCAGACTGAAAGTGCTATCCTGGATCCTCTAGGTCTTAAACACCTCTCTTGGGCATTCATCTGTATATACGAGTGATATACTGTACTAGTTGTAATGAAACAAAATTATTTTTCTTTTTAAACAAATCAGTTTTCCATACAAAACTATCTCTTTGATAACGAGTTCCCAGCTCTCAGCCCCACTGGTCTTGCAGACCCATATCCATTTTACTACATCTTCATCTCCATATGCCATTCTATTAATGAATTTTCATTGTATATATTATATCTTGGACTATAGCATTTGAGGGCATTAGAAAACCAGAAATGTGGACTTAAATAAAAAAAAGTGGTTATATAAAAATAATTTTGTTTAGAGCATTTTAATGATGAGTCCTTTCTCTAACTACACATGAGAATCTGGGTGGAATACTAACTTTGGTAGATTTTTACAAGTCAATCATGCTTAGAATTAAATGAATGTGCTAAATATTGAGTCATTGTGTTAGACGGAGGTATTTCTCTTACATACCTTTTTTATTGAAAGACTATCATAGTCAGTGATTAGTTGATTAAACTCTCTGAAGCATCTGTAAGAACTATACAAGGGTCATTTGTTTTGTATACTGCAGATGGTACTAAAGGTTCTTTGCCCTTTTCCATTGGCTCCACCTACATTTATATATCTTATTTTCATGCATTTCCTCTAATCTCTTCTTACTTAGCTATCCAGTTTCTTTAACTCTTATTCAGGAGTCAAAAAAATGTTATTCAGTGGTCTCTTAATTTATAGTACTATTTCATTGGTAATAATATTAAAAAGAGGTGATTAATGAGGGTACTTGGTGTAAACAAATTTTGAGTGAGAAAACTTCTTTTGCTGTATGAAAATCAGATGTCAGAATATAAGCATGCATTAAAAATGGTATGGCCTTTCAGGATTAGACCTTTAGCATTGCAAAGTGTACTGAGCAGTGTATATCCTCTTCTTAGGTCAAAATATGAAATAACTTCATTACATTGATATACAATTTAATTCATTAGTAAAAATATTATAAAAATCACCTCATTTCATTGTTGAGTAATTTAATCCACAGGAGGGAAGAAGGAACTCAGCATTGATATTCTTTACAAGCAGCGCTATGACAATGTGGCTGATTACCTCAAGAAGAAACAGGAACGCTTGGACACTGAAAAAGCTGTAGAAGCTGGTCTTGTGCCACCAGTTAAAAAAGGCCGCTGGTTATAAGCAACTGCGATGTGTGTTCACTGGTTTATTGATGCTAGAATGTTACAACTATTAGCTTTGAAAAAAAAAAAAAACTCTTGTGAAAAGGGAAAATTGCACGTGAATTTTGAGCCTTAAAAATATCAAAATCAGTCTTGTGCTGGATTACACAATAGAAAAGCAGAATTGTTTATATGTTGCAGATTATTATATTTTATTAAATTATTGAAGAGAAGAAAAGATATTTTTCTTTACCTCATAAGATGAAATTTGATGAACATCAGAAATTTTTGGCATATACTGTAATGTAGAGTAACAATTGCTGACCTCATTATTACAGATTTTGATAGTTAAGAGACTAGCCTGGAAAATAATGTCTTAAGATATATTTGTTGATTATCTAAATTTCTCAACTAATACATTAACCTGTGAGAGCATTGTAGATGAAGGACCACAAAACTATTTAAATATTTTGGCATATATTGTTGCCTCGTCCCAGCATGCCTCCCATACAATAGATCACAATTTTATGTGCAGTAATAACCCCATCAACATCTCCAGCTATGTTCTTGTTGGTGACTTGGCCATGAGTACAAGACATGGCATTCTTACAGTATACACCCCATGTCTCCTTAATAAAGGATTGGTTAACTTCTAGGCTAAGCACCTTACTTCTTAGCTTTAATTGAATGGTTATGGTTAGCCTATAAACATGATTTGATGCAATATGTTGAAAAGATTATTGTATGGTGTATTTTTTGTCAGGTCTAAAATTTTGAATACCATCTAAATGTGTAATTCTAATTGTCATTTTTATTAGGTCTGGTGCCTTGAAGGGTCATATTTAAGATAGCCGAACTAGACATTCAATGATTTAACAGACTTTAGAGAGTTACAGGCAGGGTACGGCTCTAAAATGTCCATGAATTTGATGGCCAGGTGTAGTTGAAGTTCGTATTCACAGAATCTGATAGCTTTTCGTGTCTGATGGTGGTAAGTGCCTGAGAACAATTGTCAATGATAATGCTAGTTAACCTTTAACAATTTCATTTAGATATTAAATTCTTAAACCTTCAAAATTCATGGAGGTTTTCAAAACTTGCCTGTGGTAAAACACAATTTTGGCTTGCAACTGATGAGCTTAGAGATAAGTTTCTTTTATGGATGTAACAAGATTTATAAATTTTTTTGCATAAGGAAAAAGTATGATACATTTCTTTTCCAGTGGTTGGTTATTATTAATAGGGGTTAGTTTTTCCAGACCTCTGAGTCTCAAGTAGACTCTTCTCGGGCTGGTTCTCAGGGATCAATCCTGAGAAGAAGAAGAAGAAGAAGAAGAAAAAAAAAAATTAGACTTTATTTGAGAAACCCGTCTTATTTAAAAAATTTATGATTTTATTAATTGAAAAATCCCTGCTTTCAGCAAGAATATTTTTCATTTCCGAACTCCGCAGATAAATAGATCTTTGCTGGGTCCAATTTGGGCACTCAACAAGCAAATGCTGTACTGTCATGGGTGTTTGACATCTGTTACATTTCACTGGGTCAGCATGTGGTGTTGACATCAAGTGACCGTGTGAGAATCTTGTGTGTCCTATACGTAGCCTTGCTAGGATCACCTCTTTTGATCTTTCCTCCTGTGAGGATGTCCTCCATGCATAGACTTCAGTTTTTATGCTTTTAAGTTTATTTGTTGTTGGCACCGAGGCCCATTCTTCTTTCCAATCCTGGTAAATCAATGTTTTAACAGATTTTACCCAGTCTGACACTGGGGCATATGAAATTGTTGGAGGGATAGTGCAGGCTAATTTGGCAGCAGAGTCTGCATATTCATTTCCTTTTATTCCTACGTGTGCTGGGATCCAACATATTTCCATTGATATTCCTGATTGGAGGAGTGATGAATTTTTATTTATTTGAATTTCCTGTACTATTTGGTTTCCTGGTTTATACTGTCTTATTGCATCTATAGCACTACGTGAGTCACTGAAAATAACAGAGACACTTGCTTTTGCCTCAGATATCATATCTAGAGCCATCTGTATGGCTGTGACTTCAGCAGTAAATATTGATGATATGAAGGTAGGCTTTTTTTAATTAACATATTTTTTTCGAATATGCAGATGCTCCTACTCCAACATTATTTTTGGAGCCGTCTGTATATACCATAAATTTGTCGCCTTTTCTTCTAATGTGCTCCAAAGCATGTTGGCGGTACATTTCTGTACTTGTCATTTGCTTTTTGAGTAGGTAAGACAGGGAGGTACATATCTTTACTCGATTTAAAATCCATGGTGGTGGCAATTCCATTGGTGGGTGAAAATTGGTTTCATATTATTTATGTTCATTATGTATCTAGCTCTTTTTGGGAAAGAGCTAGTACTATTAACTGCTGTTACTTGATTACAGTTTTGGAAGCAGTAAGCTGCAGGAGACGATCCCGCTTGCATTGAAAGACCTCTTTGTATTGTTATTAAATTACGGTGATGTTTTAAGGGCAAAACACCTGCCTCCACCGAAAGTGAGTTTGTTGGGGACGATCGGAATGCTCCTGTGCACAATCGCACGCCTTCATGGTGCACTGCATCGAGAGATTTTAATGCAGATTCTGAGGCGGATGAATATATTGGACAGCAGTAATCTATTATGGATAAGACTGTTGCCTTATATATCATTAATAAAATGTCTCGCTTTGCTCCCCAATTAGTGTGTGAATAACTTTTTTAATATGGCAACGGGCTTTGGTGCCCTTGGCTTTAATGTATTTGATGTGCTCTTTCCAATTTAAATGTTGATCAAATATTACTCCTAGATACTTGATTTTTGTACAAAATTGTATTTCAGTGCTATAAAGATGCAGTTTGATTGTTTGGTTCTTCATCCACCTTTTGTCTTTGTAGAAGACGATTGCTTTTGTTTTATCAGTTAAAAATTTAAATCCAACTGAATTTGTCCAACTACATATATTTGAAATGGCAGTACTGAGAACTCTCTGAGCATGTCTCAAATTACTACTCGTATAGTAAATGACAAAGTCATCAACATATAAACTGTTTTTTACACCACTTGGTAAATTTATAGTAATGTCATTGATTGCTAAAGCAAACAATGTACAGCTCAAGACACTACCTTGAGGGATTCCTTCTTTCAGTTTATAGGTTACTGCGTAGGAATTTTCTACTCTTACTTGAAAAGTTCTGTTTGTTAAGAAGTTCTTAATAAATATTGGTAAGTGGCCTCTTAGTCCCTTGGAGTGGAGTTTTTGCATGATGTTATGTTTCCATGTTGTATCGTATGCTTTTTCTATATAAAAAAATATAGCTACTGTTAATTTCTTTTGTTCAAAGCCTTTTTTATGGAGAGAAAGAAGTTAGAGCATGCTTCACTATTGCCTCCAAGCGCCTCAGTGGCGTGGTTGGTATGGTATTGGCATCCCACCTTGGTGGTCACAGGTTCGATTCTTGGCCATTCCATTGAGGAGTGAGAGATGTGTATTTCTGGTGATAGAAGTTCACTCTCGACATGGTTCGGAAGTCACGTAAAGCTGTTGATCCCGTTGCTGAATAACCACTGGTTCCATGCGACGTAAAAGCACCATACAAACAAACAAACAAACTATTGCCCCCATAGCTCACAAAGGATGATGTGTCTGTAAGGAGCAGGTTTTGATTTTACGAATGTGATGGAGTGACTGGTCTTGCAGTGTAAACAAGTTCAAGCAACCATGGACATATTTTACCCTTTGCTGGTTTCTTATCCCTCCATCTGAACAGTGGCAATTGACCGGTCAAACATGGGGTTGGCAGGAGTGTGTTGCTCGAGTTACGCCTATCCTAAGGTTTCCTTTTTGGAGGGGTTTTGAAGGTCTTTCAAATTGGAAAATTGTTCAGCCCTGTTAAGAACATCAGAAAAAGAAATCTTGTCCTGTAAGGTTTGTTCCAGGTTACTGCCTGAATGCTCAACAAGCACAGTACTGTCCTTTGAAGGGACAGAACATTCTCTCTTGGCAGGAGACACACTTTTTGTTGGTTGGCATTTTAAAGGTACCTGAAGGCCAGTCCTGTGAGAGTTAAAAAATGACTTATTTTGACTCATGTTTTATTAAACTATTTAAGAATAATTTAATAGAAGCAGCTCAAATTAAAAGTATTGGGGTCAAAGGTTCACTGTCTTCTTCAGCAGGCTTGAAAGAGCCAAACTAATCTCTAATAGCAATGACTATCTTCTATATCTGGGAAAGAGAGGTGATCTGTAGTGAAGTTACCCAAAAGAGAAATTGTTCTCCCTTATTGAGGCAAGGCTGCTTACTTCCACCAAGCAAGTACCAGCCTGAGAAGAGTCTACTTGAGACTCAGAGGTCTGGAAAAACTAACCCCTATTAATAATAATAACTTCCACCAAGCTTCTTACAACACATCTCTGGGCTGAAGAAGACAATGGACACTTATCTTTGTCTGTAGCACAAAGAGTCAGAAAGTCACAAAAGGTAGTCTTCCTAAGTGTGATAAAAGTAACTGTGAAATGTGCAATGGTTACTTTTAAAACTGTTTCTGTGATCACTGAAGGAGGAAGCATTACTGAGAGTTAATGTATCATCTGCCTCAGGTACACCTGCATAAGATCATTTTTAGATGAAATTAAAGTCCTACAGACAAGCCATGCATGAGTGCTTGCTAGTTGTGGTCACTTACGCTGAGTGGGCTTCATGCAGAGCAGTAGTTGAAAAGGTATGGTGGTCTGTGGGGAAGGAATTAAGTGAACTGATAGAATAACCGATGAAAAAGATATGAAGTGGTAGTTTGTGGCTGGTGATGGACCAGTCCATAAACAAGGCAGGTAATGAACAGGTATTATGGGTAGCAGGCCTTGCAGCAGTGGTCATATTTTTACCGACATAGATCAAGCTATGACAATGAAACAGTATCTAAAAGATTACGTCGATTTGATAACGACATTTTGATAAGAATATTAGGAATAATAGGACAGTATAAAGTAAAATTATATAACATGTAGATGACATAATGGAATGCCGTATCTTACTGGGACGAGTACAAGGTAGGAGGTTGGTGATGGTTGGAGATTTGTGGAAGTTAAAGAACAAGGAAGATGCAAGTTGTGAATGTTAGAGAGACCCTCGTGATGCAGTATTGGCTGTGATATATATATATATATATATATATATATATATATATATATATATATATATATATATATATATATATATATATATATATATATATATATATATATATATATATATACGTATATATATATATATATATTATATAATATATATATATATATATATATATATATACAGTAGTACCTCGAGATACGAAATTAATCCGTTCCAAGGCGGCCTTCGTATCATGAAGTTTTCGTATCTTGGACCACATTTACATGTAAAATAGCTAATCCGTTCCAAGCCCTCCAAAACACCCAGTAAATTATATTTCCAGGCCTAAAACACATGTTCTAGGGTTACGACGCCGATCCAACGGAAGAAATATGACTCCAAAAAGGCAAAATACTGTACATACTTGAGTTATATTCAACTGCATGTAATGTTCAACCCCATTTTTACTGCATATATTAGGACTTTAGCATATGTCCCCTAGCAATACTAAGCCTAGTCTATGTTAGCGGTTGCTACTGTAGCCTAGTCTATGATTCTGACATCTAAACCTAAGAAGCTAAAAGCTTAGAATATGCCAATAAAATGTATAAATAATCAGTATGTACTCATTTCAAATAATTATTAATTAATCAATAATATACTATACTCCAACAATTGCTTACATTCATCACGTTACGAGTATCGAACGAACACCAAGCATTCATTTTTTCAGCACACAGTAACATAAATTTTCATTAGTCTCTCTTCAACTAATGAAACTACCCAAACAGTATATAACCATTCATTTTCTATATTCTATCTTTACCTATGGAGATAGCGAGTTACTGAGCTATAATTGAAAACACGTTTATCGTAACGTAATAATAAAACAGAAAAGAAGGAATTCTAAAAAAAATACGTATTTGTTGGCGTCTGATTTATTTTATATTTTATGATATCTAATTCACAATTTTTTTATTAAATG
>NC_061094.1:43836256-43856256 GCF_015104395.2 Macrobrachium nipponense
CGAGTGGAGATTTAGTAGTGTTAGTCTCGGTAGGCCTAGTTTCCATTTCATGGGGTGTTATAAAAGTTGATTGTCAGGAAGTCCGTCATACGACCGTTAAACGATTTGCCATAATTGCTTATTTGTTAGAGTATTTTTTTATGTGTAAACAAATGGGAGTCGAGTGCAATAGACGCATGAACATTTTCATTTTTTTTTTTTTTTTTTTTTTTTTTTTTTTTTTTTTTTTTTTTTTTTTTTTTTTTTTTTTTTGGTTTTCTCAAGAAACGGACGTAGCCAAGTGTGTAATTTCGTAACCGGATCCGATTTGGTGAATAAGTTTTTTTTAAAGTAATATCTATTCACGGTAAATGACGTATCCCCTTCTTATTAAGATATTATATTTTGTATCTTGTTATACTTTTTGTTTTACAAGTATGGTTAAATTGCTGTAAATATTGTAACATTACAGTACTTAGCTTTGGAAGTGCAATAGGGCCTGTCACACACACACACACACACACACACACACACACACACACACACACACATATATATATATATATATGTTTTAGTTTCATATTTTCGTTAAACACAGACATGGAAACGTCAGCCATAAAGCCACCAAATCTGGTTAGAGCCACCATTAGAAAATAAGAGTAAATTTGTATTCATGGATGAAAAGTATTACGTACTATGAAGAGGGGGATTTTTTTTTTTTTTTTTTTTTTTGACGCAAAGAGGCGAGTCGTAACGACTCTAGAATTTGTAGGCGTGGTGAGATAAGTAAACTTTGATTGCTCATTGTAACTCCAGAAGAAGCTGCTATCCAGTAGCTATTTCTTAAGCATTAACAAAATGTAGTTCTCAAATTAGAGGGACCGTTGATGTACTTGTTAACCTGGCGTCAAGCCAGTCTAGACAAGTATAGAGTACTGATGGCGAAAAGTAAGTCGGGTTATTGCATGGATGGGTGACCCGTAACAAAAATACCTGACACTGTGTTCACATTAGGTCTTTGAACTTCCGCGGGACGAGGAATGCTAGGCCCATACATGTTATGGGCCTAGCAATCTCATCCCGATATAATATTTCGTAGAAAGGGTATTGTATCACTTTCGAATCTTCCGTCTTAAGGGGAAAAACATACATTGTTTGAGTTAATGAACATTAGAAACAGTATGTTTTGAGAATCATTAAAGACATATTGGAAAGACACACGAAGAAAAAATATAATCTTCAAAATGAACTGTACTGGGTAATTAACCCGGTAATATATCCACCAAGGTATCCACCTACGTATCTATAGACCTTGCTCAATGGGACGCCGTGTTTAGCACTAGCCCCTCGGGGATCAAAGATATCTTTTATTATTATAAATATAGAAATGGGTGTATATAATACGTTGATCCCCGAGAGCAAGTGTTAAACACAGCGTCCCATTGAGTTTCCGCCGTGTTTAGTACTAGCACCTTGTTTAGTACTAGCACCTTAGATACTGCAAAGTCAGCATTAATGTAGAAAGTGGGGGCAACATAGACCTCAGTGAAGTTTATGGTATATTTATGTTGGGGAAATTAGGATAACGTGGGCAAAAGCTAGAAATGTTTTGCATAGAATTGATGCGAGTTAATTAGGATGATTAATGAGACATAGAGACGAAAGATCTCTGCCTTTGGTAACCTTCTACAACTTCTATATAAGCTGAATGGTAGAGTAGTCTCCATTTTTTTACTGTAAGATAAGAGCAACGGTCACATTATTGTTTTCAGTAATTTTTACGGGGATAACTCTCTCTCTCTCTCTCTCTCTCTCTCTCTCTCTCTCTCTCTCTCTCTCTCTCTCTCTCTCTCTCTCTCTCTCTCTCCTGCGAGTAAAACAAGCCATTATAGTTTCTTAATGGCACTGTATGAATTAAATTATGCAAGAAGGGTAGAATCCAGTCTTAATTGGGAACTTAATACAGCAACCAGAACCACATGGCAACTTATCAAACGACCCCTGTTTTCTATTGATAGTTTCAGCAACAGCATTCTTCTTTGAAATGACAAATAAATCAGTCTGCTCCAAGTACCAAATTTCACATAAATATTACTCGTCAAAGAAAATGTCTACACGCTCGTCATTAAAAACTCGTGTTCTTTGTGTGTGTGTGTGGGGGGGGGGGGGGGCGTTGTGAAGTAGAGGTGTGCATTCCGTGTTTGTGAAGACTTTGGTCTCTAGTCTACGTCTGGGGAAAGTCTCTGTCAGAATTCTGTATCTGATAAAGGCTCTGCTTTCTCCAATTGTTGTGTTAGTCTGGGGGTCCAAATTCTACATTTGATCTGAATCTTGAGTGGTTCCCCGAATGAAAGCGGGATATGAAGATAGTAGTCGACTTCTTGAACGAACCAAGAGTAACAGGACTGTATTTTTAAATGCAAAAAGATATTTATACACGAAAAACTACTCGAAGGGGATGCGGCTTAGTGTATGATAAGATTTCGGCTTCAGTTATGTTACCATGACAACCATCTCGCCCGATCTCAAACTCAAGAGTTTTCGGGGATTTGAATGCTCCATAGGTAGTTAAACATTTGCGAAATCCTTTTCATACGGCAAATATATAACGCAGGTATAAGAAACCTATGCAATCATACGTAGGGTTCATTAATTCAGTGCTTGGTGTGCTCGCTTAGCCTGTTTTTGCATTCCGTTTTTCTTTTGACATTGTTTGTGTACAAACTTTGGAATGCCGATTTTCTGTGTATTCTTAAAAGTGTCATTCGTAGTCCCACTGCCCTCGCCCTCCTTTTTTTGTTGGTGCATTAGCAGAATTCATCTTTTCATTAAATTCTGAGTGTAGTGGATGTTTTCCCCGTCTCGTATATAGTTGCATAAAAAAGGAGAGTATACACCGGTATGAATAGATATTTGAATATTCTCAGTAATAAATATTTTGCTTTAAGTTCAAAGATAATCACAGGAAAACGAGGATTTATATAAGTTCACACAGTAATGAATTATAGACCTTACGTATGGCTGCATGGATTTCTTATACCTGTGCTCTATACTTGCCGCATGAAAAGGATTTCGCAAATGTTTAACCACCTATGGAGCATTCAAATCCCCGAAATCTCTTGGGTCTGAAATCGGGTGAGATGGTTGTCATGGTAACATAATTGAAGCCGAAAACTTTGAATGACAAGTTAATCTGGGAAGTTATTTACCGATTATATTATGTCAAATTTTGTCAAATTCTCGCAATCCCTTCTTGAGATAGGCTTTCAATGATATTATTTGTTAATACAATTTGTGAACCACACACTATATAGTAGATCCACATCAACCGTGCATTCGATGTCTAGGCCCGTCCCTTACGACGCTCCTGATTGGCTATTGATAAGCCAGTCACAGGGTTAGAAACTCTTAGTCTCTCTCGAGAGTTCACATGGGTAGGATCTAATTCCACCTCTCCTGAGCGATACGTCTTTCAGCAGAGGTGGAACATACATCCTGCCTATGTGAACTCTCTCGAGAGACTGAGAGTTTCCAGCCCTGTGATTGGCTTATCAACAGCCAACCAGGAGCGTCGTAAGGGACTGGCCTAGACGTCAAATGCACGGTTGATGTGAATCTACTATAGCACCTTGGAGGTGACGCTTAGGTAGCAAGCCAAAGTAGCACCGACAGTCACTGGTCTAAGGCCTTATTTTCTTGGCGGTTAACGAATCATCACAGTGGGCATAGATGGGTCATAGGTGCCCTGTATTTTCGGTCTGAGCTGTCGATGGATGGGAGATAGCAAGGTATATTGAATTCCTCATTTTGTGGTCTTTCCGTAGACTGTGGATGAGGATCTCAGATAAAGGAACTTCCTGGTTCAGGCGCTGATAATACCAGGATTTGGAAACTTTTTACTTTCGATTACCCCAATTACAATATGCGAGTGCGTATTCCTGCTTACTTTACCTTTGTTATACGCACGACTCACTAAAGCAATTCTCATTATATACGTCGAGTTCGTTCACTTATGGATGCGCACATGCATGAGCATTTTGCATGCATATGTGTGTGTGAGCATGTTTGATTACGCTTGTTGTTTTTTATTTTTATTTTTACATACTTGGTCCGTTGCTATATTTAACAATCGTGTTCTTTTACACACACACACACACACACAATATATATATATATATATATATTATATATATTATATATATATATATATGGTTGTGGAAAGCGAGCCAGACTTTTATTCGGGAAATTCCATTGCGTCTGTGTTGACCTAGCTGTGACTTAGGTGCCTGGATTGTAGTCGATTGTGGTGGGTTTCCGCCAAATCGGAGATACGGCATCGAGTTTGAAATATTTTATGAGTCACCGAGAACCGTATTGTACTCTGGTTTTTTAACAATTATTTTGGTACTTGTCAACCCAGGTCCCTCTCCACCCTAGCAGCAAGCATCCACAGTCGACTGATATTGCTACATATTTTATGATTTCTTCATTATAAAAATCATGGCGGAATTGACTCAAGTAATCATCCTGCTAGAATGAATTCATGTGCGCGTGGCTTCTTAATCAGTACTTTTCAACTTCGTAAATGTACCTTTAAAGAATTCTCGCTTCATCTTAGTTTTTGTGTTGGTGAATAATTGTGCTCAAATTTTTATGCCTCGTGGGGTGGGGTAGGGTAGGGCCGTCAGTGCACCTCACGTGGCGCACTGTAGGCATTACATAAGGATCTTTGCAGCGTCCTTTCGGTCCCTATAGCTGCAACCTCTTTAATTCTATTTACTCTACTTTCATTCTTGTTATCTTTCTTATATCTTGCTATCCACCCTTTCCAAAACAGTTATTCCATAGTGCAACTGCGAGGTTTTCCTCCGGTTACACCTTTCAAACTTACTCTCAATTTCCTTTCCAGTGCTGAATGACCTTATGGGTCCTATAGTTCGACAGATCTAAACTGATAGATTGTTTTCGTCTTTGGGTAAAAACCCTGTTGCCACATTTACCAGTATCCAGTTTTAAATACCTTACTTTATAACACATGAATCAATAAATCGGTAGTTTAAAGTTTCTAGCATGTTTTGCTTGACTTAAGCGTTCACATATTGTGATTATAATTTTATTTTTAAATAAAATGAGAAATCGCATTTATAAACGTAACAGATGTTTCAAAAAACGTTGCCACTTTTCCTGTTACCTTTGACAGGTGATATGCAGGTGGGCCAAGCCTATTAAACCATGAAATTTAAAGGAATTATCTCTTAGGCTACCCTTTGTGTAAGCCCCACCGCCCGGTCTAGCTGAGAACTCTAGCGCCAAAAAGAATGACTTCTTGCTTTAACAATAGTCAGTAGGAAAATTAATTTATTCCTACAGAAAGCACGCTGTGAAACGGGCAAATGCAGTTAAGCATTCCGAAAACTTCCAAACAGGCGATGCTGCAAAAAGGATAGCTGTTATTAAAGTAAGATCATCTGACGACGAAGATTCTTCGTAATGTACATTTTGTATAGAATCATATTATTACAATTCTTGCGATAATTATTGTAAATAATTTTTTTCTCCCAATGATGAGTTCATGTGCAACAACCTTATTAAAAGTAAAAATTGTTACACGCATTAGACCGTGAGTGAAAAAGGAAATGAAATTCAAGTAAATCATAACTTGATGAATTAGAATGAGGGGGAAACCTAAAATGAAGAGCAATGAAATCCAAAATATTACAAACTTGTTTAGGAAATGGATAGTATGGCAGACGGAAAATTCAAACAATAAAAAAGAATAAATAGAAGTAATCTACTGGCAAGATTGTAAGAAAATGTCATAAGACATACATACTGAATGGCAATTGCCGATTTTTTTTACTTTTAATGAAAAACATCATTATATACAATATGTAATATAAGAAGCAAAATATAAGGGTATAAGTCATAACAAATATAAAAATAAATAGTCTTAAAAGTAATAACCAAATAGAATAGGGATCGAGTTTACGGATTAGGATTTATACGGTCAGTTTCATTAGGTACTGTCCCAAATATTGCCTCCCTGGGAGATGGCTGAGGACTCAAGAAGGGGACGATTTAAAGGTTAAGAGAGAACTGGCAACAGGGTTTTTCTCAAGGAAGTAAACAATCTATCAGTTTAGATCTGTCGGACTATAGTGCTTGGCCTTTGGCCTAAACTCTGTATATCTACCATTCCAATTTCTTATGTCTAACGCTCCGTTATTGTAGTACAGGTGTACGTATGTAAAGCGATAAGCTGTGTAATTGTAGTTAACCACCATTACCTACATGCCCTTGGGTAAATAATGATCCCACTGCTTTTTAAATTGACCTTTTCCTGTTTCTTTCTCTCCCTACGATGTTGTTTAGGCCTATGGTCTCCTAAGTGTATAATCTATTGTACATTCATAATAGCATATCGCTTTCGTTTCGCGCCCTTCTTGTACCGAGATGACTCTGGTCTTTCGCTGAAGGTCAAGCCTTATTATCCTTTGTCCCTCGGCTCAGCCTTCATCCCTGGGTCAGAAGTCCTTACAACGCTTAGGGCATGAGGGCGGTACCTATGCTTTTTGGCTCCCACCCATCTCTCTTCCTCCTCCTCCTCCTCTCGTTCTTAGCGAGGCCACGATTCTACCATGGCCACCGTATGGTTCTACCCAGGATGTCTCTCCCATTCTATCCCACCCCTACCCAGCCACTTATGGGGCCCCCACCCCCTTCCGTTCCTCTGCCCACTAACCAGTCACAAAGACAGGCATGAAGACCTATCACAATACGTTTGGCACAGCATACCCTCCATCAAGACCTAAAGAAGAGAGCCCTTCTTTTGGTCTTGCCTTCGAACCTGTCCCTCCAAAGCGTTCCCAGCGGGAGAACCCTGTTCCGTTGAATTGGTAGATCTTGCATAAGAAAATCCTCATCATTTAACGAAGTCAGTCGAGGTTTTCCAAATTGTTGGTTAAGAAGTTCCTAGCTGGCCTGAGAGAAAGAAGGGCACGAATAAGAAGGAATGGAGGTGGTTGTCTTCGAATGTCATGCCCCCTCTCTTCCTCACTCGGACCCCGGTCTCTCTCTCTCTCTCTCTCTCTCTCTCTCTCTCTCTCTCTCTTTCATGCTAATAAGTCTTCCATCTCCCCCTATTGTAATGGCGTTATCTTACCGTATCTTATGTCCATCTCCACTTTCTAATTTTGGGGTATCTCGCTGTACTTGTATATATAGTACGATGCCCTGTTACCATAAGTAACTCACTGGTTCGGATTTTCCTATTTTGTACAATGAGTCATTACCTTGGAGCCTTCAGTATTTACCATTCAATTTATGAAGATCTAGAAATGCAGTTAGCTCAAGTTAGGCGAGTAGACTTTGCACGGGTTATGTAACTTCTTATTTGACGTTTACAGTCAAGGTCCAAGGAATGGTTACAACCCGTGTAATACTGGCAAAATATTCGGTAATACCCAACGCATATATTGTGGAATACAACATTTTTACTGTTATCGTTCATCATATTCTTTTAAATAGAACTCAGTCATCTGCTTGTCTTCATGAATTTTGCCTCTGATATTACAATCTTATATTGGATTCTATCCTAATCATAAGAAAACTTAATACTCTCTCTCTCTCTCTCTCTCTCTCTCATTGTTATCTTCAGTCCCAAGGTCAGAGAGGAGACGTCTAAGGACCGCCTGTGAAAAGGAGTGCTGGTATACAAGGGACGAGGAGGAGGGCGTTTGAGGTCCTATTCTCCTGAGGGAGGGTAGAGGGAGGTCTTTGTGGGGTCCTTGAGATTCTCTGGGTCCCGGGAGGTAGGAGGGACAATGTGACCCGGGTAGTAGTAGTGGCTTACTCGGATCGCTTCGGAATTTTATGTGGCCACCAGAGAGACTCGAGGTTTTCGTAGGTTAGGTAGGAAGTGACTCGAGAAAATGTCATCGGGTTTCGATGATTTCGTCATTTGTATTCTTGCGTCTTTTGTAAGGACGATGGGAAATGCTGGGCGAGTCTGGCACGGCTTATGGGATGCTTTACACAGTGTTGTGTTTATTTCCTTTTAATGGCGACTTTGCGCCTATAATAATCATAACGATGATAATAATCCAGCATTGTATTTTTTCGTCCTCAAACCGTATGCTCTGTGTGATGTGATCGGAGCTTGTAAATCTGGAAAGTTAATTGCAGTGGTTAGGCGAATGAAATATCGATTAAAAAGTCTACTTCATGTTCATCATACCACGTACACCCATTGTCATGTTTGCCCAACGAACCACGGATATATTTTTGTGACATTTTCGTCAGAAATCGTGCACAGATATCTTGGGAGTTTTCAGCGGAATACTTGATTTCTCCCAAGAGCTTTTGCTGTTATTGGTATGATTCTTTAGAGTCCTAACCTCTTAATACGGGATGCCCCTGAAGTTACCGTCCAGTTATTTCCTCTCCGTATAGGAGTGGTAGTGCCGTCAGTGCACCTCATGAGGTATACTGTTGGCATTGCTTAAGGCTCTTGCCCCGTCCCTTCTGCCCTTAGCTCTAACCCCTTTCATTTCTTTTACTGTACCTCTATTCATATTCTCTTCCTTCCATCGTGCTTTCCACCCTCTTCTAACAGTTCCTCCTGTTACGCCTTTTAAACCTTTTCACTGTCAAATTACGTTTCAGCTTTGAATGACCTCATAGGTCCCAGCGCTTGGCCTTTGGCCTAAACTCCATTCAATTCAAATCACAGTTCCTCACCTTCAAGACCTTACCTTTTTACTGTCAATTTACGTGTCAGCGCTGAATGACCTCATAGGTCCTAGCTCCTGACCTTTCTGTTCAGTTCAGTTGAATCCAGTTATTTCTTCGGTTGTTGAATGAAGGATGAATCCCTTGTCCAGAAAGCATCCACAGCATCATCAACCACAGCGATTCCTACAGTTATTAGAATCATATCAGCTTTCCTGAAAAGAGTGCATACAGTTCTGAATCTCGGATGAATGCAGTTCGCCTTGCATTGACGAGGGAAGGCCGTGATCTGTTTCTCAGGTCAGATGACCTTGATACGGGATACCTTCGGCTCCAGATCATATGTCCTCTAGAGTATGTGCATCCTGGTGTGCCGCTCTTCCCAGCCGTTGCTATCGGGGGATTTAATGCTCTGTGTTTGCTAGCTATACTCCGTTCCTCTTTGTATCGTAAATGGCAACTACTCTAGATGATTTAATACACTAGTGTCTGTTTACGGTAGGTTTGTTGTATGTGGATGTTTGTGCATGCTACTTTTTCCCTCTGTATTGTAAATGGCTAAACTTCAAGGTTTAATGCATTAGTGCCTTATTTTACAAAGATATGATTTAAACAAACTTTGTTGTGCTTTTCGATGTCATTTTGATCGAGTTAATATATTTAGGTCAGACTATAAATCTATTTTAGTTGTGTGGAAGCTACACATTTGAACGAAACTAGAAACACAGGCCTTTTTTTGTGCAAAATATACACAATGTTTTAATTACGCATAAAAATGTTAAGAGCTTGCGTGTTCATTTCTGCCAAAAGCGTACACTGTTCACCCTTGTCTTTATCCATTTATGTGCAAATAAACTTATAATTCTCGAACTGCGTAAAGTCAACATATCCAACGTATAATTTTCAGCCTGCATAAAGTCAACATATCCAACGTATAGTTCTCATCCTGCATAAAGTCAACATATCCGACGTATAATTCTCATCCTGCATAAAGTCAACATATCCAACGTGTAATTCTCATCCTGCATAAAGTCAACATATCCAAAGTATAATTCTCAACCTGCGTATTGTCAACATATCCAACGTATAGTTCTCAGCATGCATAAAGTCAACATATCCAACGCATAATTCTCATCCTGCATAAAGTCAACATATCCAACGTATAATTCTCATCCTGCATAAAGTCAGCATATGCATCTTGCCAAATGTCAGCTGGTTCTTGGGACCTGAAGCCCACCTCTCAGCTCGTGATTACTGGAAGCTGTAACATGAGCGACCTCAAACCATTGTTGCGTAGGACGTACATGCTAACTTTTGTATGTTCGTGCTGTGTTTAGCACCGTAAGATTTTAATTGAAGCCATTTTCAGTGTCAGTGTGATGTCAGCTGCTCTCTGTTGTCTCGTGGTGAGGCGATTTTGCTGTATTGAACCGAAGAAACAGGGGCTTTGGATAGGAAGTCTTGCTTAAAATTGTTATTTCAGGCGGCCATGCCGTTCTTTCTTGAATGGTTACCTTGAGAGCTTGCATGTAGTCGATCAGATGGAGAAATAAGCCAGTTGTTATCTTTGCGCTGGCTATAAAAACTCAACTGCTTTATGAAACCAACTTGAACTGATCGTGTGTGTGTGTGTGTACGTGCGTGTATGTGTGCTAAAAGGTTCCTGGGTGTAAACTACCTTATAAGGCGTTTATGCAACATCATTATTGGTCCTGGAACAGCAGGCGTGACTTGCCAAGCCAAGGAACGGGAAGGAGGAGGGGGAGGAGAAGGAGTGGTGGCGGATTTCTTTTTAGACAAGATCTGGTTCCTAATGATGGCGTGGCTGAAAAATTTGGATTTCGTTTTTAACAGCTTTGATTACTGTGCAAGGAATCGGGTCGATTGCTGACGTCTAATTTGAACTCTTTGCGTGCGTGGAAAAGGTGGAATGGTTTACGGAGAAAGTTATTTTATGAGGGCTACTTTAAGTTAAAGGATGATTTCGTTTTACTAATGTGAGAATCAATACGAACGC
This sequence comes from Macrobrachium nipponense, assembly GCF_015104395.2. Lineage (NCBI taxonomy): Eukaryota > Metazoa > Arthropoda > Malacostraca > Decapoda > Palaemonidae > Macrobrachium > Macrobrachium nipponense. Next base: position 43,846,983 of record NC_061094.1, read on the forward strand.
TAAGAAAATATATCGCTAAAGATTCGTATATTGCATCGACACTAATATATTATGGTTTACAAATACCTGTAGTGAATTACGTTGAAACTGTCGTTCAGAATTCCCCCCACCCCACATGCAATATGATTATATGTATATATTATATATATAAATATGTATATATATATATATATTATAACTATATATATTATATATATATATAATGTATATATATAGATATTGTATATATATACATACATATATATATATATATATATATATATATATATATATATGGTATATATATATATGTGTGTGTACAAGATGACGAGTTCATCTCCGGTGCCCTTTTGGTATTTTTCCTTAATAAAAGATAAAAAAATTAAAACATGGTGAACCACATCAATCTCGTCCTTTTTTTTTTTTTTTTTTTTTTTTTTTCTTTTTTTTTTTTTTAACTCAGACCATTTTCGCTTCACTTTGATTGTTTCGTAAATGTGCGCAGGTGTGAGTTGATGTGCCTTGATGATTTTTGGGTTGAATTATACAACGGTTTACAATTTTGTGTGCTGGATAAATCGCTCTGATTCGCTCAACACAAGCGCATTCGCACGATATATATATATATATATATATATATATTATATATTATATATATATATATATATATATATATAGAAAGAGAGAGAGAGAGAGAGACTGCACTAGGAATGTAAAAGGATTTTGATGTACTAGAATGACTCGCTCAGCACAAGCACACTCACGAGAGAGAGAGAGAGAGAGAGAGAGAGAGAGAGAGAGAGAGAGAGACGAGAGAGAGAGAGAAGAGAGAGAGAGTGGAATGTAACATGAACCTGCCATCTGAGTTAACGGGATCTCATGATCATTCAAATGGAAAGTAAAGTCTAAACTACTTCGCTTCATTGAGTCGCGTGTCCCGTCACTCAAGATTCATAGAATTACGTAAATTATGGTTCGTCTCATATATATATATAATTAGAATGAAGGCCCAAAAGACCTTATTATTGGTACTCTACGTGGTTTTAACGTCGTTTTTACTGCCAAGTTCATTAACTGAAGTTGTGATGCGTTTATTGGAATCTGGATGCTTAATGCACTTGCTGTGTTAACGCCGTCACCCACAGAGGTCAGGTAGGAGCGCTTATCATCTATAATCTCCTTTGGGTTTAAGGTTTTCCCGAGGTAAAGGGAAGGCTATATGTATTATTTTTTTATTATTATTATTTTTTTATGTGGGCTGGATTGAAAATGTAAACATGTCAGAGTGTAATAGTGATATTATCTACACAGATGTTTACATTTTTATATATATATATATATATATATATATATATATACTATATATATATATATATATGATATATACATATATATATACATATATATATATATATATATATATATAATATATATATATATATTATATATATATATATATTATATATATATATATTATATATATCACGATAGGATCCACAGTACTAATCGTTATTTATATTAGCAAACATATATATTCAGATTGAAGCAGAAGGATGACCGAAAGCTGTAAGCTCTGTATATATTTTTACAAATACATTTCGTCTTTATAATAAACATTATTACTGTGGATTCAGAAGGCCAACATTGTGTTTTTATATTTCAGCTGTGACCCCTTTCGTTTCTTTTACTGTACATCCTTTCATATTCTCTGTCTTCCATCTTACTATCCACCCTCCCCTAACAATTATTTCATAGTGCAATTGCAACATTTTCCTCCTGTTACACCTTTCAAACCTTTTACTTTCAATTCTTATTTCAACGCTGATTGACCTCATACGTCCCAGTGCTTGGCCTTTGGCCTAAATTCTATGTTCAGATCAACAAAAATTGTCTTATACGTCGCAGAATCTTACAGCATTGGCATCACGATGTTCCAGGCATTCAAGAGGCCTTATTCTAGAACTAATGGTTTCTTTAAATAATTAATTATGCACGATTGCTTTTTAAAAGGACGCCAAAATTGGGAATGTTTTGCGGGTGTTTTCTTATAATTGTCATGTGACAAAGGAACTTAGTAAACATTTCAATTGCTCATATATATATTTGAATGAGAACCAATACAGGCGAATGTTAGTACGGATTCTTGTGAAATAAGGGAATGTGTAATTAATGGAAATATTTTAATAAAAGGGAAGAAATATATATTATGATTTAAAGACAGTAGGATTTTCATTTTAATAATATTGAATTTTTGGATAATTGCGCCCTATTTTCTAACATGTTGTTTTTATTCAAAGAATTTTTTTTATATTTTACAATGCTTCTCTGTCCATCATACTTGATTGTTGCAGAAGAACCTTTTTTTTCAGAGGGACATTTCAGTTCTTTGTAAAAAATCACTGTTGTTAATTGAGAGGACGGTTATTAAAAAAAAAAGGAGGGGGGGGGGCGGGGGGCGGGGGCGTGGGCGTGGGATGGAGATATCCAAATATGTTTCCCAGGCGATTTGGGCCATCTGTTATGGGGGACTGTATCACGCAACCTGCTATCAAAGCTTTGGCCGGAGTTGATTACAGTGCCGCATTTTAATTGATAATGGCCCTCCCCTTCAGGATTGGGTAGTGGGAGTAATTTGCGGTTCGTGATAGTGGCGTTTTTTTTAACCACTTGTTGGGTAACGCTTGGCTTGTTGTGCCATGGTCCAATCCCTTTGTTGCAACTTTGCAAGCATATTGATCTCTTGGTACTTTCATTAAATGGTTATTTAACTTTCGATTATTGTTTAAGCCTTTCGGATAAGATCTTACGATTTAATGTAATCCTGATTATTGCTTTATACTCATGTGGTTAATTAAAAACTGTCTATACTTATTCAAAGCCTGTTCTTCGACTCATGTGGTTAAATAAGGATTGTCAACTTATTCAAAGTCCGATTCTTCTGTGCGAAAGGAAAATACTCCATATATCAGAACTCAACAATAGGAAGCTTTACTCTGCTATATCCTCGTGAACAGCATAACTCCCCCCCCCCCCCCCCCCCCCCCCCCCCCCCCCCCCTTGTACAGTTACTGGACCATAGCCAAATCTTGTGACGTCACTCCTTGATGACGCTTTGCCCTTTGGTGCCCAAAAGAATTGAGGTTGATAACAAAGCAACATAACAACCCCAAGTATTTTCCCAGAACTAACCCCTTCTCCTTTCCTGCTTTGTTTCCTCTTCTTCCCCTTCTCTCTTCGTCTATCACTGTCTTCCCTTTGTAATATGCCTTATGGCTTTCGCTATCAATTTTTTTTTTCAAGTGTTGCAATGGTCTATATCCGTGACCTTTCGCTGGTTGCAAGATGCGTGTAATTATGACGTGCTAATGAAATGAGTGACCTTTTCAAGTCTGGTATGGGTTTGTGTTATGATCTCACGATGAGGTTGATACGAGAGAGAGAGAGAGAGAGAGAGAGAGAGAGAGAGAGAGAGAGAGAGAGAGAGAGAGAGATCATTTGTATCTTGGGTTATCAAGTCAAAGATGCATTCTCAACAAGAATGTCATTAACATAATCGGGTCACATTTCTGGATGTTCTGTTATCCATGGAAGTTGAAAACGATGTATTCACGCACAAGTATTTAAAAAATAAAAAGAATAATGACTTGTCCTGTTTTTTTACGCGTTTGATAGTAGGCAAGCGAGGTTAACTTGTTATTTGTCAGCTATGCAGCGCTGTACAGAGACAGGAAGACTATATAGCTTATTGAATGTTAAGTAATCATGAATAATGATAGCGTACAATAAAAAAAATCTATCACATGTGAAAGTGATTTCAATTATGATAGTAATGAAAATATCATTGTGAGTAGTAATTGTAATGAGACTAATAACATCAGTATTACCCTCATCAGATACAGCTTCAGGCTTTGTTCGTTATTCATCGAATTAAGCCAGCAGAGAAATTTTTTCTGAAGAGAAGGATTCGACTCTCTCTCTCTCTCTCTCTCTCTCTCTCTCTCTCTCTCTCTCTCTCTCTCTCTCTCTCTCTCTCTCTCGGACCCCAAATAACCAATGAGCCGTGAACGCTAACTTCATGTTGTTAAGCGTGACGCCGAATGAAACTTCAACGTAAAAGACCTTCCTAAAAACGAGCGAAAGCCGCGTCAAAGTGAGTCTGAGGAAAAGTAGGAGACTCGTGTAGTAAAACACCGAAGGAAAAGTGAATAATAAGTAGGTTTCGTTGTGCTACGAATGCGTGATTTATTCCTCCGTCTCTTTTATGGTAGCTCTCTGCACGGAAAAGTCGGGCGGCGCCGTGTGAGTAATGCTCCCAAACTTTTTTTTATTATTTTTTTGGTGTAGATTTCATCACTTTTGGTCGCAAATTGTGACGTTTAAAAAATCGTTATTTGAATAAAAGTTATGATTAGGCGTCTGATATTATCGATCAAGCAACTGCAATTGGGTGTAACGTTGAGAAATAAGCGCTGTCTGAAAACTTTCCAAACCCAAATACGAGGCATATATTTAAAATATCTTCCGCTGGTTTAAAAAAAAATGGTAATGTTTATAGCAAAGGGAAATCCAATGTTTTTTTCCTTTCTTTTTACAGGAAGGAAAAAAATATTGATTAATACGAGCAGCATTTGTACAATGTTGTATTTGATAGGAAGGTCTGCCATCAATACTGTTACAATTAAATCGAATATACTGCTCATGTGACTGCTTAATAATGGCATTGATAAAAATGACGGTAGCTAAATATCGGGTGGTGCAAGGTCATCGGACAGGAAGGCTCGATTTATTGCATGCAATCAAAATACCTCTCCATTCCAGATGATGATGATGATAATGAAATGAGAGAGAGAGAGAGAGAGAGAGAGAGAGAGAGAGAGAGAGAGAGAGAGAGAGAGAGAGAGAGAGAGAGAGATTTTAATTAAAGTGTATTTAAGACAAATTTATGTATCTTGGCCAAGTAGTTCCTATATTGATTAAAAATACAGATGTGAATTATTTCGAGTGACAACAAATTTATTATAGCTTACTTTTTATACTATTTTAGGGAAAAGAAACGATTAAAAACTAAACGTATTTGTTTTACATTTTTATTCTAGTCCACCTGATGAGCAATGTCCCGAGAATACCGTCAGCATTCAAAAAGGTGAGGAAATGTGATGTTATGCAGATGAAGGTGTAAAATGGTTAGAATGGAGGAAAGGATAAATCAGCGTGTTTTGAGGTGGTCTGGTCTTGTGTACAGGATGCAGGACGGTAGACTGTACAATTCGGAAGTGTTAGGAAGGACACGAGGAATGCTACGGTTTTGAAATAATTCCAGTGGCAACGTCGTTTCCCTCAGGAAATAAGGACTTGAGAAAAATATCTGATCATGGCCATGGCGGCCTGAATTTACTCTCTCTCTCTCTCTCTCTCTCTGTCACACACACACACAGAAATAAAGTATGTCTGCGTCTAGATATATGGGACTTTATGTTTTACTTTTTAAAAGGGTAAATATTGAGGTAAGTGATTCGTAACGGTTTGCCAATAAGAAATGGTTATAAGTTCTGTCATTAGAAATGGATGGATATTTTCGATCTGTTATTCAAGTAGATTTTGAAATTAGAATATTTTAGTACAAAGTCATTTGTTTTTCGTAACTTACCGAATCTGTTGACGATTTAAGGTCGTGCAGTTGATACAATTGTAATGATTTGATCGGTGCGACTGAAATCACGTAAAGTTCAGTCACGTGTTCATGACCTTTTCGTCTGCCTTGAAGCATTCGTTTCTCTTTTGTAAAAAGCTCTGTGAATTAATGAATTGTTTGAAAACGAAAGTAAGGATATGAATGATAGAGTTGTTTTTCATTTAATGTTCGAAAATATATCCAACTTGCATAAGAGATAGACACATTATGCATATTTCTGAAAATTGGTAGACGTTTTGATAAGGTTATACAGAGGCGGTTCATGATTTTTGTTGTTAGTTATCGTCACTATCTTGCATTCCTGTTGTGAAGGCTAAATCATGTTACTTATCGTTACGAGGCAATACCTGTGTAGCTTGTATCTTAAACAAGACTGCATTTTTTTTTTATGCAACGCCTCTTGCCTGAAAGAATAGGCAGTTAAGTAAACTCTCTCTCTCTCTCTCTCTCTCTCTCTCTCTCTCTCTCTCTCTCTCTCTCTCTCTCTCTACTCAAATTTTTACTTTTGGAAAAGAATTCTGTATTTTATTCCGATATGCTCACATTTACCAAGTTGTATCCAAAAGGGTGCTCATATAATGAACAGTAAAGAGATAGGTGAAATGATAGATTACTGTTATTTCATTTTCAAGGCCATTTTCAAGGTCTGACACTCTCCATAGTATATCATTAAAAGCAGAGGCGAGGACTAATTTTTTATGCTGGTCTTCAGTCACATTTATCCGGCATTATTTGGGGAATGAAGTGATGTCCCTCGTAACACGGTAGTTTAATTTATGAATTGATTGTGGTTCATTATCAGTATTATCTAGACTACAATTTTGGAGAGAGAGAGAGAGAGAGAGAGAGAGCGCTGTGCTTGCCGAAAGCACAAGGACTTCGAGAAGCTTATTGCACGTTTGAGCATAAGATTACGTTTTTTTTAACCGTGGCTGTTGATTTTACGTTTTTATTTTGACTTGATGGATGTTTAGCGTGTGATAGCATACACCTACGATGCTTTGTGGTATTTACACGACAAAATATGTGCCCTTGAGTGTACAAATAGATTTTTAATGATAATGCATACCCAACCCCCTTATTTATATGAGCTCGTGTTTTTTTCCTTTCTACTGTTTCTTACATTACTTTTTTTTTTTTTTTTTTTTTGCGAAATTAGTACTTGAGGCATTGATTCAGCTGTTTCATTGTGTGGCCTTGAGACAAATTAACTATATCTCAGCTAAACCAATTTGCCAGTCATTTCTCTGTTCACCATTATTTGCGAATAGTTTTAAAGATAACTGCTCGAAATTATGACACGTGCATATCATGACAGATTTCTATTTCACGACATTCATTAATACGTATAACTGTTTCTCGTGTATTTAGTTGTTATTTGTACTCTCTTCCTGTGTCGTTCGATTCGTAGACAATGCTATACTGATAGACCCGCCACAGCGTTTTTTGTTTTGTTTTTTTGTTACGCCGGTCTTCAATCTCATTCTGCATTATTTGAGAAGTGAAGTGATGTTTTCAGTATCATGGTAGTTTAATTTATGAATTATGGTTCATTATCAGTATTAGCTAGACGACAGTTCTGGAGAGAGAGAGAGAGAGAGAGAGAGAGAGAGAGAGAGAGAGAGAGAGAGAGAGAGAGAGAGAGAGAGAGAGAGAGACGTCGTAATGTCGGCACCTGGCATCTCTGTTTAATCATTATGTTCAGGGATAATCTTTGTGAACCTCATTGCCATGGGAAGTTCAGATAAACATGACTCAGCGTTTTTTGACAACAAAAGGAAGGTTTACTTTGTATTAAAAGAACGATTCGGCAGAGACACTATTATTTTGGTGTCAGGTGTGGTATTCTTGTTAATGAGTTCTTTCCCAAGTATAGATATTCTAATAATTTATTTTAGTCTTTGAAAAGTTACATAGAAAAAGCCAGGAATAAGAATGAAATATTAGCCTTTGGTAACAAAAATACTCTGATAACACACTATGAAGAACGAAAAACGTATATAATCATTTGTAGTAGCCAAATATATATATATATATATATATATATATATATATATATATATATATATATATATATATATATATATATATATGCTTAAAAAATTCACAGTAGATGCACGTGACTTCATAAATAAGCGAATACCACGGGAAATGAAAGTCAGGATCCCAAGCGCTTCGTCTTTATTCAGACATCGTCAAGGAGCTACTAAAGTACAATCGGAGAGGAAGGCCTCAGGTACAAACAAGATCAGGAATACCAGATGGTTAATTATCAAAAGGGGTAAAAATTAAAAGGGATAATCCAGGATTATCGGATATCACACGGTCACAAACTTAAACAGATTCTGACCCGCTAACCGAAATTACAAAGTATCTTTACAGAATCCAAAACATGTAAAAAACTGAATATATTAATTTTGTTGCTTATATTTATCTACAACTTTTTTCATTATGAAAGCATCAAGTTTAAATAAACCAAGACTTAAATTTAGAACATTTCTATTATTTGACTTGATAAAACAAGATTCAATGATATTCCTTTTAACTGTGTCATTACATGGGACTAAGGCTCTTGCTTGACTCCAGTTAATAGGATGGTCTAAATCTCTCATATGTACAAATAATGCATTCGATATTGCCCAGTTCTCACAGAATATTGATGTTGCTTAAGACGCTGTGAAAGAGATTTGCCAGTCTGTCCGTAATAGATTTTATCACACTTTTTGCAAGGAATCATATATGCAGCCTGGAAGATCTTTAGGAGAATTTTTGATTACTAAACTCTTGACATTAATATTACTGAAAACAACATTTATATATAATATTATATATATATATATATAATAATATATATATATATACACATAGTATGACTAATCCACCTACAGCAGTTAGTATTGTACTTATGTTCATAAAATAAAGCAGATGAAGTAGCTAAAACATTAGAAGACCTCACTTTCCACCGCCCAGTGTACAACTGGAAGAGTAAATCTTTATGGTAAAAGGAAATGGTCTATGTGCGGACGAATTTATTTATATTTCCCTTCTCTTGGTGAGAGGGCCGAATGCATAGATTGCAAACAGTGATACTCATTGTTGCAGAACATGACATCATTGTTCTTCGGTTTGTGCTTGTGTCGTGTAAGATAACACGAAGACGTTACAACAGAATATGGAATGCTCGATCCCCCAAAGATGTTCATTCCACCAATGCGGGGATGACGTGTGTGTAGTGATTTCGATGCGTCATGAATAGTTATCTTATCGCGGGATACCGGTTGTCAGTCTTCCCTGATACATTTGAAGGTGTGGGATCAATTTCATGACCAATCTCTTGTATTTAATAATGGCGACTGGTCTTTGTAACTATTATTAAACCAGTGTCTCTAACGCGGCTTGACCTGGCCTGGTCACACCGAGTTACGCTTGGAAAGTAAACCAGTCCAACCAATGACCAATTAAGTATGAAGCTGTTTGCACTGATCCTTTCGGAAAGCCTGACTACCATCTGGACCCTCGAGGTCTCATATCGTTGGCTTGTTTCTTATGATTTTTTTTTTTCCCGTGAGTGACGAATTCTCTTCCCACCATAAATTCGGAGTG